>NC_056732.1:17099200-17144132 GCF_019279795.1 Protopterus annectens | reverse complement strand
AAGGCACACACGCACACACTCCACAAAAAAATATGTCTTTGGGATGTGGGAGAAAACTGGAGCACCCAGAAGAAACCCACGTGACCACAGGGAGAACATGCAGATTCCACACAGAAGGCACCTCAGCCAAGAATTGAACCAGAGAACCTCTTGCTGTGAGGCGGCAATGCTAACCTCTGCACCACCATGGCCACCCGGGGGGTGCACCCTCTAAGGTGTGTATTTTCAAAATACACAGGGGGAAGCAAATGGGATGTTTTTTATCTGCCAGAGTGGAAATATCTAGCAGTCCTTCCAAATTTGTTTTGGGTTGTGTCAATTGTATTAGAAGGATTGTAAACTATAATTTCTAATCCTTTAGTTTAAAGGCCCTGGTGTAAGTGTCTAAAGTAGTTAAATTAAATAGTAGTTTTGTTTTTGTATCAGTGATAGTACAGTTTGTCTCTGAGGGACAAATGAATGTTAAACAGTGCTTGAATCCAAAGAGGCAACCTGCATTTGACTCACTGATGGAGCAAATTTGTTAAGGTTTGACAGAAAGGCAGAGTTGAAATATTGAGGTGGTAAGCAGGACAGTCCAACCCAGACTACCTAGTATTGTTAATAAATCACCTGAGGTTGCTTTTTTGGCTCCCTGCAGCTGATGATCAGGCACTTCCCATTTGAACTCCTCATCCATTGAGTCTAACAGACCCACTTTAATCTCCCTCTTGGCTATACCTGACCCATGTCTAGGACCACTGAGGAGATCTCAGACCCTGAGACAGTGTCACACTACTGCTAGCGAGTGTTTTCCACCTGTTTTCCCTACCTCTCCGCATGCCCAATAACACCTCATTGATGGGATGTGCAATGAGCTTCAGCAGTAAACAGCACGTCACTTCCACACACTCAACTCCCCCTGCTAATGATTCAGTTGCCTGAGTAGCTAATCGAACCTGGATCACCTAACTCATAATCAGAGCTTTATCTCTCTCTCTCTATGCCTTGGCACTAGCTACTAATATGCTTTTTGAAATTTTCCTTGATACTAGATAACAGACATGGTCATATGTCACTGATGGGGTCTGACATAATTCCAACTGCTACAAGGATACAATCAGGTATGCTTTTGGTGCCAGATGTTTTATTTGTTGTGCAAGGTAACCCAATTAGTTGTGACAATCCAAACTACTATATGGTAGGATGTGAAAACTGATGTGGGAAAAGTTTACAATCAGTGATGGAAATCTCCCTTACTTATTTCATTTTTAATGCCAGATGTAAGCCACTGGAGTGAATCACTGTGTCTGATATACCATAAAGACAAGCTAAGTTAAATATTTTGTTATATTTACATGTATTGATAAAAGGACAGGCTCCCTATGATAATGGTATAGGAGCTGAATTAGAAGGAACATCTTAATGGATGATTGGCACACTACTTACCCCATTTACCTTGCCTTGTCCTCTGTCTATCCATCCATCCATCCATCCATCCATCCATCCATCCATCCATCCATCCATCCATTCATGATTTTCAGCATCTGCCTTGCCCATTTTAGAGACAGTTCTTCATTCAAAAGCATGTCAGATCTTAGCAAAGTTTTCTGTGATAGTTAAAACACCTGGGTTGTAGTGCAATGTCCAGCCCTGTAACAAAGGTAGTTTGATGTAGGTACTGCTGGTATTAAAATGTGATGGTTTTATATCCTGGAGGGCCTGGAAGTGTGACTTTGGATGGCAGAGGGAGAGGGTTCTACAGAAAAAGCTCATTTCATTTCAAACAAGGGGGTAGTTTAGGTAGGCATACTTTCTGAAAAAAATATACAGAAGTATGTATAATAGTTTACCTTAATCTTTCTATTAACATTTTAAATTTAGTGTGGGGAGATGTGATGTGCAGTATGGCGCGAGTGTCAGATGGTTTAATGTCTAAAATATAACAATTTGTACTGACAATCAGGAGCTGCTCCCTTTTTATGGTGTGTGTATTTTGAGAGGCTTGAAACAGCAAAGGTACTGCATGCTATCTGGAGACAGACTAGTAGTAATAAAGTTAAATGTGGTAATAGCACTAGTAGCAGTAGTAGTACTAGTAGCAGTAATAGCAGTGATAATAATAGTAGCAATACTAGCCGAAGTAATAGTAGCAGTAGTAGTGGTAGTAGCAATAGTAAAAGTAGTAGCAGTACTAGCAGTAGTAGTAGTAGAATTGGTAGTAATAGTAGTAGCAGTACTAGCAGTAACAGTAGTAACAGTAGTAGTAATACTAGAATCAGTATTAGCAGTAACAGTAGTAACAGTAGTAGTAATACTGGAATCAGTACTAGCAGTAACAGTAGTAACAGTAGTAGTAATACTAGAATCAATACTAGCAGTAACAGTAGTAACAGTAGTAGTAATACTAGAATCAGTACTAGCAGTAACAGTAGTAACAGTAGTAGTAATACTAGAATCAGTACTAGCAGTAACAGTAGTAACAGTAGTAGTAATACTAGATTCAGTACTAGCAGTAACAGTAGTAACAGTAGTAGTAATACTAGAATCAGTACTAGCAGTAACAGTAGTAACAGTAGTAGTAATACTAGAATCAGTACTAGCAGTAACAGTAGTAACAGTAGTAGTAATACTAGAATCAGTACTAGCAGTAGAAGTAGATGTAGTAGAATAATAATTACTAATACTAGTAGCAGTACTGGCATACCTGTAGTAGTTGTAGTAACAATAGTACTAATAGTAGTAATAGTAGTAATAATAGTAGTTTTAGTAGTAGTAGTTGTAGTAGTAATTTTAGTAATAGTACTAATAGTAATAGTAGTGGTAGCAGCAATACGGGTAGTAGACTCCTTTGTGAAGATGACTTCGTGATTGCTGTTAGTATGGGAGTTTGTGAAGAAGGGTAGGTTAATAGTAAATATTTTAGTTTTGTAATAAAAGTACTATATTAGGGAGATAGTTATGTTTTGGATGTGTACTTCACAGAAGAGGTGAGATTAGAAATATCCTCTATAAAGCTGATGTAGCCCTATGGGTGGTTGTGATGAAGGGATTCAGAAAAGAGAATCTCAAGATTATGTCCAGTCTCAGTAGGAAACTATGTACATAACTAGCTGCTTATACATGGAAGGCCTTGGTACCCACAGCCACTGTCTTAAAAATAGTGTAATTTATTGATCAGTACTCAAAAGTAAGAAAATATGCTTTGAGAACAGAAGAATATTTGTTTTAAAGAGTTTCCATTATTGCATAAGTATAATTCATAGTTAGAAAAAGTCTAGTTACAGAGAACCAGAAGTATCTACCCTCAAGTCAAATTAGCAGAAAACTGGCAGCTTTGAATCTAGCAGTTCAATGTGCCCTTCAACGAGAGCAGCATATCTGAAAAGCCTGAAAAGGTGCAATGTATGAAATTGGGTCTATATTACAACATTAAACGTTTAAAACAGCGAACAATGTTTAATCGACCCTATTTCATCGAAAGCTGAAAATGTCGTCACCTCAGAACAGCAATTTCTTTCCTAGGGAAAGAAATCGCTGTTCCAACCAAAAAAAAAAAAAAAAAAACAGTAAACAGTTCTAAACACATACACACTTACCTTAACCCTAATTCTAACCCCCCCAAAAAGTAAACAGCTGAAAACACATATACACTTAACTCAACCGTACATCTAGCACAAAAAAAGTAAACAGTTTAAAACATATATGCACTTACCTTAACCCACACCCTAACCCTAAGGTCAGTAACTGTTGCACATTTATGTTCAGGAGCTATACCGGATAAGGGAATCTCTGATACCACACTACAGTGCAGAACACGCCAAAGTAACGAAGCGGCCAAGCGACTTCTTTCCCAGAGAATGAATTTGCTGAACAGTCACTTCTCTGTTTTGCCTGTTTGCTGATTAGGGTTCGATGAAAACGCGTTCAACAAAATGCGTTTTTGTCATTATAATAGGAACCCTATGAAATTTCTAGATGAGTTAAAAGCATTGAAGATATTTAAAGTAAAAGCATTAAATACCTTCAATGTATGACATTTCTAGATGAGTTAAAGCATTGAAGGTATTTAATGCTTTTATTGAAGAAGACAAAGACAATTATAAAGAATTAGACAAAATAACACTTATAATGTATAAATACATCTACAAAAAGAAATAAAAACACAGCAAGAGCTAACCTTTGTAATATTTATTGCTTTTTTGTTTATCAGGAAAGTCTGACTGGGACATAGCCCATTTTCAGCGGAGGCCTAGGGAGAAGTGTTCCAGATGCATGTCTTTGGAATGTGGGAGGAAAGCGAATCACCTGGAGGAAACCTATGTGAATGCAGGGAGGACATACAGACTCCACACAGAAGGCACCCCAGCCAAGAATCGAACTGGAGAACCTCTTGCTGTGAGGCAACAATGCTAACCGCTGCACCACTATGCTACACAGCAGTTAAAAACTGAAACTGTTTTTTGGAAAGAAATTAGTGCTTTCATTCTATAAGTCATCAAGAACTTCATCAGAACTAATCTCACCATCCAATGACTGTTATTTTTTAAATATTCAATCCAAAACCATGTGACACTAACAAACCAATCAAACCTCACAATAAATTAAAAACATAAAACAAAACATCAATGAACTTAAATAAAATTGTTTAAATTTACATAACTCTATTGACACATTTACAATTTACAATTCATAATTTAGATGTTGTAAGATATAAAATACTGTTGATTGAAATGCATTCATTAAGACCCAGTGCCTGGGAAGCATTCAATAGCAGCTGTCAGAATAATTCTCTATATTACAGTTTATCTTCCATGCACCTACCTCTATCACTCTTTTGAATTTCCTTCAAAACATGACATACAAATGTTATTCTGGCTCTTAGTGGTCTTTCAGTTTTATAATTATAAAAGACTGGGCAACCAGCTAAATACACCACCCCTCTACTTACACAACTGTATTTCCCTTTACAGGATACCACTCTCAGATAACCATAGACAGTAGTCTCACACTGTCAAAAATAAATGTGCACTGTGAGCACACAGAGAGTAGCTCCCAGTAACTACAGATTGTCTCTACTCTTGCTCTAGCATAGGTTATTACTAGGCTAATGACCCCAGGGGACATTTTTTAGGGCTAGCCATGCTTCTGAAATGTATATGAGATGTTTTGATAGCACGGAGTTATTTTAGAGGGTTTAAGTAGATCTGGACATGGCCATTCAAGCATTTACAGGCTGCTTCTAAGAGAGGCATAGGTGCCAGACCAGGGGTATATTTCCTATTCCCCCTCCACTGGTCCAAGTTATGTTTGAATTGGGTTAGGAAGAACTCTGCTTCACATCGATTGCAAGCCTTTTCCAGAGTAAGGGTAGTTTCTGTGATACATTCCTGTCCCTCCAACATGTCCTATTTATATTGCAAATGAGGTTTAGATCCCTAGATCGTGTAATTCAGGTGCTATTTGTTTTGCTTAAGTGCAGCAGTTCCATCAGACTGGGATCAGAGGATGGATTTTTCTGTTAGGCATAGATCACCTCTCAGCAGTCTGTAGGAGACCGAGTACAGTGATAAGTCTTTGAGGTGACCCACCAAGGACATGTTGTTTATTCCCTGTCTTCTTTTTTGAGGAACCTCTGTGTATACTTGAGTTGTTGCATATGGCTAGTCAGATGTATATACTGAAGGGGGCATTGTACTCAATGGTTGGTCTGATAAGGGCTGAGTACAGGGGTACAATGACATCCTTGGACCCAGATACTATACATTTACTATTAAGCTGCACAGCACAAAATGGTGTTCTTGTTGCCAGAGACATATGATACCCAAAGGCCATGTTACTGGCTGCATGTGTTCCCAAATCCCTGACCACCTGGTGGTGTATTGTTAATGTAGTAATTTCCAGGGGTAGCCATCTTCCCAAAAAATACTATTATGGATTTATTGGCATTAAGTTTTAGACTGAATCTCTGGCTCCAGTTATTGGTCTATGTCAGGCCTTCTAGGAGGGTATTTGTATTTTAGGGGATTCTGTGACTGTGCCTAGCTTGTAGCTGTCAACAAACTTGGTCAGCCAGAGGCCCTTGATGTTGACCCTGACTCCAGAGAAGTAGATGCCAAAAAGGAGCAGACCAAGACTGAACCATGATGGACTTCTCTAATGACAGGCCTTTTTGTTATGTTGGAGAGTTTAACAACTTGCCACAGCTTACAAAAAGGATTATGGGGATAGATGAACTTTTTACTAGCATCCAAAAGCCAAGTGGTGAGAAATATAAACCATCTGTGGAAAAACATTGTGGCTTGTCAATTATGTCTCCCAGACTGATAGATATTGCAATCCCCTTGTTGTGACACCAGAAACTAAGCTAGTTGTTGAAGACAATCATTTTTTGCTAGTACTGTTGCATCATCATAAGGGAAGGTAAGATGCTACTCAAGGCTAGATTCATATGTGCCTGGGACACATCTATAGAGAACTCCATCATGTCTCTCTTCATATAGTCCAGTGAGGTACATCTTAGGTTGTTTATGCCCACATGGACTATGACAGTGTCATACTGGCACTTGGGTTTTAAAGACCTAAGTGCATGCGTGATTTGGTGGATCCTGGATCCAGACAGATCACTGTGGTCTTCTACTTGTTAAGCGTGGTAAGGGGGACATCAGTATGTCCTCCAATGGATCCCCAGTAACTAGAATGTTTGGCTGTGTAGTGTGTTGCCTTATGGGCTTGGAAGTGGGGCTACTATGATTTTCAGAGTTATGTTTTTTGTGAGATGTTATCTTTTTTCATTGTGCACGGGGCCACTGAGAGATGCTTTCAGGACGTCTTGGAGTTTTGGGTAGATTACAAGTGAGTACCTAAGGATCTGTGAGTCTATGTGTTTGTTCCTTAGTGTTGTTGATGTGTTTTTTTCCTCAGTGTTGGTAGTGAGTGTTTTGGGTGTAATGCTAACAACCTGATTTGCCTTTTTCATGTGCATATGTGAAGGGTTTGCCTCCAATGACATTGTGTATCTACATCTCTCACACACTGTGTTTGTTTGTTCTAAAATTAAATTTTGTCAATGAACATAAGGCAGTTACTACACTTCCTCTGGATGCCTATATCCACCAGGCCAGAAACAGAGATGCAAGGAAAACACCTATCCATTATACCAGATCCTTAGTAGATGAGAAGGAGTAGGGGAGAGTCAGTTAAAAAAAAACAAAAAAATTATCCTTGTTTCCCATCTTTCCTGACCTAGAGTAGTCCAAATACGGCTTTGCTGTATTCTGGACTTTTGGAAAGTTCCTGTGTTGCCCATTTCCTTTCTTGGATAAAGGGAGGCTTCCTTGTTCACTAGTGGCAGTGGGAAGCTTAGAGCAGCCTATCTATCCCTGGAGGAGTGTTCCCAGCACAAGAATCTGGTAGTCTATTGGCCGTTTTGGGCCAATTTCTAGCTCTTATAAGTCCCCCTGTATAAAACCTGCTTTGGCACGGCTTTGTGCGATTTTGCACATAGCGCAGCATCGGGCAGCTCTGCTTAATTGGGTTTAAACCATTCTGGGCTCCACAAAGTCTGCTCTTCAATTTTTCCCTTAGAACTGATCTAGTTCTCATAATAAACACCCTATTCCTACTCTAAAGCCTGGCACTTGCTCACTAAAGCAATTATATAAGTCAGCACTAAAAAATTAAAAGCACTACACCCTCACAAACTCCCCTTGAGTATCTTGTTCCCCATTGGCCCTTTTTTTCAATTATAAAGGAATTCCCAATACTATTCTAGCATGTCCAAAGGTCAGTTGTCAATCTCCTCTCTGGTCCAGCTGGTGAATCTGGGAATCTTGAGGCAATGTTACAACTGCCTCATGTACACAGACAACCCTCTCCTCCTCCCAACAAATTCCAACACATGTGAGAGATGCAACCATATAGCCAAATTGGAGGCTAAGCTCTCTCAACTCAGTACTGGCGTAACCAGTCAGGAGGAGAAGGAAACCACACTCACCACAATTCCAGTCTCACATAGACCTACCACGACAGCAAACCAAACACATAAACACACAAAAACATACTGGAGGCTCTAAATAAAAATCTGCCTAAGCAGCAGAGACCTCCAAAGCAGACACCCAAGCAACCGCTACCACAAAACAAAACACGTGCAACACATAGCTCACAAAGCCAGTGTGCCGAACAGTCACAGCCCTTAAGGCTAAACAACACACCTGATACACTTGTAATAGGTGACTCTATTGTCAGGCACACTGACGTCCCACTCACCAGGCTGAACAAGGAGAAGGTAACGGTGAGCTGCCTGTCGGGCGCTAGGATCCGCCACATAACACAAGCACTCAGGTCACTCCAAGGCAAGTACAAATATGACTCAGTCGTTGTCCATGCTGGTGTGAATGACCTGAGACGTACCTCCCTGGACTACATGAAAAGAGACATAGAGGAGCTCTCTGAGCATGTAGCCCAGGCCAGTATGACCCTGACCTTGAGTAGCATCTTACCCTCACCAAGAATGATGCCACAATATGAAGACAAGATGATCAATTTCAACAACTGGCTTAAGTATTGGTGTCATTCAAAGGGGATCCAATGCCTGTCAGCCTGGGATGACATGCTCGACAAGCCACGATGCTTCGCTAGGGACGGCTTGCACCTGTCACCCCTGGGCTTTCAGATATTGGCAAAGGCTCTTGCCACCCCCATAGTGCCTTTTTTATGCAAGGCTCAAAAGACAAACCCCACCTCCATAGGTATCACAAGGGATAAGAAATTAAGAGTAATGCTACTCAATGCCAGAAGTCTAAACCTCAAGATGCACGCACTCGAAACTCTCCTTAGCATGGAGAACATCGATATCTGTGCAGCAACAGAAACCTGGTTCAAGGCTCCTGAGAGCACCCCAGCACTACCAGGTTATACCTCATACCATGCTTTTCGGCCCGAAAACTTGGACCGAACCACAAAAGGAGGGGGAGTATCAATATTTGTCAAAGATACCCACACCTCTAGGTTGGTGGCACAGCACGCAGAACCAGAGACTATCCATGTGCAACTAACAGTGGGTAAAACTGCCTTCCAGTTTATAGCCTGCTACAGACCACCCACCCAAACCCAGGAACCCCACTCAGCCTTCCTGAGAACACTGGAAAATATGAAGGTCTCTCCAAACACCATTATATTGGGCGACTTCAACTACCCAAACATAGACTGGGAGCATTACTTTAGCTCCAACACCCTAGCCCAAAGGTTCCTAGAATTTATAAACTCAAATGCTATGGAACAACTTGTTACCACTCCCACAAGAGGGGAAAACATACTGGACCTGATCATCACCAACATGGGGGCTCTATGCTCCAGACCAGAAGTGTATCCCTCACTGGTAAGATCAGACCATAAACTAATCTCACTGGATATTCACATCCCGACCCCACCCCCTGCCCAGAAAACCACAGTGAAAAACTTCTTTAAAGCAAATTTCACACTCCTCAAAACTGAGGTGGAATCCTTCAAAACCCTCGGGCCTGTGGAAAATACGGCCCAGACCGCAGAATCCTTTATAAACGCATTGTATGAACACCTTCAGGAATGCATGGATCATGCAATCCCAAATAAAACCAAGACCCAATCCTCCAAAGGCAGGCGTCCTGTCTGGTGGACCCCAGCCATAAACAAACTATACAATAGAAGGAGGAAGCTACTACATGATAGAGCAAAATCCCAAAAAGGGAAGGCATCTCTGATCAGTAATAGCAAAAGACTACGGGCACTCATAAAATCATCTAAGGCCAGCTTCGAGAGAAAAATTGCACAGGACACTAAGGATAATCACAAGGCTTTCTTTAGTTATGTTAGGAACCTGGGTGGGAATTCCCAGATATGCTCAGAATTAGTCCAAAATGACAAAAAATACACCGAACCCACAGACATTGCCAACATCCTAGCTGACAGGTTCAGTGCAAACTTCTCCCCTCCCACCAAAGGGCAAATATCTATCCCAGCAGAGTGCTGCCCCCCTGACATCTCAGATGCTCAGGTAAGAGCTGCTCTCTCCAAAGCAAAAAACACAGCATTAATGAGACCAGACGGTGTCCCGGGCTGCGTCCTACATGAACTCCAAGAAGAGCTAAACCCAAACATAAAACTACTGTTCAATCTCAGCCTTACTACAGGATATGTACCCAAAGAGTGGAGTACAGCAACAGTGGTCCCTCTCCACAAAGGTGGTGCCTCAACGAATCCTGGAAACTATCGTCCCATAAGCCTGACTAGCTTGGTCTGCAAAGCTATGGAAAGGATCATCATGGACCTCATAAATAAATATATTGGGGACCTACAGACACTGGATCCTACCCAGTTTGGCTTTGTTAAGGGCAGATCCTGCCTCTTAAACCTGGTTGATTTCTTTGAAACAGTCACCAAGGCCATTGATGAGGGGAAGGTGGTCCACACAGCCTACCTGGACCTCGCAAAAGCCTTCGATACACTACCCCACTTGGGCATTATAGATAAGCTCACCAGCTTAAATATAAACCCCCTATGTCACTAGATGGGTTGCAAACTGGCTCAAGGACAGAACCCACATGATTAGAATTGCTGGAGCCATGTCAGACTCCAAACCAGTTACAAGTGGCATCCCACAAGGCTCAGTCCTGGGACCTCTCTTGTTCGGTATATATTTCTCGGAGGTACAGGCCAACACGGAAGGACTGTGGCTGACCAAGTTCACAGATGACTGCAAACTAGGTGCCATAATCGACTCTCCAGCCGACACAAGCATCCTACAAAAGGGCCTCATAGAAACAGAGCCATGGTCTCAAGCTAAACGCCAAAAAGTTTATAGTCATCCCCTTTGGCAAAAACAAAGTGCCCACAAATTACCACATAGGTGGTAATCCATTAAGTACAGAAGAATTAATTAGGGACCTGGGGACCCAAGTTGATAGCAATCTCTCTTTTGAAAACCACGTGGCCAAAGTGGTTAGAAAAACATTTTATATAACCCACCTAATCATGAAGGGATTCACATCTAGATCAGGAGAGGTCATCGTGCCTCTTTACTCATCCCTCATCAGGCCCATATTTGAGTACAATGCCCCTTTTGGGATGTACCTTACCAGACACCTGCAGCAACTGGAAAGACCCCAAAAGTACCTCACCAAGAGGATCAAAGGGCTCAAACAGATGCCATATGCTGCCTGGTTAAAGAAACTCCAGCTCTACTCAGTGGCATACTGCCTGCTCAGAGGCAATCTGTGCCTGACTTATAACGCCATGTCCAACCCGGAATTAATGGACATGCTGCACCTCAGAAAATCCAAATCCCATCGAGCTACGCGCTCGAGAGACTTGAACCTCAGCACTGAAATAAATAGGACATGCTGGAGGGACAGATTCATAACCCAGAGGCTCCCTTCACTCTGGAATAAAATCCCAGTCCAGGTTAGGCAGAGTCCCTCATTGACTCTCTTCAAGAGGAATCTTGATGAGTGGATGGGAGATCGTAGGTTTACCCCGGGTATCACTTCTGAGTCACTGTTAGACAGAGGCACAGTATACTAACCTCAAAAAAGGGCATAGCAAAATTAATTTAAAATGGGTGGCGAAAGCCAAACACACTCTGGCTAGGCTTATAAATGCCCTAGGGCAGATAGCCTAGTATGAACCTATGAACCTATAGAGGATTTTAAACTGGAGAGGTTTGCTTATATACAAGGCATGGGGACCCGCGTTTATGCAAGGCTTTTATACCAGCAGGATGAAAGACGTTTATATAGTTAAGCCCTCAGACCAATTGGATAAACACACAATAAACCTTCCACCAGCAGTTCCCAAATTGGATGGGTTTAATTCAGCCATCTGCTCCCACTAGAGTGCAAAAAACCCTCTTAATGTAAAACAAACTGGTTTTGAGCTCAAATGCAGTAACAAATGCTTTACAACAAAAGTGCAAATTCCTGCAGTATCAGGAAATAAGTTCACTAACCCTGAGAAATGTTCACAAAATACAGAAAAGAAGTGTGCAAACATGTCATATTATGCAGACCACCTCAAGGCCCTATCCCCTGTATTCTGTCTCCTACAGGATCTTGAGGGGAGATCTATGCATGGCATACAAGGCATTGTCAGACCCCCACTCTGATGGACATCCTGCATATCCACAAAACAAACAGCACCAGAATTATCCATTCTAAAGACTTAAACCTTGCCTGTGATATAAATAGGACCTGCTGAAGACACAGGTATATACCCAGAGACTACCCCATCTATGGAACAGGCTCCCCATCCATGTGAAACAGAGTTCCTCCCTAACCTAATTCAGCTGTAACTTGGACAATTGAATGGGGATCAGTAAACTCATCCCTAGTTTGGCACCTATGTCTCTAATAGACACAGGCAGCCTGTAAATGGTTCATCTCTCAGGCCTCTGCTTGAAAATGTTTCACCTCCCAAGCCCCTATTTAAACTTATCAAGGGTACTAGAACTTGCGAGAGATATGGGATGCATGGCTAGGCTTAAAAGGCCCTTGTGGTTATTAGCCTAGTAAACACCTCTAAATGTAAGAGAACTTAACACAGAAAAACTTTGCAAAACCTAGAAATATTTGTTAGACTCAGGATAACTCTGGCCAACTAAGAACAGCTCTTGCAGTGTCAGAGGAGGTGGTTCACTGAACCCGAAGTCAGTCACCTCTGCAACCACTCTCATGATTGGATCAGAAACTGGTAACTCGATGGTCAAGGTCATGCAGCTGTGTGACTCTGAAGTCACATGAAGATGCTCTCTAGGCTGCCAATTTCGGTGTACAGCCACTGGGCACTAAAGCCCTAAGTAGTTCCTACACCTTCTGCAGGTGACCCAGTAGGACCTTCCTGGTCATGCTTCTTGATGAGAAGCTGACACTCCTTGTTAGAGAAGCATCAGCAGGGCAACAGTGAAGCCATCAGGTTACCCCATGTAGACTGACCTTAATCTCCCTGCAGAATGGTTGGCTTGAATAAAGCCAGGGATCCTGTAGGTGATAGTGAGGTAGGTGCAGGGCATGGTAACTGCTGCTGCCACATGTCCCCATGTTAGCCAGCTCCATGGCCATTGCTATATAAATCATCATCATCAACCCCCTTTTCCCCGTTTTTACATGGGGTCAGGGTGTCATAGGCAGTTTTACCCACTGTTAGTTGCACATGGATAGTCTCTGATGCTTCGTGCTTTGCCACCAACCTGGAGGTGTGGGTATCTTTGATGAATATCGATACTCCCCCTCCTTTTGTGGTTCGGTCCAAGTTTTGGGGCCGAAAAGCATGGTATGAGGTATAACCTGGTAGTGCTGGGGTGCTCTCAGGAGCCCTGAACCAAGTTTCTGTTACTGCACAGATATCGATGTTCTCCATGCTAAGGAGAGTTTTGAGTGTGCGCATCTTGAGGTTTAGACTTCTGGCGTTGAGTAGCATTACTCTTAGTTTCTTATCCCTTGTGATACCTATGGAGGTGGGTTTGTCTTTTGAGCCTTGCCTAAAAAAGGCACTATGGGGGTAGCAAGAGCCTTTGCCAATATCCAAAAGCCCAGGGGTGACAGGTGCAAGCCATCCCTAGCGAAGCAATGTGGCTTGTCGAGCATATCATCCCAAGCTGACAGGCATTGGATCCCCTTTGAATGACACCAGTACTTAAGCCAATTGTTGAAATTGATCATCTTGTCTTCATATTGGGGCATCATTCTTGGTGAGGGTAAGATGCTACTCAAGGTCAGGGTCATACCGGCCTGGGCTACATGCTCAGAGAGCTCCTCTATGTCTCTTTTCATGTAGTCCAGGGAGGTACGTCTCAGGTCATTCACACCAGCATGGACAATGACTGAGTCATATTTGTACTTGCCTTGGAGTGACCTGAGTGCTTGTGTTATGTAGCGGATCTTAGCGCCTGACAGGCTGCTCACCGTGACCCTCTCCTTGTTCAGCCTGGTGAGCGGGACGTCAGTGTGCCTGACGATAGAGTCACCCTCTCCTTGTTCAGCCTGGTGAGTGGGACGTCAGTGTGCCTGACGATAGAGTCACCTATTACAAGTGTATCAGGTGTGTTGTAAGGGCTGTGACTGTTCGGCACACTGGCTTTGTGAGATATGTGTTGCACGTGTTTTGTTTTAGGGTAGCGGTTGCTTGGGTGTCTGCTTTGGAGGTCTCTGCTGCTTAGGCAGATCTTTATTTAGAGCCTCTGAGTATGTTTTTGTGTGATTATGTGTGTGGTTTGCTGTCGTGGTTGGTCTATGTGAGACTGGAATTGTAGTGAGTGTGGTTTCCTTCTCCTCCTGACTGGTTATGCCAGTACTGAGTTGAGAGAGCTTAGCCTCCAGTTTGGCTATATGGTTGCATCTCTTACGTGTTGGAATTTGTTGGGAGGAGGAGAGGGTTGTTTGTGTACATGAGGCAGTTGTAACATTACCTCAAGATTTCCAGATTCACCAGCTGGACCGGAGAGGAGATTGACAACTGACCTGTGGACATGCTAGAATAATATTGGGAATTCCTTTATAATTGAAAACAAGGGCCAGTGGGGAGTGAGGGTGTAGTGCTTTTAATTTTTAGTGCTGACTTATATAATTGCTTTAGTGAGCAAGTGCCAGGTAACTTAAGTGCAATGTGTTACAGGTAACTTAAATGCAAAAACGACAAACAGTAACTTTCTTTCAAGTGAAACAAGGAAATGAGTACAGTAAGCAATGCAGATATCACTAGTGATCCATGGAAGCGCTGAGAAGCCGCGTATTAGGTGGAATTAGCGTTCCAGGGAAATAACAAGCAAACAAACAACAAGCATATTAACAAAGCTAGATTCAGCAGGCCTGGATCTAGTCTATGCTACAGCAAACAAGGTGTACCAATTTCAGTAAGATACAGTTCAAATATTCAGGCACTATAAACCTTTAACCAGAAATTCCCAGCTCAGAAGGGCAGAGTCCAGCCTCTTCTCCCACAAGAGTGCTGACCACGAACCTCCTTAATGTAAAATAACTGGCCTGAAGCCCAAGTGCTTAAAGCAGAACTAATACACTTTAAGAATAACAGACACTGGGCTCTTAATCAGCAGTTCCCAACTTAGAAGGATGAAAGCTACCTGTCCTGCCACGACAGTGCATGCCACAAACCTTCCTAATGTAAAACAACAGATCTGAAGCCCAAGTGCTTAATCCAAAAGACTTAGAATGATAGCTACACCTTAATCAAGTTACTATCAAGCAGTAATAAATACAATTGAAAACTTTAGAGAATGCCTGGATTAGTGCTCAAGTTACACAAACAAAGCTAGATCCAGCAGGCCCGAATCAAGTCTATGCCACAGCAAACAAGGCGCACCAACTTCAGTAAGAAGCAGTTCAGATATGCATGCACTATAAGCCTTTAACCAGAAATTCCCAGCTCAGAAGGGCAGAGTCCAGCCTCTCCTCCCACAAGAGTGCAGACCACGAACCCTCTTAATGTAAAATAACTGGCCTGAAAGCCCAAGTGCTTAAACCAGAATTAATACACTTTTAGAATAACAGACACTGAGCCCTCAATCAGCAGTTCCCAACCTAGAAGGATGTAAGCTACCTGTTCTGCCACTACAGTGCAGACCACAAACCCTCTCAGTGCAAAACAACTGGTCTGAAGCCTTCCAGTTTATAGCCTGCTACAGACCACCCTCCCAAACCCAGGAACCCCACTCGGCCTTCCTGAGAACACTGGAAAATATGAAGGTCTCTCCAAACACCATTATATTGGGTGACTTCAACTACCCAAACATAGACTGGGAGCATTACTCTAGCTCCAACACCCTAGCCCAAAGGTTCCTAGAATTTATAAACTCAAATGCTATGGAACAACTTGTTACCACTCCCACAAGAGGGGAAAACATACTGGACCTGATCATCACCAACATGGGGGCTCTATGCTCCAGACCAGAAGTGTATCCCTCACTGGTAAGATCAGACCATAAACTAATCTCACTGGATATTCACATCCCGACCCCACCCCCTGCCCAGAAAACCACAGTGAAAAACTTCTCTAAAGCAAATTTCACACTCCTCAAAACTGAGGTGGAATCCTTCAAAGCCCCCGGGCCTGTGGAAAATGCGGCCCAGACCGCAGAATCCTTTATAAACACATTCTATGAACACCTTCAGGAATGCATGGATCATGCGATCCCAAATAAAACCAAGACCCAATCCTCCAAAGGCAGGCATCCTGTCTGGTGGAACCCAGCCATAAACAAACTATACAATAGAAGGAGGAAGCTACTAAATGATAGAGCAAAATCCCAAAAAGGGAAGGCATCACTGATCAGTATTAGCAAAAACTACGGGCACTCATAAAATTGTCTGCCAGCTTCGAGAAAAATTGCACAGGACACTAAGGATAATCACAAGGCTTTCTTTAGTTATGTTAGGAACCTGGGTGGGAATTCCCAGATATGCTCAGAATTAGTCCAAAATGACAAAAATACACCGAACCCACAGACATTGCCAACATCCTAGCTGACAGGTTCAGCAAACTTCTCCCCTCCCACCAAAAGGGCAAATATCTATCCCAGCAGAGTGCTGCCCCCCTGACATCTCAGATGCTCAGGTAAGAGCCACCCTCTCCAAAGCAAAAAACACAGCATCAATGGGACCAGACAGTGTCCCGGGCTGCGTTCTACATGAACTCCAAGAAGAGCTAAACCCAAACATAAAACTACTGTTCAATCTCAACCTTACTACAGGATATGTGCCCAAAGAGTGGCGTACAGCAACAGTGGTCCCTCTCCATAAAGGTGGTGCCTCAACGGATCCTGGAAACTATCGCCCCATAAGCCTGACTAGCTTGGTCTGCAAAGCTATGGAAAGGATCATCATGGACCTCATAAATAAAGATATTGGGGACCTACAGACACTGGATCCTACCCAGTTTGGCTTTGTTAAGGGCAGATCCTGCCTCTTAAACCTGGTTGATTTCTTTGAAACAGTCACCAAGGCCATTGAGGGGAAGGTGGTCCACACAGCCTACCTGGACCTCGAAAAGCCTTCGATACAATACCCCACTCGGGCATTATAGATAAGCTCACCAGCTTAAATATAAACCCCTATGTCACTAGATGGATTGCAAACTGGCTCAAGGACAGAACCCACATGGTTAGAATTGCTGGAGCCATGTCAGACTCCAAACCAGTTACAAGTGGTGTCCCACAAGGCTCAGTCCTGGGACCTCTCTTGTTCGGTATATATTTCTCGGAGGTACAGGCCAACACGGAAGGACTGTGGCTGACCAAGTTCGCAGATGACTGCAAACTGGGCGCCATAATTGACTCTCCAGCCGACACAAGCATCCTCCAAAAGGGCCTCAGAGAAAAAGACAACTGGTGCCAGAGCCATGGCCTCAAGCTAAATGCCAAAAAGTGTATAGTCATCCCCTTTGGCAAAAACAAAGTGCCCACAAATTACCACATAGGTGGTAATCCATTAAGTACAGAAGAAGTAATTAGGGACCTGGGGACCCAAGTTGATAGCAATCTCTCATTTGACAACCACGTGGCCAAAGTGGTTAGAAAAAATTTTATATAGCCCACCTAATCATGAAGGGATTCACATCTAGATTAGAGGAGGTCATCGTGCCTCTTTACTCATCCCTCATCAGGCCCATAATTGAGTACAATGCCCCTTTTGGGATGTACCTTACCAGACACCTGCAGCAACTGGAAAGACCCCAAAAGTACCTCACCAAGAGGATCAAAGGGCTCAAACAGATGCCATATGCTGCCTGGTTAAAGAAACTCCAGCTCTACTCAGTGGCATACTGCCTGCTCAGAGGCGATCTGTGCCTGACGTATAAAGCCATGTCCAACCTGGAATTAATGGACATGCTGCACCTCAGAAAATCCAAATCCCATCGAGCTATGCGCTCAAGAGACTTGAACCTCAGCACTGAAATAAATAGGACATGCTGGAGGGATAGATTCATAACCCAGAGGCTCCCTTCACTCTGGAATAAAATCCCAGTCCAGGTTAGGCAGAGTCCCTCATTGACTCTCTTCAAGAGGAATCTTGATGAGTGGATGGGAGATTGTAGGTTTACCCCAGGTATCACTTCTGTGTCACTGTTAGACAGAGGCACAGTATACTAACCTCGAAAAAGGGCATAGCAAAATAAATTTAAAATGGGTGGTGAAAGCCAAACACATTCTGGCTAGGCTTATAAATGCCCTAGGGCAGATAGCCTAGTATGAACCTATGAACCTATGAATCTCTGTTCATGGCAGTCTCCTACCTTTTTCAACACTCATGCTTGACTGTCACAGGCCTTCTCTCACACAGTGCATCACTCTCTTTGACAGACACCCTTGTGTTTGCCTTTTTCCTGTCTCTCCAAACTCTCCTTCAGCAGGTTGTCTTCTGCTTGTCTGCACACCACCTTATCTGTTTTCTTTGAACTTCTCTGTAATCGGCTGTACTTTGACTTCTGCTCTGATGTTCTCATTTCTTCACCAGTCCCACAGTGTGCAGCCTACTAGCCATCTCTGGAACTTCATCTTCATCACCTCTGGCTTCCAAAACTGCCTTTACTGTCCAGGTTTCTGTACCATACAGTAGTACTTGTTGCACCACTGTTTTGTACACCTTACCTCTCAGCTTCTTTGGCTTTTTTTCTGTCATACACTACCCCTGACACTCTGTGCCAATTGGCTGTAGTGCCCCTGATTCTAGCTTTTATCCCCTCATCCAGATTTCTCTTCATCTTAACCATCCGCTCAGATACCTGAAGCTGTTAACCTATTTCACCATTTCCCTTCAATCTCAATTCTCAGTTTCTTTTGCCATTACAACAGTCCTATCTGTAATCAGTTTCATCCCACGTACCTTCAGTTTGGCATTCCATTTCCCTATCATTTGCTGAAGTTCTTGCTCGGAGTCTGCCTGTAATGCCACATCGTCTGCATACTCCAACCTATTTGTTAATGTAGTCCATCGCCAGTGTGAATAGTAGTAGGCTCAGAGCTGAACCTTGATGCACACTTACTCCCACTGGGAGTCCCTGTCTGAGAAAGAATGCTGTTCTTACTTGAGTCATTGTGTTCTTTGTTCATAGGTAAGTACAAGGCTATTGGCCCTAGGGCCTATATAAGCCTAGCCAAAAAGGTACCTTGGCTTTCGCCACTCAAGAAAATTATTTTCCTGTGCCCCTGTTGAGCAGAGCCACAGAAGTGATACCCGGGGTGAATTTCCTATTTCCCATCCAATCATCAAGATTTTTCTTGAAGAGTGATAATGAGGAGCTCTGTTTGACATAGATAGGTAGTCTGTTCCAGAGTATGGGAAGTCTCTGGGACAGGAATCTATCCATCCAGCATGTTCTGTTTATTGTGGTAACAAGGTTTAGGTCCCTACAGTGTGTAGCTCAAAGGGATTGGGATTTCTTTAAGTGGAGCATGTCCAACAGCTCTGGGTTTGACATAGCTTTGTATGTTAGGCAGTGATCGCCTCTGAGTAGGCGATATGCAACAGAGTAAAGCTGGGTTTTTTTGAGACAGTCTGCGTAGGGCATCTGTTTGAGGCCAGTAGTCCTCTTTGTTCATAGGTTCATAGATTCATAGATTAGTACTAAGTTAACTGCCCTTGCGAGCCATTTTAAGCCTAGACAATTATCCCCTGTGAGACTCAAACCCTGCACCTTGTGTTTGTAAGGCAAACACCTTAACCATTAGGCCACCCTCCCAACCCTTGTGAGGTATTTCTGTGGCCTCTCCAGTTGCTGTAGATGTCTTGTGAGGTTCATACCAAAAGGGGCGTTGTACTCTATAATGGGGTCTAATGAGTGAAGAGTAGAGGGGAACAATGACCTCTTTTTTTCTGGATGAGAAACCTTTTGTGATGAGATGTGCCACATAGAAGGATTTCCTGACCACTGTGGCAATGTGATTATCAAAGGAGAGACTACTGTCCACCTGTGTCCCAAGGTCTCTTATCACACTTTCAGTGTTAAGTAGACTACTACCTATGTGGTAGTTCATGGGTACAGAGTTTTTACCAAAGGGGATGACAATGCACTTTTTGGCATTGAGCTTCAGGCCATGGCTTTGACACCAGGCATCTGTCTCAGTGAGGCCTTTTTGTAGGATGTCCACATCATTAGGAGTTTTGATTATGGCTGCTAGTTTGCAGTCATCGGAAAACTTCATTAGCCAAAGACCTTCTGTGTTAGCCTGTACTTCAGAGAAGTAGATACCAAACAGGAGAGGATCCAGGACTGAACCCTGTGGTACTCCACTTGTCACTGGTCTGAAGTCGGATTTGGAGTCTGCTACTTTCACAGTGTGGGTTCTGTCCATGAGCCAGTTGGCAACCCATCTTGTGACATACGGATTTATACCTAGTTTAGTGAGTTTGTCTATAATTCCAGAGTGGGGGATGGTGTCAAAAGCCTTGGCAAGATCTAGATAGGCTGTGTGAACCACCTTACCCTAATCTATGGCTTTGGTGACTGCTTCAAAGAAGTCTATCAGGTTTAGGAGACATGATCTGCCTTTTGCAAACCTGAACTGGGTGGGGTCCAGAGTACATAGCTTGCACTAATTCTACCAGTGTTTATCGGACTTTGAACCACTGCAGGACTGTCCAAATCAACTTTCTTCTGGACCTTGTCATATACTTTCTCAAAATCTAGGAATGCCTAGTTCTTCCCAACTATCTGTTTCACTGCAATCATTAGGTCAGTTGTGCTGCATCCTGATCTGAATCCAAACTGCTCATCTCCCATCTTACATTCTACTATTCTGTGTATCCATTTATTAATCACCCTCTCCAGAACTTTCACTCAATGTGACAGGAGTTTGATGCCTCTGTACTGCCCACATTTTTGGATGTCCCCTTTGTTCTTGTACACTGGCATGAGTATGCTTATTCTCCAGTCATCTGGGATATTCCTTTCTCTCCACACTGCTATGAGTATCCTCAGGAGCCATTTCTCCCCTATCTCACCCAGCATCTTTACCATATCTGCTGTGACCTCATCTGAGGCTGCTGCTTTCCCTGACTTCACCTTAGTGATGCTCTCACTTTTTTCTATGCTTGGCTCTTCCTCTTCTTTCATCATAGGCTGTGTCTGGGGTAGTACAATGTCTGTGGGTTTTCTTGAATTCAGAACCTGCTGAAAGTACTCCTTCCATCTGTCTTTGACTTCATGTGGACTGGTGAGCAGGTTGTTGCTGGTATCCCATATGAAGGGTGTCTGATGATCTTTTTTCCTGTCTTTGCCTTGCAACCTCATAGAGTTTATTTGTGCCTTCTGCTTGGTCACTTCCTAGAAGCTGGTAGAGTTTCTCTGATGACTTGTTCTTTGCTATTGCAATTCCACTCTTAGAATCTTTGTTTGCCAGCCAGTATTCCTTCTTAGTCTGGTCTGTCTTACTTTTTCCTGGACTTCTTTTTTATGACTTCCTGGGCTTCTACATTCCACTACTGGCTTTCCTTATATACCTTATTTCCATACCTGGCTTGGCCACATACATATTCTGTAGCCCTCACCTATGGTGTTTTGAGGTGCTGACATTCTTCTTCAACTCCATCGATTTCCTGTTCTTCCTCAGGTGCTAGAACCCTGAGTAATTACTTGAACTGTTGTGCTTTCTCTCCAGTCAACTTCCAGGTTTTCAGCCTAATCTCTGTTGACCTTAGAGCCTTCTGTGATCATTGTTTGCAGTGGATTGTGGCAAGAACAGCCAGTTCTGCTATACTCTGTCACTGTTGGAAATACCTGTCACTAGTAAGGATAGTAAGGTAGTAAGGATAGTAAAGTAGTAAATATAGTAGGGATAGTAAAGTACTAAAGATAGTAAAGATAGTAGGGTAGTAAGGATTGTAAGGTAGTAAGGATAGTAAGGTAACCAAAAGCAGGGACCAATGGTGCAAAAACAACCAAGAAACGAAAGAAGGCACCACCAACCAGGAATGAACAGGAACCAATAAAGGATCCAAAAACAGTTTATTCCACAAACGCTAGTACAGTTCCAACATGTTTTCGTCATCAACTTCCTCAGTGAATGAAAAGCAACCACTGAACAACCCTTTAATAATACAAAACTTTCCTTTGTGGAATAAACTGTTTTTGGATCTTTTATTGGTTCGTGTTCATTCCTGGTTGGTGGTGCCTTCTTTCGTTTCAAGGATAGTAAGGTACTAAGGATAGTAGGGTAGTAAGGATACTAAGGTAGTAAAGATAGTAAGGTAGTAAGGATAGTAGGGATAGTAAGGTACTAAGGATAGTAAGGTAGTAAAGATAGTAAGGTAGTAAGGATAGCAGCACAGCTACACTTGTAATTCCAAGTTATTGCACACAAAAAAGCAAAGCCCTGTGGCCCACGCTGATCGGTCCTGCCATAGGCTGCTGGCTTGCCCGCTGCTTGTGTGTTCAACCCTACCCACTACAGTCCAAGAAACCACCCCTAAAGGACATCCATTACGGGACACTGCCAAAACCTTCTGAGGAGATTCCAAAGTAAAGCCCCCCCCCCAGGATATAATTTAAAGTGTATGTACTGCTATCTTTTACAAGTGTTCACTACTGTGGTGCCTGTGCTTTTCCCCATGCTTGCCAAGCAGCCGAGAGTGGTCTCTTTATTTGTCCCTTAACTCCCTAACCCCCTAACTATCTTTTATATATTTTACCACTAGGTGGCACTGTTCTACCTTTTACTAGGTAAGATCAATTTGATCAAATTTCTTTTCTCTCCCAAGCTATCCACTACTCTTTTAATATACTTACCCCACTGGCCTGCTTTAACTTGTGCTTTATTTCACCACCTTCTCCCACAGCCTAGATTTTCCCCTGCTGTTCCTGTACTTCATCTACAAGCACACATTTCTGCTACAGCTGGCTGATTGGTTTCAACCAGCCAGCCACCTTCTCTCTAGCTCATCCCATTCCATTCACCCTACGGGTTCACTCCACTACCCTACCCTGCCACCAATTCCCACCCACCCCCACCACTACTACATTTATTTCAACACTAAACCCCTCCCTCTCTCAATCAATCAATCACCTCCCTCTACAACTCCTCCCCTTTTTTCCTTCACCTGCCTATCACAATCACTCCTCCTCACCCACCTAAGTCCCTATTTTATCTACTACTACTACATCTTAACACATATCTACCATGCCTAGACCCCTACCTCAAACCATTCTCATTCCATCTATCTGTATTTTATTCTTACTCCCTTTATACCATGCTACCTCCTACTCCTATAACCTTCTCCACCCACCCTTCCTATCCTACCCCCCCACTCCCAACCTCCTTTCTCATCCCTCTAAAACACACTTCCACAATATATCCGCATCACTAGTTCAACCCAATCCACTCCACTACTTCAAAATAAAACTCTTTCCCCCCCAATTAAATACTACAAACCTAAACTAATACCTTACTTCCCACAACTATTAAAGACCAAATTGAAAATACTACTACCCTTCCTCAACTACCTCTGCTTAGCAGGAGACATTCATCTTAATCCTGGACCAAACACTACCTGTAATCCTAATCTGCCCACTTCAAACAATAAGGCTAACCATAAATACCTCAAATTCTTCACCATCAATGCCCAAAGTTTAAGAAATAAAGTAACCCAATTCCATGCCTGTATAAACTACAACCTATCCAACATTGTAGCCATTTAAGAAACCTGGCTAAAACCTCATATTTCTGACTCTGAAATCCTCCCTCCTGGATTCCAACCCCTCAGACACGACCGCCTAAATAGAAGAGGTGGTGGGGTAGCCTTAATCTACTTTAACCTACTATCCATCACCCCCTACCCCAATCCTATCCCTCCGTTCAACAATGCAGAACTAGTAATAGGCCTGCTAAAAGTAAATAACCACAAAGTATTTGTATCATTGCCCTCTACATCCCCTCTGGTAACAACATCACTACTCTTGAAGAAATTCTCCTCTGGACCTATACCAATATTAAGCATGAGACCTTTATACTTGGAGATGTAAATATCGATTGGAATAAAATCAATAACCCTGATCCCACCTTATACATCAATCTATTTAACTATATGCAACTTACTAACTCCATTACCAGACCCAATAAAACAAACCCCCCAGGTACCACACTAGACTGGATCCTAGCATCTCATCCTAATAAAGTCTTAAACTCTGGCATTACACCAGACCCTATAGGACACCACTTGCCAGCTTTTATCCACTGAGCTACCCACTCCACTCTTCACCTACACCAATATATCCACACATGTAACCTTACAAACTTTAACCCAACTACCTTCTCTGACTCCCTGAAACAAACAAACTGGAACCCTCTAAAAACTCTTCCACTAGATAATGCTGTAGAATTTTTCAACTCCTCCTTCTTAAACATCCTCAACTCCCTAGCTCCATCAAGAACAAAAAGAGAAAAAAAACAAAACCACCCCATGGCTAACCAAAGATACCAAAAAACTTATGCTACAAAGAGATAAATCCTAGAAAACCTATCATCAAAACAAGCAGCCTGAAACTTTTCTTAAATATAAACAACTCCGCAACCTTGCTAAAAACAAATCATCAGAGACAAAAAGTCCTACTGTATTAAACTCCAGTTTAACCAATCAAAAAACCCAAAACAGTTCTGGAATTGCATTAATTCTTTTTTCAACCCAGGTACCAAAAACAACCCCTGCCCTGACACCAACAAATCCGACCCTGAAATAGCCTCTCTATTCAACTCCTTCTTCACCAACTCCATAGCAGAACCGACCAAATCCTTCCCTAACAATAACCCTTCCCCTCAGCCTACCCTTTCTTCACCACCACCTACCCCACCCTCTGCCCCCAATCCTCCTCCTATATTCAAGCTTAAACCCATCTCAAACTCCCATATAAAAACATTACTCTCCAAATTAAAACCTTGCTCCAATGCCCCTGACAATATCCCATCCTCCTTCCTAAAAATAGCCGCAGATGGTATCGCTCTTCCCATTAGTATCCTTATCAGTAGATCCATGCTAGAATCTTATGTTCCCAGCTCTTCCCATCAGCATCCTGATCAATAGATCCATGCAGGAATCTTATATGCCCAAATTATGGCATGCTGCCTTCATTCTACCCCTCCATAAAGGCGGCAAAAACAATAACATCTCCAACTTACACCCCATAGCCATCCTCTCCCCAATTTCAAAACTTCTGGAAAAATGCATCCACCTTCAGCTTATGCCATTCTTAGCCAATCACCAACTAATCACTCCAACCCAACACGGCTTCCGTCCTGGCCATAGTACTACCACTGCACTTCTTTCCTTCTTAGACACAATAAATCTTGCCCATGACTCTGAAAAATAGTTTCTACAGTTCTACTATATATGTCTAAGGCATTTGATACCATCTCCCACACACATCTCTTAAACCATCTTTCTAACCTTAACCTCTCCCAGAATACCTTATCCTAGTTCACAAGCTACCTGTCTGATAGACCTCAAGCTGTAAAATAAGGGAAAGGTACCTCAACCTTCCTTCCTACCCCCACTGGGGTTCCCCAGGGTTCCTAACTCGGTCCAATGCTATTTAACATCTTTATTAATGATTTCCACAAAGCCATACCCAATACCAAAATTGTACAATATGCAGAAGATTCCACTTTAGTCTGCAGTGCCTCTAACCTCCCACAGCTTCATACAATAACCCAAACTGCTTTCTCCACCACTGAAAATTGGATGCTTCAGAACCACCTCTCACTAAATGCCAATAAATCCAAAATACTATTATTCTCTCCCTCAAAAGCTTCCCCTCTTGATAAAAACTCGTTCCAAATTATTAGCCAAAGCAACTATACTATAAAGGTTGTTCCCTTCACTAAACTACTTGGGGTTACTATTGATGAACACCTAAAATTCGACACTCACATCCAGCAAGACATTAAGAAAACCCATATAAAATGTGGTCTGCTATACAGGAACATCCACTTTCTCTCTCACCTCCCACCAGACAAACTCTTGCCACTACCTATCTACTCCCCTCACTAATGTATGGCGCTCCTCTATTAACAAACTTATCTGCCTCTCTCTCTCCTTCAAATTGGAAGTCTGTTATAATAAGATTTCTAAATTTCTCACCAAAGCCAAATACTCCTCCCATCACTGTATTGCCCTTAATTTGTTACACTGGCTTGAACTCTCCAACCATCTAGACTATCTTCAGATTACCACAGCCCACAAACTAATCTATCAACCTTCTAAGTGCCCTGCTCTATGCAACATCCTTCTCCCCTGCACCCCTCAGAGAACTCTCAGATCTACTCACCAAAACCTAATCCGTGTCTGAAAACCCAATCGCCCTGCTGGTCATCTCCTGCTATCCTTTTCCTTAGCAAAAACATGGAATTCTCTTACTTCCTCTCTAAGGAGCTGTGCAAACTTTGAAAACTTTAAATCTCACTTACATTCCTACTTTTCCTTTAACAGAAAATGCAACTGCATTCTCCCCACCTAGTCCTATAATTTCTCTCGACCACCAAAGCCCTGACTAACTATGATTACTAGCTAACCATACATAATTGTACATATTGTACATATCTTAATTGTACTATGTCCCAAAGAAATTATGCCTGCTCTCTAACATGAAATGTAATTGTAAATTGTGTCTTCTTTACTATGGTTTTATCTGTAACTAAACCATGTAATGTGGAGCTTTTCCCCTCGGGGCTCCACTGAAAACAGGCTCCCTGAGCTCAGTGGACCTCCCTGGTCATCAAATTGGAAATAAATAAATAAATAATAAATAAGACAACAAGGACTGTTAAAATGAATCAATAGCAATTGGAAATAAATAAATAAATAATAAATAAGACAACAAGGCCTGTTAAAATGAATCAATAGGAATGCAAACAAAACAGCTAAGCAAGTGAGACAGAAATATACATGCAGGTGTGACAGCAATGTCATATACATACCTAATGCCTGGAAAGGTATACCCTAATGCCTGGACAGCTGTCCTTGCCTCCTCTGGCAGATCAATCAGGTACTGAAAAATAGAAAAAAGAAAAATAACACACAGCATTCCCATGACTATCAATAACTGCATATAGATACACAATAAACTACGTTTGTAGTGTAGAATTCAGGCCCTCACTCTCTACCCTCATCTTCCTACTGGCACAGAAGGTCATGTTTGCACCTCTTCAGGTCATTGTTTTAAGGTTGGCGCTGCCCACCCAAGCGGATGATTCCTGTAGCATCATTCACTACCTTAACAAGATAGTGCTAGGCATACACCTTGTACTGGGGGCCCTCATATAAGTTCCAAATCAGGCACATCTGGCAGTACATTTGCAGCAGGTGAAGAAAGATATTTGCCTCCCTGCTGAATCATGTGGAAGTCCTTCCAGCAGCATCCCTTCCAGAAAAAAATGGCAGCTAAGCTGGTTCGAGGTACATCATGGAAACAATATAACTTGCACTGATGGGGAGCATGGCAATGCAGTGTAGCCCAATGTCAGTGCAGTGTAACCCAATGGCGGTGCAGTATAGCCTAATGTCAATGCAGTGTAGCCCAATGTCAGTGCAGTGTAACCCAATGGCGATGCAGTATAGCCTAATGGCAATGCAGTGTAGCCCAATGTCAGTGCAGTGTAACCCAATGGCGATGCAGTATAGCCTAATGTCAATGCAGTGTAGCCCAGTGTCACTGCAGTGTAACCCACTGGCAATGCAGTGTAAAGTGACAACATATATGCATTGAGGGGACAAATATGTTTATATAGAAATATATCTATATCCATCTATATTTATGAATACATACATACATATAAATATATATATATATATATATATATATATATATATATATATATATATATATATATATATATATATATATATATTCACACACATACACAGCTGCATGTCAGTTGTCCGGCACTCTGTGCGACACAATTGAACTGCTGTACATTTTGAGTGAAGGGCCATTTGTATGAACAAAGTTTTGGGCAACTTCCACTTTGTTGACAAATGGAAGTAGCCTGTGACTATGTTTGTGAAAGTGTGTGTTTTAGGGTTAGGGTAAAGGTTAGATAAGGGAAAAGATTTAGTGCTTGTGTATGTGGGGGAAGGGGGCAGTGTCAGAGCTGTCTTGTGTAGTAATCATGTTATGGAAAGGGCTTTTTAAAATAAGCTACATGCTAGAATTAGGCGGAGGTTCGTTCTGTCGATATCCTGAATGGTCAACATCTTCTTAACAGTGTTTTTGTTCTGATCATTTAACATGTGAACCATTTATGATACAGTCATATCTATCTATCTATCTATCTATCTATCTATCTATCTATCTATCTATCTATCTATCTGTCTGTCTATCTATCTATCTATCTATCTATCTATCTATCTATCTATCTATCTCTATCTATCTATCTATCTATCTATCTATCTATCTATCTATCTATCTATCTATCTATCTCTATCTATCTATCTATTTATATGTCTATCTATCTATCTATCTATCTATCTATCTATCTATCTATCTATCTATCTATCTCTCTATGTATATAGATTATATAGATATCGATATACTAGCAAATTATGGCACTAGTTTACCAGCAAATACCTCTTTCAGAACCCACCACGTATAGCACTTCTTCTTCTTCTTTTGGCTTTTCCCAGTTAGGGGTCACCACAGGGGATCACCTGTCCGCTCATGATTGGCAGTGGAGTTTTATGGTGTCGAGTTGCCAGCCCGGTGTCCAACCTTCCACAGAAGGCACACACACGCACACACTCACACCTAGGTTAGAACTACCTCATCAACTAAGATACACACAGCTTCTTACTACCTATAAAAATTATCCAGAATCTATCTGCTTGCCCAACACTAAATAACGTTCTACACAACTATGTTCTCAGTCGGTCATTACAATCCAATGACCAAAAATTCCTGTCTGTCCACAAGCCTATCAAATCTGCTGGGCAATGTCTGTATGCTTACCATGTTGCTAAGGCCTGGAACTACTTATCTCTGTCTATCAAGTCAATACCTTTCCTCCTACCCTTCAAAACCATTCTGAAATTACTAGCCAAAATCTGGCTCTGTTCTTCCTCAAAACCAGGCTAACTATATCCCTAAATGTGAACAAGTACCTATTTATACCTTACATCACCTTACTCTCCCTTCTTCATTTACTTTCTTACTTCTATCATCAATTTCTCTCCCTGGCTTTCTCTCTAAATATACCAAAAGCCTGCCTTTCATTCAGTTTATATTGTAATTCCTAACTTAGCATTGATTTCTCTATAAAATGGCTAAAATTTCTCTAATTGTTAAATCATTGTCATATAACTTGTATCTATTCTTAACCAATGTTACATATTATGTCTAATTTGGTATAACTATTTAAACTGTAATTATTTTTGCTTTAATTTTTGAAGACTCTAAAATTATTGTACTTAAAATATTCTGTAATAATTTGGAGCTTTTCTCTCTGGGCCTCTGCTGAAAATGGGCTCTGACCCAGCTGGAATTTCCCAGTAATCAAATGTCAGTAATTAAATAAAATAGTATGCCATCATGCCTCTAAAGGTGCTGACCGGATTGGTGTGGGGTTTTGGAACTGCTCAGATATGTGCAGACTGTCTTATTGCCTGCTGACCACACTGTGTGTCTATTGACTCACCACACTATTCGATCTGGAACCATTTAGTCGAAGCTCCTCATAAGCATAACTGCTGTGTGATGAGCCCAGTAATAACACAATATAAATAACCATCACCGCTGCAGTACTTAGTGTGCTGACGAGTTTGTTACAGTACAACAAGCTGAGGACCAAGAAAGAGAGACAGAGTATTGGAGTGTTCCACAAAGTAAAAAAAAAGTTTTGCATTTGCTGTGGTAAAGGGGTACAAGCCAGTGGCAGGTGAGGATGGTGAACAGATATATTTACCATTTCTTTGGGGGGATAGTTCAACAGCAATCTGCAGACAGTATGATGAACACTACAGTGGAACTGGAAAAGGGAATGAGAACAGAGGTGGCACAAGTCCGTCCATCAGAAGTCAGGCCAGTAAAAGGTTACAGGTTAGTCTTTGGTGTTCTAACCACACTGGTTGACAACACAGAGAGGGATGGGCTGGCTACACGCATTCTCTACTACAGGACTTCCACTATATACAAAGAGAAGGGCTGTGGTTGGGGACACAGAGAGGGAGGGATGTGCTGATTGCACACATTGTGTACTACAGGACTTCCACTGATATACAAAGAGAAGGGCTGTGGCTGGGGACACATAGAGGGATGTTCTGACTGTACACATCCCCTACTACAGGACTTCCACTGATATACAAAGAGGAGGGATGTGGCTTGTACAGGACTTCCACTGATATACAAAGAGAAGGGGTGTGGCTGCAACAGGACTTCCACTGATATACAAAGAGAAGGGGTGTGGCTGGTACAGGACTTCCACTGATATACAAAGAGAAGGGTGTGGCTGGGGACATAGAGAGGGATGTGCTGACTGCACACATCCTCTACTACAGGACTTCCACTGATATACAAAGAGAAGGGCTGTGGCTGGGGACACAGAGAGGGATGTGCTGACTGCACACATCCTCTACTACAGGACTTCCACTGATATACAAGGAGAAGGGGTGTGGCTGGTACAGGACGTCCACTGATATACAAAGAGAAGGAGTGTGGCTGGGGGATTCCACTTCATATAATCGAAAGCTCATAACATCGAATTGCAAAACAGTGAGACCAAATGATCGAAAACTCAAAACATCTAAAACTCATAACATCGAATATCAAAACATTGAAAACTACAAAGCAACTATAAATAACATCCCACAGAGTTTTACTACGTTTATGTGGGGGGGGGGGGAGACCCCCCTGCACTCCCCCCCATGTTGGGGGCTCCACCCCCCCCACACCTCCCGTAATTTAAATATACCAACTCCAAAGTCACACTACAGTGGGGGAAAATGTTAAATTCCTAACCCCACTGTAGTGCAACCTTGGAGTTGGTATATTTAATTTACGGGGGTGTGTGGGGAGTGCAGGGTGGCTTGCCCCCCTGCATAAATGTAGCAAACAGTGTGTGGGATGTTGTTTATATTTGCTTTGTAGTTTTCAATGTTGTGAGATTCGATGTTATGAGTTTTAGATGTTTTGAGTTTTCGATCATTTGGTGTTGCTATTTTGCAATTAGATATTATGAGCTTTCGATTATATGAAGTGGAACTGGCTGGGGACACAGAGAGGGATGTGCTGACTCCACACATCGTCTGCTACAGGACTTCCACTGATATACAAAGAGAAGGGGTGTGGCTGGGGACACAGAGAAGGATGTGTTGACTGCACACATCGTGTACTACAGGACTTTCACTGATATACAAAGAGAAGGGCTGTGGCTGGGGATGCAGACCTGTTAACTGATTGATGTGTTTGTGGGACACACACTGGTGTTACTTGGCTGGACACAGGTCTCTCTAGTCAGATTGCAGGGTGCATATCAAGCAACAGTCTATTCCCAGGCTGACTCCACTGGGCTGCCATGGTATCATGGCCAGTGACAGAGGTGTGAAGTAGGCATGCTACTTGTTACAGCCACTGTTGCCGCATTGTTTTGCACAATGCTGTTACCATGAGAACATGGTCTGTGACAGAGGTGTAAAGCAGGCATGCTACTTGTTACAGCCACTGCTGCCGCATTGGTGTGCACAGTGCTGTTACCATGGGAACATGGCCTGTGACAGAGGTCCCGGTGTGAAGCAGGCATGCTACTTGTTACAGTCACTGCTGCCGCATTAGTGTGCACAGACACTGACCTTAAGTCTAGATCTCCATGCACAGGAGTGAAAATGGCATCAAAGCTGCACCAGCAGCTTGAGAAATTCTCTTCAGCATAGACTGAAGTGGTATTGCAAGCATACATCTCAGGGAGTACTGAACATATACATGGTACCATACCATGTGGGAAGTGTAATTTTTGTGAAACAGTGGACAGTAAAGGGAGCTTCCTACATCCAGATACTGGGAAGGTTTTGACATTTAATTTTAAAGCAGATTGCAACACCAATAACATAGTATACCTGGCATATTGTGAATTGTGCTCATCCTTCTATATAGGTATGACTACACGCAGATTACGTGACCGCATTAGGGAACACCTTTATGATATTCGCAGGAGAGCAGATACTAATGCCCTTGCTAGACATGTGATAGATATGGATGCATCACATACATTTAAATTTATGGTCATAGAGAAAGTATGGATTGGAAATAGAGGGGGTGCGGTGAGGAATAAAGTAGAGTGCAAAGAACTAGAATGGATTATAAGAATGAGAGCCACTATGGGGAAAGGGTTGAATGACAATTTTTCTATCAATCCCATGTTAGATAAGAGACCCTTTAAGAAATAGGTGTTTACCATGTATTTCAATACTGCATGACATATGAAAATACATTTATGTTTTTTATGTTATGTGTTTTTATGTGTATATATATATATATATATATATATATATATATATTTTTTTTTGTGTTTTTTGTGTATCTTTGTGTATATTTCATATATTTTGACACAGGCAGCTCACTAGTTGGCTATATGATAATGAATTTTTATTGGATGTCTTACTGACTTTTACTGACCCCTGATTGGTCTGTATGCATTTTTAAACTGAAGAGTAAAATGAGGAAGTTGTCTGATGAAGCAGTTATTCACTGCGAAAGCACTCACCATTTGCATTTTTATTGGAATAAAAGTTGGATCGAGTTTACTAGCTGTGGTCTGGTCACTCTTTTCTGTTTTAATGGATTATATTGCTTTTGGGTTGACCAGTTCACACACACCACGTTTCTGTTTTGGTTTGCAACATTCTAAGATAGTTTCAAATCTGTTTTGGGATACAAAATTAATGAAAATAAAACGAAGGAAACCGCTGTAAACTATGTACCCACGCATGACTTTGGTCAGTAATACCCGTATTTATGGGGGGAACAGTAAAATGAAGTACTTAGGAGTACCGATTAAAAAGGATTCTGGTGTGGCAGCTAAGGATATGTAGGAGGAGACTGAACAAAAGATAATATAAAAACTGAAAAACTGGAAGCTCTGTTTTATGGATATGGCTAGCAAGATACAATCAGTAACATGTTTTTAGTCCCTTTAGTTTTATACACAGTTCAGGCATATTTTTACCAACCAGAAGGGAAGTTGTAGATAGCAATTAATTAAGAGCTGAAGGATTTTATCTGGGAGGAGAAGAGGGCGACAGTCAAGAGGGATAAGTTGATCCTTCTAATAGAACAAGGTGCTTTGGGATTACATGATTTGAAGGGATATTTTAGATCGACACAGTTAAGGCTCCTATACATAGCACAAGCAGAAACCTATAATTCAAAGTGGAAAGGGATGATGATGAAATGGGGGGAGGGGGAGGAGCTCAAGAGACAAGGACAGACTGGGATTTTGGATACACACCTTTAAGGAGGATAACAATAATCATGCAGAATATTATAGGTGGGAGGATGGCATAATAGTTAAGATGCTTACCATACAGACACAAGGTGCAGGGTTTAATTCTCACATGGGGTAACTGGCTAGGCCTGAAATGACCCACAAGGGCAGTTAGCCTAGTACTAACCTATGAAACCTATGAAACCTATATTCATAAAGTAGCAGAAAGTATTCTGAGAGCTAAGCCAAGATTGGAGAAAGGAGATTCTGCTGATAGGGATGACTGCAAGTAGGGGTACAGAGAATAGGTAGGAGGGATGGAATTTACTGGAGAAAACTGACCAAGGGACCAAGGTATTGGGAGCAAATGACTAGAGAGGAAAAGGTAACAGAAAGGAATGAAGTCAAGAAGACATTTAGACTGCAAGTTAGAGACTGCCTTCCCTACCAGGGAATGATATCAGCATATACATAAAGAGAAAAAGCCTAGGGGAATCCTAATTGAAAGACCTGCTCTGGTAGAGTTTTTAGTTGAATATACACAAGAAGCTTCTGTTAAAAAATGGACAATTAGTAGGACATGTAAAATATTGCATTTTAACTATAGGAATCAATCAGAGAAGGTTAGAAGGGATTAGGAAGAGAGATTGTATAAGCAATTCCCAGGGAAACAATGGGGGGACATACTGTATGTATGGCTTCTAAATATGCAACAAAGTCTTGAAGATTTAGGATTTTTGCTGGGAAGTGTTTGCATAGATATTGTTATACCCCGAGCAGACTCCAAAGAATTTTCCCTCAGGTAGATAGCAAATGTTGGAGGTGTGATGAGGAAGAAAGAGGTAATTGGGAACATATTTTTGGGGAGTATAAGGGGTTGTCAAACAAACCACCCTGGTGGCATCCCAAATTAAAAAAGATTTACAACAAAAGGAAAACAAATATGGCAAAAATCCAGAAGAGTAGTTACTATAAGGATAGAAGCTCTCTCATAAAAGTAAATAGGCAACTAAGAAAGCTATTTAGGTTATGCAGAGCCAACTTTGAGGTTAAGATAGCCTCCCATGTGAAATATAACCATTATGCCTTCTACAGCTGTGTCAGAAACCTCAAGGCCAGCACACAGCAATTTGCTGAACTGGTGGTCAATGGTGCCACATTCACAGAGCACGGCAATACATGGAACCTGTTAGTGGACAAATTCAGTTCAAACTTTACCCTTCCTCACCCTCAACCACCCCCTCAAAAATGCCCTCAAGCATAACCCATCCAGCTATAACTAGAGTGCATGTACTGGCTGCAGTCACTAAATCCAAGAACACAGCCTCAGTGGGCCCTGATAACATCCCAGGATGCCTCCTGAATAGTCTAAAGTATGACTTATCAGGATCCTGGAGTCATTATTTAACTATAGTCTTGAAAGGGCTACATGAATGGAGGACTGCAGTGGGCATCCCCTTCATAAGACAGTCTGACTAGTCTTATTTGCAAAGCCATGGAAACAATTATCATGGAAATTATCAACAATGACATAGCAGACCTCCAGACACTGGATCCATCCCAGTTTGGCTTTGTCAAAGGAAGGCCATGCTTACGGAATCTGGTGGACGTCTTTGAAAAGGGCACTAAGGCAATGGATGAGGGGAAACGGGTGCAAACTGCCTACCTAGATCTGGCTAAAATATTTGATACAATACCCCACTCAGGCATTGTCAACAAAATTTCAGAACTAGGTTCAAACTCCATGTTGGATAGCTAGCTGGCTCACTGATAGGATCCAGGAGGTTCGAATCATTAAAGCCACCTCCACAAGGAGGCTGGTCACAAGGAGAGTCCCCAGGGCTCTGTACTGGGCTGTCTCCTGTTTGGCAACTACTTCCTGGATGTCAAAGCGAATGTCAAAAGCATCTGGCAAACCAAGTTCGTAGATGATTGCAAACTTGGAACATTCACTGAATCTTCCCAAGATGAGAACACCCTTTAGGAAAGTCTAATACAGACAGACACTTGGTGCCAAAGCCATGGCTTAGAAGTCAAAACCAAGAAATACATTATAGCACCCACTGGGAAATCTACTAACCCAGCTAACTATATCATCAGCAAAATACTCTTAAAAATTAATTAATTTGTTAGAGACCTGGGAACTCACATAGATAGTAACCTAGCCTTCAGCCAATATTTGTCCAAGGTGGTAAGGTAGTAAGAAAATGTTTCTTCGTTGTTTAACTTATAGGGCAAGGTATCTAGGTCCAGACAGGTCATCATACCACAGTACTTGGCCCTCATCAGACCAACATAGAGTATAATGCCCCCTTCAGTATGTACCTGACCAGACACATGCAACAACTGGAACTCTTAGAAAGGTACCCTACAAAAAGATACATGGAATAAACACAGTGCCCTGTGCTGATCACCTCAAAACCTGTCTCTTAACTCAGTATTATACAGATTTCTGAGAGGTGATCTTTGCCTGGCATGCAAGGCATTACTGGATCCTGTTTTGATGAACCTTTTGCTCATCCACAAAACAAACAGCATCAGAACTACTAGATTAAAAGACCTAAATTTTGCTTACAACGTAAATAGGACATGTTGGAGAGAAAGATGTGCTTTGCAGAGAATTCCAAGTCTCCAGAACAGGCTCCCAATCCATGGGAAGCAGAGTTCCTCCTTGTCCCTATTTAAGTGCAACTTGGACCAATGGATGATGGGTAATTGGAAATTCACCCACTCTGGCTGCTATGTCTCTGATGGACAGAGGCAGTCAGTAAATTGTGACCTCTATAAATCAGGTTTGTGGCTCACCTTTGGGTTACATGGCTAGGCATATAAGGGCCTTAGTTGCCTTTAGCCTAGTATACACCTATAAACCTATGAATATCCTAGACATAGTAAGGCCTTGCTTTGTTTAATTCTAGTGGCTACCAAAAAAGCAATTAATAGAAAATGGAGAAGGCTAAACCAACCTTACTAGAACTAGTGACTAGCAAATGAGATAGAACTGGAAGTGAGATCTTCAGAAAAGGAGCAAATTACATCGAAAAATATAGGAACTGTGGAAGCAATACATGCAGAATAATGTTTTGGAGGAGAAAGAAGGTTGGAGGGAAGGCAAGAACTGAAAAAGCTAAGTAATGTTCGATTGTCAATGACTTTATAGAAGATTTTATGTGCTGTATACTGTTTGCAAATGGACTATGTCAATATGACTTGTTTTCATTTATATAAAAGTATGATTCCCTATTTTATAAGTGACAGTTCAATAAAGATGCTTTTTCTTTAAAAAACTTGAGGCAAAAATCTGCACATTTTGTGAAAAATTTGTACAGTTGAGGGATATGATCACAGACTGTATATGGTCACGGAAGGCACATTATAAGCATTGACAGGGCTGACATGGCCTTCCAGGTGCATGTAATATGCTTATGGAAGGCACACTCTAAGGATTGACAGGGCTGACACAGTCTTCCAGGTGCATGTGTGGTAGGACTGTGTCACTGATGCCAGTGCTCAGGGTCATCCAGGTACATGTGTGACAGGACTGGGTCACTGATGTCAGTGCGCAGGGCATCCCAGGTGAATGTGTGGCAGGAATGTATTGCCAGTTCCAGTGCTCAGAGCCCTCCAGGTGCATGTGTGTTAGAACTGTGTTGCCAATGCCAGTGTTCAGGGCTTTACAAATTAATGTGTGGCAGGATTGTTTTGCCAGTTACAGTGCTCAGGGCCTTGCAGGTACATGCATGGCAGGAATGTGTCACCCTATTCAGTAATTACGGCCTTTCAGATGTATATGTGGCAGGACTGTATTACCAATTCCAGTACTAAGGGCTTTCCAGGTGCATGTGTGGCAGAACTGTGTTGCTGGTTCCAGTGCTCTAGGCTGCTACAATAGATCAATACAAACATTCTGCTGCTGCATTACTAATATAAAATTGCAGGCCTACGCAAAAGATCAAGTAGAAGATGGCCACTAGTGGGGGCTGGCCATCACAGTCCATCATCACTGACACAGAGGAGTCCCTAGTGTTCCTGTATGGGGACAGTGAGTGGGTGTTGACACCTGATGGAGGCCTGGTTGTCAGGGCTGAAATGGTCACAACATTACATGTTTTTCAGAGATGCACCAAGTTGGTATTACCTTAGGTCACTACCAAAGTCTTATGGCACACCATTGACTGGAGCTTCCAGATGGTATACACTGTCACATCTCTCCTACAGGTACTTTTGGGATGTAGGCATGGTAGCATACTACACTGGAGTGTGGGATTGTCATATGTCAGCAGTTTTGAGCAGTGCTCATGTGGTCAGCCTCACTGCAGCAGGTCATACATTATGTTAGTGCTACATTAGAGCATAACAGTGATGATGGATGCCTAATTCTGGCACATTCTAAGAGCAGAATTTCAGTGTCAGCAGTGGTTACACACTACCAGTCATATCCACTGACACATATGTGATGTTTGTGGAGCCTGCAGCGGTGCGGCCTCACAGCATAATTACAGGGCTAAGAAGGTGAGGTGCCTGACCTAGGTGTATTACTGGAGATAACTCAATGGATGTGTGGACCAGTGATCCAGGCACAGATAAATACCACCAATGCCCTGGCAGAGGTGATTAGCATACTGCATGGGATATGTGACAGCATACGTAAGGACCTAACATCCCCAGAATACCTGCTGGCACACCAGAAACACAGTTGGCAGTCATTGCTTCCTCCTGTGGCCTCTGCCTCCATATGCCATAACAGTGGGTGCTGCTCTTATGTCTTTGCTGTGAGTACCAACCCTAGGGCAGGTATCTTGAGGTCACATAGTGACAACTTGTCAACACTACCAAACAGTGGTGAGCTCGGTGTGGCCCTATGGGCATTGTCTCGCAGACCTAACAGACATAGCCTATATGGTGGCCATACATATTATATGTCCAGGCAGTCACAGTCATGCATTCCCAAATCATCTGTGCCAGCAGGTATTGTTGGTAGTGACATTCCTCAGAAGGGGCACCCTAGTGGCAAAGACTATTCTCAGTGTGTATTGATCCCACCCGAGGGACCACAACAACTGTTGCATGCTTTCCCAGCAGCATTACATCATCTGTTGCAGCTGTGTCCCTGGGCAGTAGGGCAGTAGCACTGTGCAGGTGCACACAACTTCTAGCCGTCTGTCCTCCTCAGAAAGCCCTGCCACCGACTATACCAGGCTTCTCCCAATCACACAGCCATGCAACACAATCCATTCCACAACCCTAGTCCTTAAACCTTTGTAGCCACTGCTGATCACTACCACTATATGCCACTCCACCTATGCAGAGCACAGCTGTGTCCTGCTCTCACTACTGTGTTACATGGCATAAGTGATGTGTGATGCATTGTATAGCCTCTCAATGCATTGTACTGCATAGCCTTGGTGTTATACTGCTTGCATCAGTTTTAACTTTTTTGTCTCTATTCTGACCCATGCATGTGGACCAGATGCCACCTCTTTACCAATACTGTAGCATATTGTACCAACCTCAGCCTGCCATGGGCTCCCCTGTATCCAGTTCCTTCAATGATTCCATACCTAGCAAATTCTGTGCTGCTGGTTCAGGTCTGTTTGTTCTTCCAATGGTAATGCACTTCTCCAACTGTCTGCAAACTACCATGCTGTACAGCACTGCAGAGACAGCAGATATCATGCTATCTGCCTCCACAAAATTATTTTTTGTGTCACTAGAGGAATATCGGCAAAGTAAGCTGTCCTTCAAAAAACAGGATTGAAATGTTTGGTCGTGGGAATGTATGTCATCTTAAGCATGTGCTGTGGGTTATGTGTTGTTGTCACGAGCCATGGCTCCATGGCATATCTGGGATGGCCAGTAAGATGTCCCTGTATGAAATCACCCCACGCAATTCATTGGTATGGGCTGGACATTTTAGAGTACAGATGTGGGAATCATGGGAGCTGCCTGGAGAGCACATTGACAAATTGTTTTATCACAGCTCCTAAATGCTTTATACCATCCATGGGTCCCCTCAAATGATCTATGGTATGTCCCAGTTATTCTCATTAGAGGTAATTTATAATTATTGACAGTGGGATGAGTAAGGCCAATCTATAACCAAATGGAATAGGTTATTTTGAGCAAAAACAGGGAAACTGGTAAGGCTTAAAATGGCCTGCAAGGGCAACTAGCCTAATACTTACTTGCCAGCCGAGTTGCCAACTCAGCTTACTTATGAACTTATGAAACTTTTGTTAGTAATACCCCGTGCATTCCACTCCATGTGGCACCTGATGAACTGCAAACCCTTATGGTTGACTTGCCTGTACCCATGGCAGCTTGTAAATGATATTGGTGTTATCAGTGTTCCAAAGAACCTCAGGAAAATGGGCTGCATGGTCATGTGCCTGTCTTCTGCAGCCTTTAAGAACCACATATCCTCTTCCACATGCTGCAACTTGACATTAAGAAACTGGTGTAAGATACATAAGGCCAATGCCTATGAAATACCAGCTGTGGTCCCTGATGGCCATTGGAAGATCACATAACAATAATGACCACTGCTATGCAAACATGCAATATATACTCCATTTGTTTCAATTCAGAGATACACTGATAGTCACAATGCCAGAAATGAACAGTTACTCATAAGCATGGCTTCATTTTTGTTACAGTGGTGCACTATGAGAAACTAATAAATACGTGATTTATAACTGATGAGTTAAGAGGGCAGTACAACTGCTAGACTTGGCTTCATGATGTTAATGTGATTGAACAGCCAGTATATGGAACCACACAGATTGGATTTAAAGGTTTAAAATATACAAGTTAGTAAAAGTGACTTGTGGTAAACATGAATGTTACTGCTGGTTCTGCATTGTGTATGTTGGGTAAAGGATAATGCTAAGATAGTCTTTGGTAACTGGTTACGTGGCTTGTCCCATTCATGGACTCCATTTCTTTCCTGTCAGGGAACAGTGTAGGGTTCATATGCAGCACTTGGAATCTCCTTACAAATCCTGCACATCCAGAGTGAAAAGCATGACTAGTCTGGACAAAAGTTAGAAGCTAGAATGAAGGATTGTGTCTGAAAATGCCAAGTACCAAGCAAAATGCACAATTAGCATAATATTCAGCACAACATTTTAGTTATATAAAATAACTGTAACACGTTTGGTATCAAAAAGTGTCTGAAAATGCCAAATACCAAGCAAAATGCACAATTAGCATCATATTCAGCACAACATTTTAGTTATATAAAATAACTGTAACACATCTTGTATCAAAAATGCCAAGTTAAAACTGGTTGAAGTCTTTTAACTGTCACGTACTCTATAGCTGTCGCAACACATTTAACCTCAGAGCTGATCTTTTTTACTGAACTTTGACCTGCTGCTTCCTGCACAAATGAGAAAATGATCTGTTCCCAGTGCTATTCCCAGAGGATGCACTCAGTCCTTTACAGCGCAATGCATGTTGTTTAGTTCCTACAATTGTTCTAACTCATTGTTTGAAACATATACTGTGCATTGTATAATACAGTAAAGTCTTATAAGGAAACAATGAAACAAATGCGACATGTGCGTTTACAGTAAAGTCATAAAGAAACAATGAAACAAATGCTACACATTGTGTAGTACAACAAAGTCTACACAGAAGGGAGGTGTCTCTCTTTACTTCAAAAATAAATATACCTCAAGGCTGGTCAAACAGGAACATGCACTTGAGCTACTCCATGTTCAAATCACCATAGGCAAAATTCAATACCACTTCCTTGCAAGCTATACGTCCCCCTTTATGACCCAGGAAACCCATACCACGTATTTAAACCTATTAGAAACACTAACCATCCAACCCAGTACTATATTCATGGGCAACTTTAATTACCCCACTATTAACTGGGAATCCTATACAACATCAAGTGTACATGCACAGAGATTCCTGGATTTTGTAAACACAAACGCCCTAGACCAAATAGTCAATACACCAACCAAGGGAGCAACCATACTGGATCTGGTCCTCACTAATATGGGAGAGTGCTGCATACCCTTTAGTGTAATGTCTTCCCTGGTAAGGTCAGACCACAAAATGGTTTCCTTTGAAGTAAAACCTGGACTGCCAGCTAACCCCGGAATATTCAGGAACTACTCCAAAGCTAACTTCCTGCTATTAAGTGATAACCTGGCAAAATGTCAAGCCCCCATAAACCTTGAGAACACTGCTGCCTATGTAGAACTGTTCACAGAAACCCTATACAAGCACGTTAATAGCTTCATAGAGGCAACTATACCCACCAGGAAGAAGTACAGAACTAACTCAAACAACAAGCCACCCTGGTGGAATCACAAAATCAATAGGCTGTATAACAAGAGGAAGAAAATCATGGCAAAAATTAGGAGGTGCAGCACCCAGCAAGATAAAAGCACTCTCAACAAACTAAACAAACAAGTCAGAGGACAAATAAAGTATACCAAAGCCAAATTTGAGGTAAATTTACCCCCCGGCCCCAGGCCAAGGACAACCACAAGGCATTCTTTAGCTATTTCCACAACCTCAAAGTCAATACACAGTTGAGTGCAGAGCTCATTGTATATGGAGCCACCTATACTGAGCCAGAAGATATAGCAAACCTACTGGCTGAAAAAATTCAGCTCCATCTTTACCCCTCTCCCCCCTCAACCTTCCCTCAGGAAATACCATCAAATATAACTCCCCCTGCTATAACTAGGGAACAGGTCCTTAATGCTTTCTCTAAGGCCAAGAACACTGCATCAATGGGCCCAGACAATATCCCAGGATGCCTCCTAAACAGCATGAAACATGATGTATTAGCCCCTCTTTAATTGCTATTTAACTGTAGCCTCCAAACAGGCTTCATACCTCATGAATGGAGAACAGCAACAGTTATCCCTCTACACAAAGGTGGTCCATCAACAGATCTTAAAAACTACAGACCCAGAAATCTGACTATTCTTACAAGCTATGGAAAGAATTATCATGGAAATGATCAATAATAATATAATAAACCTTCAGGTACTGGACCCAACCCAGTTTCCTCCTGGTAAATATCATATTGACAACGCTCCCGTTAGATTTGACCCAGTAGTCATGGACTTAGGGACACATATAGACAGTAATCTGGCATTTGACCATCATGTGTCTACAGTAGTGAGGAAATCATTCTATGTTGTGCAACTTATAAACAAAGGTATGGCATCTAGGTCCAAGGAAGTCATTGTTCCACTGTATTTGGCATTCATCAGACCTATCCTTGAGTACAATGTCCCCTTTGGTATTTACTTAACCAGGCATATACAACAATTGAAACATCCACAGAGGTTCCTCACTAAAAGAATACAGGGAATAAGTAACATGTCCTATGCAGAGCAGCTCAAGGCCCTATCCCTGTATTCTGTCTCCTACAGACTGTTGACTGGAGATCTATGCCTGGCATACAGGGCATTGTCAGACCCCACTCTTATGGGCTTCCTGCATATCTATAAAACAAACAGCACCAGAATGACCCATTCAAAAGACTTAAACCTTGCCTGTGATATAAATAGGAGCTGCTGGAGAGACAGGTATGTATCCCAGAGACTGTACCATCTCTGGAACAGGCTCCCGATCCAAGTGAAGCAGAGTTCCTCCCTAACCCCCATTGAAGTGGGTTATCTTCTAGGCTCAGGTTGTCTTCTCTCTACAGTCTACCAGTATCCTTAACTAACTTTCGATTACTCTTAATAACATTTTAAATGATAATTATGTTTTTCTCCTTTGAATCGACTAGTTGAAACCATGCCTACATTGTTAATCACTGTCTACATAGCTGAATGATGTGTAAAACTTATGATGCTTTACAAACCTATGTATAATTATGTATAATTATGTATAATACTTATGATACTATTCAAATCCACGTGTAATTATGCATGAGACCTATAATGCTCTACTAATCTATGTCTCCTTGTGAACTTAATATACTGTATGGAGCTTTTCTTCCCGGGCCACCACTGAAAATGGGCTACTAGCCCTGTTGGACCTTCCCGGTAAACAAATGTAGAATAAATAAATAAATAAATGTAACCTGGACAATCAGATGGGGACAGGAAATTCATCCCTGGCTTGTCATGGATGTCTCTAATGGACACAGGCAACCTCCCAGACCCATGCTTACACTTATCAAGGGTATCAGAACATGTAAGAGATTTGGGATGCATGTCTAGGCTTTAAAAGGCCCTTGTGGGCATTAGACTAGAAAAACCCTACAAACCTATGAACCTGTTATAATGAAACAATGAAGCAAATCCTATACATTGTGCAGTACAGAAAACTCTTATAAGGAAACAAGAAAGCAGATCAGAGAGACATACACATTAAGATATTTATAAACCTCCTTTTATCAAGAAACCATGGGAAAACACAAATTACTTCAGAAAATGGGGAAATTTGAGCAGATTTCCTCAAGAATACACAGCACCATAAAATATGTATAAATACATGCAACCAACAAACCAGAACACTATTAGTCATGGGCACATCCGAAAGTATTAATTGTTATTTATCTTTGGCATTTCATAATTGCAAAATAACTTATATGTTCAAACATTTAATTTAGAAGAATTCTTTGTTCTCTCTGCAGCACATGAATACAAATAAAGGATAAAAATGTGACAGCAAAGGTTTGCAAGCAGAAGAATATGGGACACAGCCAGACAATGCATGAGGGAACCTGATAAAACATAGAACTATATATACAAGGGCATACATGAATCTCCCTTTATCAAAGTATTGTCGGATAATTATAGAAATAATGTAGTCAAGCCAACATCTTCCACCAGTATCAATTCTTTCAAAAGTAATTTACAAGTCTCACATGTTATTCTGATGAGGGTTACATCTTTAAATGTATTGTCTATGTATTCCAGTACATACCAGTTATAATCTGCAGCACAGTCCATCCCACAAACAATGGCTTTTAGTTAGTAAAATGAGTCAGGCACTGTATTCCCATCTTATTCATTTCAGCCTAGAGATAACAACAGCATTGATGTAGGGGTGTCCACACCTAAGAACTGCGACTGATTGATGCACTTTGTTTTCTTGTTGTATAATGTCAGGAGGTCTAACAGTGCCTGGCAGACGCTATCCACTTCAGCATTCATCATCATTATTTTATAAACCAACCCCAGAGTTTGGGCAGAAAAATGGTTAATACTGTAAAATCACATGCTGGAAATGGGGCCGTGTTTATCTGAACTAATTTATTTCACAAAAATCATAATAAGAATAATAATAATACAGAATTACCACATAAATGTAGCAAAATCAAGACAACAATTATCATTGCCCCCCCCCCTTTATACACTACACTATTTTTTATTCTTCCTACAATAAAACACAACTTTTTTCAGCTAACCCCAGGACCTGAGGCACATACTGCCGTGAAGCAGAGATGGTATTCAGAGCTGTCTGGGAAATGCAGCTGAAACACAGAATCCTGGCATAAAGTCATTGGCAGAATGCCATTTATAA
>NC_056732.1:17006700-17094200 GCF_019279795.1 Protopterus annectens | reverse complement strand
ATCCCCTCTAGCATCCTGGATCTTCTTTTCTTGTTATCCTCATGGTTGCCTACACTTCCTCTATTGAATCATAACTTTTCACAATAAGCCCCTCAACACAGTCAAGGCAATGCTGGAGGGGTCTCACTCTTAGATGCACTTCATCTACAGTCGGGGTCACTTCTCCCTTGCTTTTTATATTCATTTGGTCCTTCCTTCATTCGTAGGATTCAAAACATAACAGCACGTGACCAAATAAACACATTGGCATGAGATCTGTATGTGGTAATGATCAGCTATGCCACGTGAACATACAACGTTCTGTATGTGCTTTAGTTGACCATATGAACTGGCACATAATTATCTGTAAATGTAGTGCTTGTATGACAACATCCACAACGCCCATTCTGATCAATCTTCACAGGGTATGGATTGTAGTACAGAGATCACACTTTGGTAACGTTATTATAAACCTTACCTAAAGCAGGTCACATGTATGTTATTGCTTGTGTGAAGTATGCATAATAGATTAGAAGCATTAAACACCTCTAATGTATCAGGGTAGACAGTTAGCAGATATAGGCATAAGAATGCTTCTGCAATCAATATTCAGCAAAGCAGATAGGTACTACTGCATTTGAAGACCACTATGTCTAAAAGCATAACTCCCACCATACATGTTTGGAACCATTGCAGATATATGTACATGTGACTGTTAATGCAGACAGACTTATGGAATGTATTGGCAGACAATTACATAACATATGTCTCAACCACAGCTATTATTGTATAATGTCTAGAAAATGTACTGTACATGCACAGGGATTTATAGGCAATCAGATATGTACCAAAGACGTGTCATCTGTTCCTGCCATTGTGCTGCATGCAGGCAGTGTGGAGCCTAACGACACGTAGATGATAGGATGCGCACTGCATGTCTGTCATCCGACACTGCGTATCATGCAATGTACACATAGTACTGATGTTCAGCAAGGTGTGTGTCAACCATACATAGGGACACGGATGTTTTCTCAGTATGTGTGTATAGCAAGTTTATGTATGAAATTATATGAAAAGCCTAGTAGAGAAAGAAAAGACAAAAATAGCAAATTATAGTCCTGTAAAGTTATTAAACTGTAACTTCAAAATATTGGTAAAATAATTCAGTTGGTATTAATAAGGTAGCAGGAGATACGATATGCATATACAGAAGTGTATAGGAAATAATAAAGAAATAAGAAGACATCTGACAAATATAAAGCAGTATAAGCAGATAAGTGGATATGATATATGAATGTGTGATAATGAACTTCAGACCATATGCATAAACAGCATGCAAAGCCCTATACATGGGAAGGGCGCAATGTGTTTCATATTATGTTTCTGCATGGAGTCTGGGTGTCGTATTAACTATCACCATCTCTCTTGATTGAATGCCACAATTCCTCCTTCTTCAACACTCATGCCTGACTTTTGGTGATCTTCTGTCACACAATCCATCCACCTCTTTGCTGGATGTCCTCGCTTCCTCTTACCTTCTTCCTGACTGTCCCAAATCTTCTTCTCCAGATTGTCTTCTTTTCTGCGCATTTCCCTGAACCACAGTAATCTGCTCTCTTTGATCCTTTCTACAACTGGAGCTATTTTGGTTTCTTCTCTTAAGTTCTCATTTCTTCGTCTGTCCCACCGTGTGCACCCTCCCACCCATCTCAGGCACTTCATTTCCATCACCTCTAACTTCTTCAACTGCTCTTCATTAACTGCCCAGGTTTCTGTAACATACAGTAGTACTGGCTGCACCATTGTTCTGTACAGTTTACTTATCAGCATCTTTGTCATTCGTCTGACATATACAACCCCTGACACTCAGTGCCAGTTGGCTATAGCCCCTCTGATTCTAGCTTCGACTTCTTCATTCAGACTTCCCTTCTCCTCAGCCACACCTAGGGTCACAACTTTTCAATTTCCCACTTTTCCTCCATGCCTTCTTTTTTTTAATGACTTCATGGACTTCTGCATTTCACCACCAGCTTTCCTTATCAACCTTAGTTCCATACCTGGCTTTGCCACATATCTGTTCTGTAGTCCTCATACATGCTGTTTTGAGGCACTGACATTCTTCTACAACTCCTGTTCTTGGGGTGCTAAAGCCCTGAGTAATTCCTTGAAATGTTGTACATTCTCTATCTAGTCAGCTTTCAGGTCTTCAGCCTGTCCCTGTTTACCATAGAGCCTTCTCAGACCACTGCTTACAGCTGATTTTGGCAACCAGTGGTTTATGCTCTGGATTGACTGTTTCACTGGAGATAGCTTTGCAATCACTGATTCTGCCTTACTAGGAGTACGTTTAACTGAGTTGCATGTGGATTACTCTTGTATGTGATTTTGTGACTGTCAGGTATCTGAATATGCTCTTCTCCTCACTATCACATCCCTGCTGTGATAGTGAAGAGCTGAGGTTATGAATACTGCCCTATCATTAGGCTGAACTCTGTTTACCATGAGTTTGTCACTAATTCTGATGACATTCCTCACTGCCTTCTGAAGCTTCTCTCACCACAGTTCCCGCACTGTAGACTCTGGATCACAAGCCAAGTGGCTTCACTGCACTGCCCTTTCATCTTGTCTCTTGGATAAATAGGATGTCCAGCCTCCTCTGTACCACCATGTCATCCACTTCCAAACTCCAATTTCTAGTTCGTGTTTGGCAAGTTGATTGATTTTATGTCCAAAATTTCACAAAACAGAGCTCTTCCAGGTAACTGGATACGGACTGGCCAGATACACCCCCCACTGTTAGCATGGGTTCCTGACAGAGGTTAGGTCCTCAACCCATTTATCACTGGCAAATACTCATGCCCATTCGACAGGATTAGCAAATCACCTAGAGCCATATTTTACACCATCAAGTGGCACACCCTGCCATGACATGCAATCTGTGACCCATGTCCAGGAAGCAGGTGTAGAACAGCTAGACGTACTGGTGAACCAACATGAAATTAAATCCAGTAGCAAAAAGGCACAGCACAACCATACATGTAAAACAAGGTTTATTACTTCAAGCTTTCGAGTTGAAACTCTTTCAAGAATCTTGAAAAAGAGTTTCACCTCGAAAGCTTGAAGTAATAAACCTTGTTTTACATAGATGGTTGTGCTGTGCCTTTTCGTTACTCAATCTGTCAACCATATTATTCCATCTTGAGGACAGTGAGCACCACAGTTGATGCCCAAAGCGGTTGGTGTGTACACTCAGTATGTTTTTTGGAAGTGGGAGGAGCCCCACAGAGACATAGGGAGAACATGCAAACTCCAAACAGGCATTGGCCAGAAGTCAGGATAGAACCTTGTACATTGTGCATGGGAGGCGAAGACCTTAACCATTATGCCAACTGGTCTCTCATATGTGGTACAGAAAGTAGCATGATTCAAAAATACAATTGCGCCACTTGTCCATGTTTTACATAAACACCCTCCCCCCAGCAGTGAATTGTGAGTTTTTTAAAGCAGGTGACCTTGCACTTCGGTGTAGGGGTATAACAGTAACAGGGCAACAGTGTCTGAAAGCTAAACAAATGATGCAGCAGCAAGCAAATGAGGAAGAGCACATTTGTAGACGTAAAGCAATTTGTATTCATATGTTAGTGCTACTGTGAGTGTGTGTGTGTGTGTGTGTGTGTGTGTGTGTGTGTGTGTATGTGTCTCTACATACCAGACACATATACATACATACATACACACACACACACACACACACACACACACACACACACACACACACACACACACACACACACACACACACACACACACACACACACACACACACACACACACACACACACACACATATATATATATATATTTATGTGTACACACGTGTATACACGCATACAGACAACTCCCCCACACATGCATACATAACTACAAACATACACAACACTGTGTGTATACACACATCTATATATTTGAATGGTGGAACGGTATATAAGTAGCCAGTGCAGTAAATCTGCCTACAGAGATGTATAGTCTGCAGATACAGATATGACAAATGGTGCTACTTCACTGGTTGTTTTGCACAGGAGTGCAGCGTGACACATATATCACAGCAGAATGCCACAACTACTTCTGTAGTTTACCTGCACTGCCACATACTTTCATACACTGCTGTAGTCATTGTGCACAGCGGGTAAAGAGTCATGCCTTTAATATGGTGCTATTGTACTACTAACAGCCATATGTTACAGGGGGGGCACATGCCTTTAATATGGTGCTATTGTACTACTAACAGCCATATGTTACAGGGGGGGCGCATGCCTTTAATATGGTGCTATTGCACTACTAACAGCCATATGTTACAGGGGGGGCACATGCCTTTAATATGGTGCTATTGCACTACTAACAGCCATATGTTACAGGGGGGGCACATGCCTTTAATATGGTGCTATTGTACTACTAACAGCCATATGTTACAGGGGGGGCACATGCCTTTAATATGGTGCTATTGTACTACTAACAGCCATATGTTACAGGGGGGGCACATGCCTTTAATATGGTGCTATTGCACTACTAACAGCCATATGTTACAGGGGGGGCACATGCCTTTAATATGGTGCTATTGCACTACTAACAGCCATATGTTACAGGGGGGGCACGTGCCTTTAATATGGTGCTATTGTACTACTAGCAGCCATATGTTACAGGGGGGGCACATGCCTTTAATATGGTGCTATTGTACTACTAACAGCCATATGTTACAGGGGGGGCACATGCCTTTAATATGGTGCTATTGCACTACTAACAGCCATATGTTACAGGGGGGGCACATGCCTTTAATATGGTGCTATTGCACTACTAATAGCCATATGTTACAGGGCGGGGGGCACATGCCTTTAATATGGTTCTATTGTACTACTAACAGCCATATGTTACAGGGGGGGCACATGCCTTTAATATGGTGCTATTGTACTACTAACAGCCATATGTTACAGGGGGGCACATGCCTTTAATATGGTGCTATTGTACTACTAACAGCCATATGTTACGGGGGGGGCACATGCCTTTAATATGGTGCTATTGTACTACTAACAGCCATATGTTACAGGGGGGGCACATGCCTTTAATATGGTGCTATTGTACTACTAACAGACATATGTTACAGGGGGGGCACATGTCTTTAATATGGTGCTATTGTACTACTAACAGCCATATGTTACAGGGGGGGCACATGTCTTTAATATGGTGCTATTGTACTACTAACAGCCATATGTTACAGGGGGGCACATGCCTTTAATATGGTGCTATTGTACTACTAACAGCCATATGTTACAGGGGGGGCACATGCCTTTAATATGGTGCTATTGTACTACTAACAGCCATATGTTACAGGGGGGGGCACATGCCTTTAATATGGTGCTATTGCACTATTAACAGCCATATGTTACAGGGGGGGGCACATGCCTTTAATATGGTGATATTGTACTACTAACAGCCATATGTTACAGGGGGGGCACATGCCTTTAATATGGTGCTATTGTACTACTAACAGCCATATGTTACAGGGGGGCACATGCCTTTAATATGGTGCTATTGTACTACTAACAGCCATATGTTACAGGGGGGGGCACATGCCTTTAATATGGTGCTATTGTACTACTAACAGCCATATGTTACAGGGGGGGGCACATGCCTTTAATATGGTGCTATTGCACTATTAACAGCCATATGTTACAGGGGGGGCACATGCCTTTAATATGGTGCTATTGTACTACTAACAGACATATGTTACAGGGGGGGTGGCATTGTTCAGTCATTTTGCATCACTCAAATCCCAAGATGATTTATAAATATTGTGACTTTCTTTGCCATGGCAGCAGATATGAAGGTAGCTATTGTTGTTTTTGTTCCACACTTTCACTATTGCTGCTTTGGTACACTGTGAAAGAAGGGGACTATGTTGTTATTCTGCATTGCAGTGGTTGGATGTGTTACTTTAGTTGTTATTCTGCACTACAGTGGTTGGATGCATTATTTTACTTGTTATTCTGCACTGAAGTGGTTGGAGACGTTATTTTAGTTGTTATTCTGCACTGCAGTGGTTGGATGTGTTATTTTAGTTGTTATTCTGCACTGCAGTGATTGGATGCATTATTTTAGATATTCTGACCATCTGCACATCTTTATTCAGTGTTACAACAAACATTTTGTTAATATAAAGCATGCAGGTGTATGGAAAATTCTGTCACTATTTGAAGGCTGTCAGTTTAAAAGTACTTCTATACATAATTTTGCAAAGCACATTGAGAAATGTATACGTGCCTTAAAATTAAATATGTGGAAAATTCTGGACAGTTACATATCAAGCATAAGGTTTGATAAATTATATAGAGAAATATGCAGACCTAAGATGAATGAATATATAAATAAGGAAATGCAGATTAAACTTGCAGTAAACCAAGTCTGTCCATTAAGCAAATGGCTATCTGTATTTCCATGGCTGGAATACTGTGGTAGGCAAAAGAAAAAGAAGGCATGTGGAATTTAACGAGAAAGGAAGGAATAAAGATCAACTGATACATATTTATTCAGACGATGTAACTTTAACAGCAAAAATATGCGATAAAAATAATAGTGTCAGTAAATACAGCTCCTCGAGGAATTAGATTTCATCTTGAGTAAAGAGAAAAGAAATGTTCTGTTAAAAGTGAAGCAAAAGGTTTAACGGAGTAAAAATGTAGATGTGATGGGGAAGGAATATCAAACGAAGCTGGATGGTGAAGAAGTTGTTCTATGACATTTAGGAAAAGCTGCACATGATTAAAACGTGTTTATTAGGTTTAACTAGTCATGGGATGGGGGCTGGCGGATCTACTACCATTTCCTCCCCACATCTGTACTGGGATCACTATAGTGTTGTAGAACATGTTGCCAATCACAGCTTAAATTCACACACTCTTGTAATATGTGTACTTGAGCTCATCATATTACGAGAAAATGAGGCACATATAATAACCACTTTTTCTGGGGTTGGGGGTGTCGAGATGGCATAGTGCAGCTTTCCCAAAGAAGGACTTGAGTAGAACTCCTTATATAGTGTCAGTGTCTGAAGAGGTAGCAGATTTACCTTTGATGCTTGAAAATACAAAGACTGGATTTCGATTCCCACACCAGCTGCCTGGATTTGTTTTCCTGTACTGATGCTTGTGTGCAGCATAATGGGATGATGCAGTCATGAGTGCGCCGTCCTTCAGACGAGAGGTTAAACCAAGATCCTATTTGTCTAAAATGGTGACAGCTCATGTGGATGTAAAAGAATTGCATAGCACATACTGAAAAGAGTAGCGGTGATTTAAATTTTATTTTCATCAAACCAAATAAGCAGATGCATACATTTTATATATATACACACACACACACACACACACACACACACACACACGTACATGCTTACACTGCAGTTCTTTTTCTCTATTAGCTGTATGTATTTACATATTTATATAAGAATATGTATTCTGCAATGTTCTTTTACTCTCCTGCCTTTTGTTCTATAACCAAAAGCAGACGTCATTTAGCAGTTCCACAATGTCCTGCTCATATTTCCACTATACAATAGGAATACTACTTTGAGTCTCATCTGACAATAGGCTAGAGACCTAGTGGGAAAAGCCTGGTCAACAAAGCATACATTTATTTATTTATTTTATTTTACATTTGTTGACCGGGATAGTCCAACTGGATATATGTCCATTTTCAACGGCGACCTGAGGAGAAAAGCTCCAGATAACACAGACAGAACATAACAGATATGAGTATATATTTACAAAGCCCTCTAGTAGGTACTCCCAGTATAAACATTGTGTAATAGTATACAAAAACAACAGGTTGCAGCAACTTATTATGAGCAAGAGATGTGTACAATATTAATTTAAATAAGGCATTGAATATGTAGTGATTAATCAGGGTTAGTACAGGGACATAGCCAGAGCTCTTTAAAATACTGTTTGTGGCCTTTTTTGAAGAGACTTAAAGAAGGTTCGAAGGTAAGGTTAGATGGACGTGAATTCCAAGTTTTACCAATTATGTTAATATAAAAAAAATAAATAAAACCAATGGTAATGTAACATCACTGTGACTTGGCTAACTGAAGGCACAACATCTTGCCAAAAGCAGAAAAATGAGTATGGATCTGTAGTAGTATATTCTTTAGTGCTCTACATAAGCTGACCTTTAGCTATAAGCAAATATCTGTTCAAGAACATCTTTTCATTTGAATCTAAGATTTACTGGTGAAGATAAAACACTAAAATACACCAGAAAAGAAAAAAAAAACACTTGTCCTGCACAGTTAGGAAACAAATATGAACTAACTTCATAATTCATAACTAAAAAAATATATATATATAAATAAAATAAAATAAATAAATAACTTAATTATGCACTCCTGTAAAAAGTTGTTTGAATATCGAAAATGATAACTGAAACTATATTGTGCCAACACAGCACCCCACTGCCTGCCTCCAAATCATAAACACATAAACACAGAAAGAATCAGGTGCTGCCTCTGGGAATGGACTGTGTATAAAACCTGCTCAATATGGATGCGAGAAAAGTAGTGTGTATGTTAAACAGTTGTATTACATAAAAATATTTGCCTCATGTCTCCCTTATGTCTTAACTAAAAGCCAGTAGTGAATGATATTAAACTGCAATGTTTCACTCATGGCAGTTAGGAATAAGTTTTCTAGGTTAAGTCACTCACTATGGCCTTGTTCATTCTTCCCATCACCTCTGTATTGAAATCAGGATACTCCAATTTTTTATGGTCACTTTGTCTCAATGTTGGAACAAAAACCTGTTTCATTTTCTTAATCTCTGCTCTGTGTTATGCTACCCTCAGGAGTGTTTCTTAGACGTAAATTGCAGAACAGAACATTGGTGAGACTATTTATTTATTTGACATTTGTTTACTAGGAAAGTCCAACTGGGCAATAAAGAAACCATTTTCAGTGGAGGCCTGGGGAGAAAAGCTCTATAAGACAATATGTTTATATATGAAACGATATTAGACGAACAGATTACTGTAGTAGTATAAACATAAACATTTACTTAACAGCAGCTGAAATATTCAACACCACAGCAGCACTAATATAACAACTGGTTACAAAACATAGGATAGTTCCAGTGTATTCTCCATTTAAGTCTAAGCTAGTCACAGAATTACGCATTGGGGCAGTTATTAGGAAGATCTAAAGTAGTCGAGATGGTTGTTCTAAAGAAAAGGGACATGGTGTAGTAGTAGGAACAGGGGAGGGGAGGTGTACAATGAATAGGAACAGTGAGAGTATTAAGGCAGATGAAGTTAGGAGTAGCAGAGGTAGGAAGTGGAGGTGTGAGGATGTGGCAAGACTTATCAGCCTGGGGTTGAGCAGGAGCAGATCCAGGATTAAGTGAGATGTTCCTTAAGTGTGAGTTTGAAGGCCGTGTGTATGTGGTTGGGTCTGATAGATAAGGGGAGGGTGTTCCAGATTTTAGCTATGGAGAAAGAGTATAGGTTATGAACAGCTGATTTCATGGGACAATGTTCTTGTAAAAACATCTTGTTTTCTGATCTAAGAAATCAGTTTGTTATGTAACAGTGGAAGATTGTATTTAATGCTGGGCAAGCTATGGGTCTATGAATGATTTTGTGTGCTGTGTTGCGCTAGATGAAGGTAAGATAATATAGAAGTTCAAGCCAAATGAGATTGCGGATGGGGGGGGTATACTGTGATGACTGGAGTATTTTGCATTGGTGGCAAACTTAGCGATTTGGTTGTAGCAAGTTTCAAACTTAGATTTTAGGCAGGTTGGGAGGTTAGTGAGAACTGGGCCTGCATATAAGAAAGTGGGTAGGAGATAGGAAGTAGCTAGTGTGCATTTAGTGTGAGAGTCTAGGAAATATTTGTGCCAGTACAGAATTCCAAGTTTCTGGTGTGTTTTCTTAATGCTATTTTATATATGTTGGTCAAACTTAAGGTGTTCGTCAATGGTGACACCTAGTAGTTTTGTGTGAGGAACTCATTCGATTATTGTGTTGTTCTGTGAGAGAATAGTAAATTGCCTTTTATTTAGGGAGTGCATTTTGGGGGTGAAAAGTATATATTTAGCTTTATTGGGGTTAAGGAGAAGTAGATTATTAGTAAGCCATCTCCCAGTGGATGTAAAAGCAGTTTGGGTGATTGGCTGGAGATGTGATATAGAATTGGATGAACAGATGACTGCAGAGTCATCAGCATATTGTATGAGTGTACTCTGTTGGGAGTAGGTGTATAGATCATTAGCAAAGTTGTTGAATAAGGGGGCAGACAAGGATGGATCCTTAGAAAACTCCAATAGAGGTGACCTGGAAAGAAGAGAGGGAGTCTAGCTATTTAATTGCCTGCTGTTTAAAACAGTCTCTGGAGGTCTGTCACTCAGATGAATACCAGAGATCCTTCTGGATATCGCGTCAGCTCTACAAATGTCTTTACTGATATCATCAGTGAATTACTCCTTCCTCAGGACCAGCCTGCATCACTTTTAGCTACTACACGTATGTGGCAGGTTATACAGCTCAGTCTCGCAGATACTACACGTGTGTGGCAGGTCATACAGCTTAGTTTCACAGATACTACATGTATGTGGCAGGCCATACAGCTCAGTCTCACAGATACTACACGTATGTGGTGGGTCATACAGTTCAGTCTCACAGATACTACATGTATGTGGTGGGTCATACAGCTCAGTCTCACAGATACTACACGTATGTGGCGGGTCATACAGCTCAGTCTCACAGATACTACACATATGTGGCAAGTCATACAGCTCAGTCTCACAGATACTACACGTATGTGGCAGGTCATACACCTCAGTCTCACAGATACTACATGTATGTGGCAGGTCATACAGCTCAGTCTCACAGATACTACATATACGTGGCAGATCATACAGCTCTGTCTCACAGATACTACACATATGTGGCAGGTCATACAGCTCAGTCTCACAGATACAACATGTATGTGGCAGGTCATACAGCTCAGTCTCACAGATACTACATGTATGTGGTGGGTCATACAGCTCAGTCTCACAGATACTACACATATGTGGTGGGACATACAGTTCAGTCTCACAGATACTACACATATGTGGCGGGTCATACAGTTCAGTCTCACGGATAATACACATATGTGGCAGGTCATACAGCTCAGTCTCACAGATACTACACATATGTGGTGGATCATACAGCTCAGTCTCACAGATACTACACATATGTGACAGGTCATACAGCTCAGTCTCACAGATACTACACATATGTGGCAGGTCATACAGCTCAGTCTCACAGATATTACATGTATGTGGCAGGTCATACAGTTCAGTCTCACAGATACTACACATATGTGGCAGGTCATACAGTTCATTCACATGGATACTACACATATGTGGCGGGTCATACAGCTCAGTCTCACAGATACTACATATATGTGGCGGGTCATACAGCTCAGCCTCACAGATACTACATGTTTGTGGCGGGTCATACAGCTCAGTCTCATGGATACTACACATATGTGGTGGGTCATACAGCTCAGTCTCACGGATACTACATGTATGTGGCGGGTCATACAGCTCAGTCTCATAGATACTACACGTATGTGGCGGGTCATACAGCTCAGTCTCACAGATACTACATGTATGTGGCGGGTCATACAGCTCAGTCTCACAGATACTACATGTATGTGGCGGTCATGCAGCTCAGTCTTACAGATACTACACGTATGTGGCAGGTCATACACCTCAGTCTCACAGATACTACATGTATGTGGCAGGTCATACAGCTCAGTCTCACAGATACTACATATACGTGGCAGATCATACAGCTCAGTCTCACAGATACTATACATATGTGGCAGGTCATGCAGCTCAGTCTCACAGATATTACACCTATGTGGCGGGTCATACAGTTCAGTCTCACAGATACTACACATATGTGGCGGGTCATATAATTCAGTCTCACAGATACTACACGTATGCGATGGGTCATACAGCTCATTCTCACATATACTACATGTATGTGGCGGGTCATACAGCTCAGCCTCACAGGTGCTACACATATGTGGTGGGTCATACAGCTCAGTCTCACGGATACTACACATATGTGTCGTGTCATACAGCTCAGTCTCACAAATACTACATATATGTGGAGAGTCATACAGCTCAGTCTTATGGATACCACACATATGTAGCGGGTCATACAGCTCAGTCTCATGGATACTATATGTATGTGGCAGATCATACAGCTCAGTCTCACAGATACTACACATATGTGGCGGGTCATACAGCTCAGTCTCAGAGATACTACACATATGTGGCAGGTCATACAGCTCAGTCTCATGGATACTACATATATGTGGTGGGTCATACAGCTCAGTCTCACAGATACTACACATATGTGGTGGGTCATACAGCTCAGTCTCACGGATACTACACATATGTGGTGGGTCATACAGCTCAGTCTCATGGATACTACACATATGTGGCGGGTCATACATCTCAGTCTTACAGATACTACATGTATGTGGCAGGTCATACAGCTCAGTCTCACAGATACTACACATATGTGGCAGGTCATACAGCTCAGTCTCACAGATACTACATGTATGTGGCTGGTCATACAGCTCAGTCTCACAGATGCTACATGTATGTGGTGGGTCATACAGCTCAGTCTCACAGATACTACACATATGTGGTGGGTCATACAGCTCAGTCTCACAGATACTACACATATGTGGCAGGTCATACAGCTTAGTCGCATGGATACTACATGTATATGGCAGGTCATACAGCTCCATCTCACAGATGCTACACATATGTGGCGGGTCATACATCTCAGACTCACTGATACTACACGTATGTGGCGGGTCATACAGCTCAGTCTCACAGATACTACATGTATGTGGCGGGTCATTCACCTTAGTCTCACAGGTACTACACATATGTGGCAGGTCATACAGCTCAGTCTCACAGATACTACATGTATGTAGCATGTCATACAGCTCAGTCTCACAGATACTACATGTATGTGGCGGGTCATACAGGTCAGTCTCATGAATACTACACATATGTGGTGGATCATACAGCTCAGTCTCACAGATACTACACGTATGTGGCGGGTCATACAGCTCAGTCTCACAGATACTACATGGATGTGGCGGGTCATATAGCTCAGTCTCACAGATACTACATGTATGTGGCGGGTCATACAGCTCAGTCTCACAGATACTACACGTATGTTGCGGGTTATACAGTTAAGTCTCAGTATGACATATTGATATATTTTACATTTTTACAATACCCTCATTTATACATTATTAGTAAATCATGTTGCTCATTAGACAATCCTTTTCTTTTTACAATCTTATTTCTTTATTTTTAAAATCTGCATGCCATGCATTAGAGAGCTTTTTCAGAGTATTCACTTTATCATGCAGTAGGAACATCAGCAGTCCACCCTTCCATTATGAAGGTATTTATTTATTTTTTTGTAAATATTTTTATTCATTTCCAAAAACAAGAAAAAATGAATGCAGGTTATTTATGACAGTGAAGTATTTACAAATTATTTAAAAAGGTGGGCTAAAACCTCTAAAGAGATATCAAACATTAAAACCAAAATAAAGTATTTACAAGGGTGTCTATTGTTGGCATGTAATTGACTTTCTATACAATTGTTTCCTGATTATAATCTGCTACAGTCATTACTCTCCCGTATTTCAGTTACTTTTTGCCATGCTATATATAATGATGTAGTTCTTTCAGTTCTTCCTTTAATAGTGTTCATTTCCAATTGCGATACTACTGACACCATATTCATGAATCGCTTAAAAGTTGGAGAAGCTTTGGATTTCCAGTTTGATGTAATGCTCTTCCTTGCAATGGCTAGTAGAGTCCACAAGATTACATATTTTGTTCTTGGTACACAGTCAGGTACAGGTGCATTAAACAAAATAATAGATTTGGAAATCTGGAATTTGTCATTGAATACCATTTGCAGAAAATAATTTATTTTATCCAAATATGGTTTAATCAAATGGCATTCGTAGAACATATGTTGCCAGTCTGCTTATATTGACAAATCACATCTCCAGCAGCCAATATTTTTCTTAAACATAAGTTCCATTTTATGAGGGGTTACATAAGATCTGTGTATGAATTGCCATGTAAAGAGTCTCCAATGTAATGAAAGTGATGTCTGCTTTGGAGAGAGAAGAATTAATTGTTTTCTCTGTCATTTGGCACATGTCCATTAATTGATCTATAATAATTCCATATTTTGTCATTATTATAAGTTTTTATTTTTTTGTTTGTTTTATAAATAGATGATAAGTATCCCTTTCCAGTAATGGGTTGATTCATTAGTAATATTATATGTTCTATAAGATTAGAAACATTATCTCTTATTGATGGTTGCATTGTTTCTTGTTTGCTTAATATATACTGTGTTAATTCTTGTACATGTAACCATGAACTATTTTCCATATTTAATTTCCATTTAATTTGGTCTATTGTCAGAAGTTCCCTTTTCTTTAAGCATGTTGACTATTTCTGTATCAAATGTTATTATATTACCTTGTGTGTACGCTACTGGATATAATAAAAATGACCATGCTTTAATATCAGGATTGCTATTAATAAGATTTTGGAAAATTTTTAATGTATAAGTAATGTATTTGGAACTTATATTTTTATACTTATGTATCATCATATATTCCTTCATCAGCCATAGAAAATTGTTTGGCATGAAATCGGTATACTTATTTGCTACTACAAATCCTGATTTTAACCAGATTCTCTCATGAACTAGCTTCCATTTTGATGTATATTTTGTATTTAGCCATAATGATATTGTTTTAATAACAGATGAATGCAAATATACTTCTATGTCTGGTAAACTTATGCTACCCATATCCCAATCATCTAGATGATATTTCATAGCTATCCTTGGTTTTTTTGGATACCATAGGAATCTTACCATTAAATCATTTAATTGTTTTAGGTGCGATTTAGCTCGTGGGAAAGAATAAGCTTGTACAACATAAAGAAGTTTTGGAAATATGATAATTTTAATTATATAGAGCCTTTCTTCCATTGAAAAAAAGAACTTATTCCATATTTGTATTAGATTTTTAATATTATTTAAAGTCTCTTTATAATTTGTTTCAATTGTAGTATCTAGGTTGTTAGTTATTATAATTCCTAAGTATTTAATTGTATTATTGGTGGGGATATATTTATGGTATTTTTATTTAGATCTTTTTATTTATAAGCAATACATTTGTTTTGTTCTCATTAAATTTAAGACTCAAAAAGTTTTGAAAGTTTTTAATCGAGTCCCATAATGCTTTTAAAGAGCTATTATTATTCTTTAAGGTAATTAAAATATCATCAGCAAAAAGTTGAATTTTAAGCTCTAGGCTGTTGTCTAATTGTATTCCTTCAATATTTTTATCCATACGTATATTATTTGCTAAGGGTTCAATGACTAGCACAAACAATAACGGAGAAAGAGGGTAGCCTTGTTTTGTGCCCTTTGTTATTTTAATAGATTTAGACAGATTTTATTAACAAGGTAAAGTTGTTTGAGAAGCCATATTCTTCTAACACTAACCATAAATAATCCCAATTCACTGAATCAAATGCACTATTTATGTCTAAACTAATAACATTCATTTTGTTTTTTGTGACATTTATATAATCAATTAAGGAAAGAATTCTTTTGATGTTGTCATAAGTGTTTCTATCTTTTATAAAACCTGTTTGATCCTCCTCTATCAAAAGTGATAGTAATTGTTTTATTCAAGCAGCATGTATTGCCATAAAAATTTTATAATCTATATTAAGAAGTGAAATGGGTCTGTATGATAAACATTCACTGGGATCTTTACTTTGTTTCAGAATTGGTGATATTAATGTGTACTTCCAAGAAGGAGGGATGTCTTTACCATTTTTACCTGATGTAAAGACATTCAATAACAACAGCAAAGCCTCATTAGATAGTAATTTAAACATTTCTGGGGTGATATTATCTATACCTGGAGCTTTGTTTAATTTTAGCTTATTTACTTCAGCTTTAAGTTCTGTCATTGTTATTTGCTTATCTATTAGTTGTACCTGCTCCTCTAATAAACTAACTTTAACATTGTTTTTAAGAAAAGCTTTCAATACTGAATGTGTTTCTATTGTCTCATTTTGATTATTAAGTTTATGAAAGAATAGCCTAAAAGCTTCTAGTATTCCTTCTAAATCAGACACTTTCTTTTTAGTTTCTATATTATGTATTTCCTTGATTTGATTTGTTTTAATAATCTTTTTTGTCCTATTTGCTATTCTTCGTTGGTTTTTAGGGTTCATTGAATAGTAACATAGTTTCTTTTTTTCTAAGTTGATCATTGTTTTGTGGTGTAGTGTCTCTGAGTATTTTTTATTAGTATCTTCCAGTTCTTTTATTAAGTTGGTGTTTCCATTTTGAATATCAAGCTTTAAATTATCCACTTTTGACTGTAATTCCATTAATTCCTTATTCCACTGTTTTTGTTTATTTTTATACCATCCCACCGCTCTTCCATATAGGTATGCTTTCAATGCATCCCATATATATATATTTCAGATACATCTTTTGTAAGATTGATATCTAGGAATGTTTGTGTCTCTTTAATATAAAATTCCTTAAAATCTTTGAGATTTGTTATGTAAGATGGTATTCTTGTTACGGATATCCTTCTCTTGAAACATAAGTCTATCTCAAACGTTATGGTGTTATGGTCCGAAAATGGACATGAAATTGTCTTGACTTTATTTAATTTAGAGGTTAAATCCATTGTTATGTACACTCTATCTATTCAAGAGTATGTATTATGTCTATGGGAAAAATGTGTAAAGAATAGTGAATCTGGGATAGCATACTCATTTATGTCAACTATATTAAAAGTTTCAACAAACTCAGATAACAACTTTGTTAAAGGTGATCTCTTACGTGTAGTTTTAATATTTGTGTCAGTTTCTTTTATAATGCAATTGAAATCTCCAGCTATGATTAAATTGCCTTTGGTATATTGTACAATGTCTTCTAAGTGTTGTTTGGCCACTCTAACTCCTAGTCCTGGTACGCTATAAATATTCACTAATGTATATACCATTTCATTGATAGATATTGTCACTAGACAAAACATTCCTGAGTTGTTATGAAACGTGTTTATGATTTTAGGCATTAAAGTAGTGTTTTTCCACAAAATTGCTACTCCCCTTCGCTATTGACTATAGGTGGAACTTACTAGTACTGTATAATTTTTATTGTTTATTTTATTTATGTCGTCCTGTGTAAGGTGTGTTTCCTGTAAAAATACTAGTTGTGCTTCACATAGCTTTAAATATCTGTAAAGACTTCCCCTTTTGCAGCTATTATTTAAACCATTTACATTAATAGATATACATTTTGCAATTGGATTTATATTAGCTTTGCTTTTATCCAGATTCATATACTCGTAACAATGTGTAGATGTGTGTACATGAAGAGAATGACTTGTTCTTTCTTCTTCCAACAGTATTACAATAGATTATAGACACCCAATAAAAGTACATTACAAGATCATAACTGAAAACATAAGATAAACAACCACCAAGCCCTTCCATGAGAAAAAACATCTCATCCTTGAATGATCTAACCATTCAAGTGATCTCTCTAGATCTGCATTTCAGCATCCTCCCCCAGCCCTGCCACATGGTAGTTTTATAATGAAAAGTATCTTATATATATTTTAAGTATACATGTATTTGTATTTACAGATTACTTAAATACAGTCTTTATCTATTTTTAATATTTTATAAAACACTAAGGCAACACAACTATACCTAGAATTAATACTTAACTATTTGGCTTTGTTTAAATTGTAAAGGAACATCTCTTATTTTAATATATCTTTTGTATAGCAATAACGGTTATGCATCTTAAAAGTAATATGCTTGCTATTTATCTGCTTTATAGTTTGAGTGGCATTCATAGGTATCAAACTTATGTAATGGTCTATTAAAAAAAAATGTTAAGCATTATATGCATTAGTTAACTATACTACAACTTAATTAAATTATGAAGTGTCCGTAACAATTAATATAATATTACACTTTTATTGTCACTTATCAGTAATCTTATAATTTTCATTTAATTCAAAAAATCATATTTTAGTGGCATGAATTTTACTAATTTGTTTTTGGCATTGGTATTATATAGTTTAAGACTATATTTCCAGGCAGTTCCTATATATTATTAGTGCCACTGGCATATTTCACCGCTAGTGTACCACATATGTCATATGTCAAATAGCAACTCATAATCCTTATATTACAGGATTTATCTACAGTGTTATAACTGTAAGGTTGGAAAATATAACAAGCAAAGTAAACTTTAAACATGCTATAACACAACTGTTTGGTACTTATTACTGTCAACCCTTCTACATACATGGGGAAGGATAACCTTATATGACCTCCGACCCAACCCTTCTACATACACGAGAAAGGATAACCTTATATGACCACCGACCCAACCCTGCTACATACACGGGAAAGGATAACCTTATATGACCACCGACCCAACCCTTCTACATACACGGGAAAGGATAACCTTATATGACCACCGACCCAACCCTTCTACATACACAGGAAAGGATAACCTTATATGACCTCCGACCCAACCCTTCTACATACACGGAAAAGGATAACCTTATATGACCACCGACCCAACCCTTCTACATACACGGGAAAGGATAACCTTATATGACCTCCAACCCAACCCTTCTACATACACGGGAAAGGATAACTTTATATGACCACCGACCCAACCCTTCTACATACACGGGAAAGGATAACCTTATATGACCACCGACCCAACCCTTCTACATACACGGGAAAGGATAACCTTATATGACCACCGACCTAACCCTTCTACATACACGGGAAAGGATAACCTTATATGACCTCCGACCCAACCCTTCTACATACACGGGGAAGGATAACCTTATATGACCACCGACCCAACCCTTCTACATACACGGGAAAGGATAACCTTATATGACCTCCGACCCAACCCTTCTACATACACGGGAAAGGATAACCTTATATGACCACCGACCCAACCCTTCTAGATACATGGGAAAGGATAACCTTATATGACCTCCGACCCAACCCTTCTACATACACGGAGAAGGATAACCTTATATGACCACCGACCCAACCCTTCTACATACATGGGAAAGGATAACCTTATATGACCTCCGACCCAACCCTTCTACATACATGGGAAAGGATAAATTTATATGACCACCGACCCAACCCTTCTACATACACGGGAAAGGATAACCTTATATGACCACCGACCCAACCCTTCTACATACACGGGAAAGGATAACCTTATATGACCACCGACCCAACCCTTCTACATACATGGGAAAGGATAAACTTATATGACCACCGACCCAACCCTGCTACATACACGGGGAAGGATAACCTTATATGACCACCGACCCAACCCTTCTACATACACGGGAAAGGATAACCTTATATGACCACCGACCCAAAGCCTTCTAGATACACGGGAAAGGATAACCTTATATGACCTCCGACCCAACCCTTCTACATACATGGGAAAGGATAACCTTATATGACCACCGACCTAACCCTGCTACATACACGGGAAAGGATAACCTTATATGACCACCGACCCAACCCTTCTACATACATGGGAAAGGATAACCTTATATGACCACCGACCCAACCCTTCTACATACACGGGAAAGGATAACCTTATATGACCACCGACCCAACCCTGCTACATACACGGGGAAGGATAACCTTATATGACCACCGACCCAACCCTTCTACATACACGGGAAAGGATAACCTTATATGACCACCGACCCAACCCTTCTACATACACGGGAAAGGATAACCTTATATGACCACCGACCCAACCCTTCTACATACACGGGAAAGGATAACCTTATATGACCACCGACCCAACCCTTCTACATACATGGGAAAGGATAAACTTATATGACCACCGACCCAACCCTGCTACATACACGGGGAAGGATAACCTTATATGACCACCGACCCAACCCTTCTACATACACGGGAAAGGATAACCTTATATGACCACCGACCCAACCCTTCTACATACACAGGAAAGGATAACCTTATATGACCACCGACCCAACCCTTCTAGATACACGGGAAAGGATAACCTTATATGACCTCCGACCCAACCCTTCTACATACACAGGAAAGGATAACCTTGTATGACCTCCGACCCAACCCTTCTACATACACAGGAAAGGATTACCTTATATGACCACCGACCCAACCCTTCTAGATACACGGAAAGGATAACCTTATATGACCTCCGACCCAACCCTTCTACATACACGGAGAAGGATAACCTTATATGACCACCGACCCAACCCTTCTACATACACGGGAAAGGATAACCTTATATGACCACCGACCCAACCCTTCTACATACACAGGAAAGGATAACCTTATATGACCACCGACCCAACCCTTCTAGATACACGGGAAAGGATAACCTTATATGACCTCCGACCCAACCCTTCTACATACACAGGAAAGGATAACCTTGTATGACCTCCGACCCAACCCTTCTACATACACAGGAAAGGATTACCTTATATGACCACCGACCCAAAGCCTTCTAGATACACGGGAAAGGATAACCTTATATGACCTCCGACCCAACCCTTCTACATACATGGGAAAGGATAACCTTATATGACCACCGACCTAACCCTGCTACATACACGGGAAAGGATAACCTTATATGACCACCGACCCAACCCTTCTACATACATGGGAAAGGATAACCTTATATGACCACTGACCCAACCCTTCTACATACACGGGAAAGGATAACCTTATATGACCACCGACCCAACCCTGCTACATACACGGGGAAGGATAACCTTATATGACCACCGACCCAACCCTTCTACATACACGGGAAAGGATAACCTTATATGACCACCGACCCAACCCTTCTACATACACAGGAAAGGATAACCTTATATGACCACCGACCCAACCCTTCTAGATACACGGGAAAGGATAACCTTATATGACCTCCGACCCAACCCTTCTACATACACAGGAAAGGATAACCTTGTATGACCTCCGACCCAACCCTTCTACATACACAGGAAAGGATTACCTTATATGACCACCGACCCAACCCTTCTAGATACACGGGAAAGGATAACCTTATATGACCTCCGACCCAACCCTTCTACATACACGGAGAAGGATAACCTTATATGACCACCGACCCAACCCTTCTACATACACGGGAAAGGATAACCTTATATGACCACCGACCCAACCCTTCTACATACACAGGAAAGGATAACCTTATATGACCACCGACCCAACCCTTCTAGATACACGGGAAAGGATAACCTTATATGACCTCCGACCCAACCCTTCTACATACACAGGAAAGGATAACCTTGTATGACCTCCGACCCAACCCTTCTACATACACAGGAAAGGATTACCTTATATGACCACCGACCCAACCCTTCTAGATACACGGGAAAGGATAACCTTATATGACCTCCGACCCAACCCTTCTACATACATGGGAAAGGATAACCTTATATGACCACCGACCCAACCCTGCTACATACACGGGAAAGGATAACCTTATATGACCACCGACCCAACCCTTCTACATACACGGGAAAGGATAACCTTATATGACCACCGACCCAACCCTTCTACATACACGGGAAAGGATAACCTTATATGACCTCCGACCCAACCCTTCTACATACACGGGGAAGGATAACCTTATATGACCACCGACCCAACCCTTCTACATACACGGGAAAGGATAACCTTATATGACCTCCGACCCAACCCTTCTACATACACGGGGAAGGATAACCTTATATGACCACTGACCCAACCCTTCTACATACACGGGAAAGGATAACCTTATATGACCACCGACCCAACCCTTCTACATACACAGGAAAGGATAACCTTATATGACCACCGACCCAACCCTTCTACATACACGGGAAAGGATAACCTTATATGACCACTGACCCAACCCTTCTACATACACAGGAAAGGATAACCTTATATGACCACCGACCCAACCCTTCTAGATACACGGGAAAGGATAACCTTATATGACCTCCAACCCAACCCTTCTACATACACGGGAAAGGATAACCTTATATGACCACCGACCCAACCCTTCTACATACACCGGAAAGCATAACCTTATATGACCTCCGACCCAACCCTTCTACATACACGGGAAAGGATAACCTTATATGACCTCCGACCCAACCCTTCTACATACATGGGAAAGGATAACCTTATATGACCTCTGACCCAACCCTTCTACATACACGGGGAAGGATAACCTTATATGACCACCGACCCAACCCTTCTACATACACGGGAAAGGATAACCTTATATGACCACCGACCCAACCCTTCTACATACACAGGAAAGGATAACCTTATATGACCACCGACCCAACCCTTCTACATACACGGGAAAGGATAACATTATATGACCACCGACCCGACCCTTCTACATACACAGGAAAGGATAACCTTATATGACCACCGACCCAACCCTTCTAGATACACGGGAAAGGATAACCTTATATGACCTCCGATCCAACCCTTCTACATACACAGGAAAGGATAACCTTGTATGACCTCCGACCCAACCCTTCTACATACACAGGAAAGATTACCTTATATGACCACCGACCCAACCCTTCTAGATACACGGGAAAGGATAACCTTATATGACCACCAACCCAACCCTTCTACATACACGGGAAAGGATAACCTTATATGACCACCAACCCAACCCTTCTACATACATGGGAAAGGATAACCTTATATGACCACCGACCCAACCCTTCTACATACACGGGAAAGGATAACTTTATATGACCACCGACCCAACCCTTCTACATACACGGGGAAGATAACCTTATATGACCACCGACCCAACCCTTCTACATACATGGGAAAGGATAACCTTATATGACCTCCGACCCAACCCTTCTACATACACGGGGAAGGATAACCTTATATGACCACCGACCCAACCCTTCTACATACACAGGAAAGGATAACCTTATATGACCGCCGACCCAACCCTTCTACATACACAGGAAAGGATAACCTTATATGACCACCGACCCAGCCCTTCTACATACACGGGAAAGGATAACTTTATATGACCACTGACCCAACCCTTCTACATACACGGGGAAGGATAACCTTATATGACCACCGACCCAACCCTTCTACATACACGGGAAAGGATAACCTTATATGACCTCCGACCCAACCCTTCTACCTACACGGGGAAGGATAACCTTATATGACCACGGACCCAACCCTTCTACATACACAGGAAAGGATAAACTTATATGACCACCGACCCAACCCTTCTAAATACACAGGAAAGGATAACCTTATATGACCACCGACCCAACCCTTCTACATACACGGGAAAGGATAACCTTATATGATCACCGACCCAACCCTTCTACATACACAGGAAAGGATAACCTTATATGACCACCGACCCAACCCTTCTAGATACACGGGAAAGGATAACCTTATATAACCACCAACCCAACCCTTCTACATACACAGGAAAGGATAACTTTATATGACCACCGACCCAACCCTTCTACATACATGGTGAAGGATAAACTTATATGACCACCGACCCAACCCTTCTACATACATGGGAAAGGATAACCTTATATTTCCACCGACCCAACCCTTCTACATACATGGGAAAGGATAACCTTATATGACCTCCGACCCAGCCCTTCTACATACACAGGGAAGGATAACCTTATATGACCACCGACCCAACCCTTCTACATACACGGGAAAGGATAACCTTATATGACCTCTGACCCAACCCTTCTACATAAACAGGAAAGGATAACCTTATATGACCACCGACCCAACCCTTCTACATTCACGGGAAAGGATAACCTTATATGACCACCGACCCAACCCTTATACATACACGGGAAAGGATAAACTTATATGACCACCGACCCAACCCTTCTACATACACGGGAAAGGATAACCTTATATGACCACCGACCCAACCCTTCTACATACATGGGAAAGGATAACTTTATATGACCACCGACCCAACCCTTCTACATACACGGGGAAGGATAACCTTATATGACCACCGACCCAACCCTTCTACATACACGGGAAAGGATAACTTTATATGACCACCGACCCAACCCTTCTAGATACACGGGAAAGGATAACCTTATATGACCACCGACCCAACCCTTCTACATACACAGGAAAGGATAACCTTATATAACCACCGACCCAACCCTTCTACATACACGGGAAAGGATAACCTTATATGACCACCGACCCAACCCTTCTACATACATGGGAAAGGATAACCTTATATGACCACCGACCCAACCCTTCTACATACACGGGAAAGGATAACCTTATATGACCACCGACCCAACCCTTTTACATACACGGGAAAGGATAACCTTATATGACCACCGACCCAACCCTTCTACATACATGGGAAAGGATAAGCTTATATGACCACCGACCCAACCCTTCTACATACACGGGAAAGGATAACCTTATATGACCACCGACCCAACACTTCTACATACACGGGAAAGGATAACCTTATATGACCACCGACCCAACCCTTCTACATACACGGGAAAGGATAACCTTATATGACCACCGACCCAACCCTTATACATACACGGGAAAGGATAACCTTATATGACCACCGACCCAACCCTTCTACATACACGGGAAAGGATAACTTTATATGACCACCGACCCAACCCTTCTAGATACACGAGAAAGGATAACCTTATATGACCACCGACCCAACCCTTCTACATACACGGGAAAGGATAACCTTATATGACCACTGACCCAACCCTTCTACATACACGGGAAAGGATAACCTTATATGACCACCGCCCCAACCCTTCTACATACACGGGAAAGGATAACCTTATATGACCAGCGACCCAACCCTTCTACATACACAGGGAAGGATAACCTTATATGACCTCTGACCCAACCCTTCTACATACACGGGGAAGGATAACCTTATATGACCTCTGACCCAACCCTTCTACATACACAGGAAAGGATAACCTTATATGACCTCCGACCCAACCCTTCTACATAAACTGGAAAGGATAACCTTATATGACCACCGACCCAACCCTTCTACATACACGGGAATGGGTAACCTTATATGACCACCGACCATTTTCCTTCTTTTTTCTCTTCATCCTTCTTTTCTCCGTTTTTTAATAAATATTTATTTCTATTGTGGCTTCTTTGAATTTAGTGAGGGAACTCATTATCATATTACAGATAATATAGAACATTCAAACCGAGAACATGCCCAATATAGAGACATATTCTCAACTCAAGTGGTCCACGCCATATATTTATAACATTGCAGTCAGAAATATACTAATGAATAAGCAATAATCAGCAGCTTTGCAGCATGTGTGTGTCTCTAACAAGTACATACCTATAGGATATTAAAAAGAATAGATAGCAAGCTCTTCTTTCATAATTAACAAATGCATATAGCCTGGTATTTACTTTCATAGACAGAAAATAGACCTGTTATTTATATGCATATCATGTACCAACAGGAATATATTAGTAAATGCCTATGCTATTCAATTCATATTTTAATACTTGTCATATTTAAAAAAAACATTTTATATATATATATATATATATATATATATATATATATATATATATATATATATATACTATAAAAGTGATTAATATGAGATATAGCTGACAATGGCTTTAGCATTTGTGATGATATATAATATATATTCAGTATTATAAGTAAAAGTACATTGCATGTCTATTTGTAATCTAAGGTTCAAGGCTGATCAATTTAGACATACAAGACAATCTCTTTAGCCTTGGTCATATAATGTGAGTTACTGTCTCTCTACACAACCTTTCATTTTCAGTGAGGATGCTCAATATTAGTATAACCTGCCTTTAATAAAAGCATACTTATAATTCAGCAGTTCTTTTTTATGTATATTTAACAATATCATAAGCAAGTCTATGAGATTTTTTCTTGCTCATTACTGCTTAATGACTGTGCTACTCGACCAATTTAATATTTTCAGAGTATCAATAATTAAACAGCAACTCCTTTTTACCTTTAAAATGCCTAATAACAAATAGCTACATTCATGAACCATAATTGACTTACTGTCCATAAGGCTGAGTACACTAGCTGCAATGTGTTTACAAATATGATATATAGTTCCAGTCAAGGACTTAAAAATATTACATTTTCATAAAATTAAATTAAATTATAGTAATTTACTTGGGTGATGTTATCAGAAAAGATTGTAGTAAAGTCTTTATGTGTTAACTATTCATACAGTTTCTTCCAAGTGATATACTTCTTTTTAAGCCTTGTGTGCTGTTTATGTGTACAATTCAAAATGAATAACAAATTTTACAATATAATAAAACATCATGCATGTGTTGATACCTTCTAAATTTGTTAGGTACTTCAGTGCACTTTTAATATTTGTTAAACTGTAAAAGCACTTTGCCATCTCAGAAATAGTGTGCTTGTCACTTAAAGTAGCTTAAGAGCTTAAACCACACCCATTCTGCCTTGTTTCAGTGCTGACATCACTCAGACTGTTTACTTTCATTTTGTGCTGTTCGTACATTTGTAGAGGATGTAACACACACTAATGGAGTCTAACTGAAGAACCTCCACTCTAGGGATGGTAAAATAAGAGTTCCCAGCTTGTGACCATGGCGGGAAGCCAAAAACAAAGTAAGTGCAGCTTTTAGAGCTTTTTAAACTGAACACGAGCTCATTAAACTACTATTAGTTTTCTTAACATTAAGGGCAGATATACAAGCCAAACAGTTGTTTGTTAGTCAAAAAGGCACTTTTAGCATCAAAGAATAGATAACTACTTTTCAAGGTACTTTTTGACAGTTATTATTATCAGCTTTTATATATTATTATGTGAATTAAATGCAACAGTTTAGATATTTCATGCAGCTTAGTGTAAATAATATAAAACGAATCATGTTCATTTAAGCACACCACATTAATATGTCAGTGTAAATGCATCATATTCTATACTAGCAGTAAAAGGCAGGTAATTTATAAATGAATTATTTAAATATCATTTAGAGTTAGAGAAATCATGACTGTAAGTATTTACACTGTAATAAAGAAAGATATGTTACCTTGCTTTCTTTAGGGTTGTTTCCTTTAGTTATAAAATGTCCTGTTTATCCTGTATTTATATTGCTTCAAAGACTGACACATGTGTAAAGCATGAATGCTTTTAATGAACTTTTTTACCTTACAGAGCAAATAGAAAACAATAATGTTTGTGCTTCTCATGTGTCTCTTAGTTTCTTCTTTTTGTCAGCAGTGCTACAATCATTCTTTTTTGCATGTCTCTTTACTCCAAAGGAGCTCCAATCCATTTCTTCCACTTTATCCAAGGTTTTATTAGCTGAAAAATAAGAGACTGTTGCTTGTAGAGTGTCAAAAGTTTTAGGACCTTCAGTAAAAAATATTTTTATTCTTGCAGGGAACAGCAGGTGCACTTTAAGCTGCTTTTTTTCAATTCCTTTATCAGAGGGAGACATTCTTTTCTTGCACTTATAACTGCAGCAGAATAATCATTATCAAATCTGATTATGTTGTCTTTGTATTTAACTGGAGAAGTTGACCATGCTGTCTTTAAAATAAGTTCCTTGTCCTGTGATGAAAACAACTTTACTATTATTGATCTTGGGTGATTTTTTGATTTGATGAAGCAGCTCTTAAGGATCTATGGGCTCTTTCAATTCCATAAGAAAGAGCTTCAGGCAATTTTAAAACGTCTGGTAACCAGGTAGTAAGGAAAGTCACCATGTTATCTCCCTCTGTTTTCTCTGGTAGCCCATAGATGCGAAGGTTATTTTAGCTGGACCTGTTCTCTAGATCCTCTATTTTATTTTGTAATGAAGCATTTTGTTTTGATAAAAAATGTAGCTGAAGAGTTTTTTCTGAGAGTCTGCCCACAGTATCATTTAAGGATCTCTCTATGTCAGCTATTTGAGACTTCTGTTGTGTCATTATTTCTTGTAGTTGCTGTATTTGTTTTGTAGATCTCTCCTCAAAAGTGTCCAGTTTGGTATTCATTTTGTAAAATTTCACTGATAAGTCTTGTATACATTTAATAAAGACTGTATCTCCTTTCTCATCATCTGGTCCTGTGTGGTATTCTTAGAAAAAGCTCATTTTCAGTAGATTCAGATACCTTCCATCTTGCTTTTTTGACAGGAAAAATAATGATTAAAGCCAATTTTTTTGCAATGTAGACTTCTAGTGATATTATTAAAAGTAATTCAGCAAAATAGGTTTGTCTACAATATCTAGTTTTTAACATTTCCTGTCAGAAATATCTTTTGAGTGCGGAGCTGAGAAAAGATGCTGCTAACTAGTCTACATCCTAGCCATGCCCCCTCATGAAGGTATTTATTAAGGTCTCAGGCTGCAAAGAACTGTGGTCCAGCACCAAGTCCATTCCTTCCTCCAGGTCAAAGGCACTGGCTCCTCTGATTTGTCTTCTCCAGTACCTGTAGGTGAGGGCTGAACTACCTGGAGTGGTGCCATAATCCTAAGGAGCTCTGGGAATTTTTCTGAGTCCTAAATCCATCCCCAGTCTGTTGACATCAATGCCAGACTGGGCAGTACATGAGGAGAGCTCAGGCTTGCTTGGTACTCTCCCACCTCTCGATCCAGCATGCCTCCCCTTCCTATGCTGTCAAACACCCAAACTGCTAATTGAACTCAGGTCGCCTGGGCTATAGTTAGGGCTTTATTCCTGTACACACCACTGTAGGCCTCTCAGAAAAAAAATCAAGCATAGTTCATAACTTTATACCTACTTATTTTATTTTTCACACGTAGACTGACTGAACTTTTACTTCTAGACCAAGGAATCATTCAAAAAAACAATCTCTCCATGCTGTTCCTTTTCTGTTTTGACACAACTGACTTCAATCAGACATTGCAGTGCTAATCATACATGCATTGAATACTTACTAATTTAGTATTTTATTTCCCACAGCCATTTTTGTCATGTTATGTTCAGATAATGTGCACAGAATATTAATTCAGTCATGTAGGGTCACCATACCTGTACCTTCAAAAACTCCTTAACATCCTCATGAATCTATTACATGACATTCAGGTAATTTACATGCTTATGTATTTATTTTATTGACCAGGGTAGTAAACAAATAACTGCTGGCATTGCCCTAATAAATAACATTCATTAGAGGATGACAAAATTAATGCTAAATGCAATACAAGACTCAGTAAAATACAAACCAAATAGAACACAGAGAATATGATTGAGAGAAAGAACAATTAGCGATGTCTTCCAACAGGTTTTGAACGAGTACTTGACAGGGCATATAAAAGTATAAGTTGCAAGTAAATAGATATAGTACAGAATGAAAGAGAGATGGTGAAAGGAGAGAAATTAGGTGATGCCCACTGTAGGAGAATGAGTCATTTGGCTTGTTGTTAAAAATGAAATTTTAAATCCTTTCTGAAAATTTGGAGGTTGGTGATGTCTATTAAGTGGGAAGGGAGGGGTTGCCAAAGAGAGGGATCAACAACAGAGAAGTTGAGGTCATGACCTGGAAGTTTGATTTTGAGGTGGAGAACAAAGTGCAGATTAAGAATATTGATGCAAGATGTATGTGGAGGATTTTTTGTGAAATTTTGTTGAGAGTGAAGGGAGGGGAAACTTTTAAGGTGCAACAACTTAAAGAGCTGTGTGCTAAATAAGAGGTTGTTTCTTTGTCTTATAGGGACACATTTGGCTTTGCTTAGGGTGAGGCAGTGGTGTTTTTGAGGAGGACTGTTAGTGGTAAACCAGTTTGGCATCCCTAAAATCCACAAAAGTGTGGAGAAACCACCATTTAGACCTATTGTGGCAGGACAATGGTCTAAAGCTTACCCTATAGGTGTAATCATTGTCACATGGTTAAAACCTATTTATAAAATGTCGACTATCTCATTATAGATTCATGTGATTTTTTTTAGGGAGACTAAAGTGTGATCTTTGGTCCAAGAATATTACATTTCTCACCACTGACATGTTCACTTCTATTACCTAAAGATGAGGGAATTGAATATTTTTACAACCGCCTGGTTAGATTTACATCATTCGACAATGATAGAATCAACTTGATTTTGGACATTATGTCTCTAGTTCTAGACAATAATTACATTTTTTCTAGGGGGAGTACAATAAACAAGTTAAAGAAGTGGCCATAGGTGCTTCTTGTGCCCCTATTTATGCCAATTTAGTGCTCCTCAAATGGTAATCTAATTATATTTTTGAAAGTCAATTTTTTAAAGATATCAAACTGTATATTTTTATTTTATGGAAAGGTTCGGACCACAATATTTATAGATTTATTGAATATGTAATAGTACATCATCTTATTTTAAAATTCACACATAGTACGAACAAGGTAAATATTCACTATTTAGACACAAGAATTTATAACACAGGTCATGGCTGTAAATCCAAGGTGTATAGAAAACCAACTTACAGTAATTCATTTTTAGAATTTTCTAGCAATCACCCGTTCACTCAGAAAAAATATATTGTCAAAGGTCAGTTTATAAGGGCAGCCAGGATGACTTCAGTTTTCTGGGACATTGTTAAAGAGTTAGCTTTTATAGCTGATTTGTTTTTAGGCAGAGTTTATCTGGCTGCTTTAGTCAATGATACCAGACATTATGTACAAACCCAATGGGTAAGAAGTACAAACCCCTGTTAGGGACTGGTTTAATTAATTCTGATAAGGCTAGTGAAAATGGTAATTATCAGAAGACTTTAATTTTAGAGTGTGGGCCACAAGCCAAAGAAATCAGATATTTTTAAGAAAAAATGGAATATTCTTAAGGGTAACCCTGAAATTTGTTATCTGTTAGGGAATACACCTGCTTTCATGTATAAAATAAGGCCTAACATTAAACAAAGATTTGAAATGGATGAATCCAATACTATGACACACAAAATGGGTACTAAAAAAATGTGGATCACGGGGCCACTGTTCAATGATTTTGGAATGTGACAGTTTGACATTAGAAAATAACAGTTGTTCTAGAGTTTATTTTGTGAAATTAAGTTGCCAGTCTAAGACAGTCATTTATCTGGCTAAATGTATGGGATGCCCCGCTTTTTACCTGGGTAAAACTGAGAGAGCGTTAAGGAGACAAATTTATGAACATTCTTACCAGATGAGACAACACAACGCTAATATTGCTTTATATAAACATCTTAAAAATAACTTAAGCTGTTGTACGTTTAAATTTGCCTTTCTTGAACATGTTAGGATTAGTCCCAGAGGTGGTGATTTTAAGTCCCTATTACAAAAGAATGAAGTGAAATGGCAATTGAGACTGCATGCTGGGCAGCCCCTCAGCATTAATGAAAACATTACACTTCAACCTATTTTAAATTTTAGGGCTAATTTTATCTGAAAGTGATTTTATGTGATACACAGTTTTGTACTTGTGTTTTAAGCTTGGTTGTTCAGTAGCTTTTTTTGGTTAAGGTGCCTTTAAATTTATAAACAACATTTTATTAGGTATTTATTGACTGGTTGCTCGGTTTTTAATTGATTCTGATGAAGTCCTTGTTGATTGTAGGATGAAAGAGCTGAATCCGCATTTTATCGACATTTTCTTTTGTTATAGTAAAGTAAGACGAGAGTGAGCTGTGTTTGGTTGACTGTTGCAATACTTTTTATTTTACTGGTTGAACTGTACTGATAAAGCAGTGAATGGCGTTACAGATGGCTTGAGGGATACTGACATGGTTTTGTAGAGAATGAGGCTATAACAGGAGGGCTGTATTTACTGCAGCTGGCAGAGAAGGATTCTGTCACCATTACCTTTGGCAGACGTGGAGAGGAGAACAGAAAACGGGGATTCTTTTTGGACACAAGAGTTTAATTGGCCTGTTTTTTTCTATGTGACAGTGAAATTTCAGAGCTGGGTCAAACTAGAGGCCGAGGTACTTGAAGGAGGTGGTTTCAGTGACAGAGTTGTCAGTACCTTGATGTCTAGTGCCCTATAAAAGCTCTTGCCTATACAAAGCACACATCAGTTTGAAACCCAGATCTGACTTTTAGGTTTCCTTCTTATCAGAAAGTTTAATTGCTTCTTCTGGTATACCTTCTGAGAAGCATGCTACAACAAATAATAAATCAGTTATTCATTTGATTCATAATGTTTTAAATCAAAATTCTAGTGATATGTGCAATGCAGATCATAATCACTGTACTTGTAAAGCATTTGTCTTCTACCATATCAAAATTTAAATCTTTTGTTTCTCATTATATCTTTATGAGCTGCATGCAGGATCAATAGAGTGTTTGCATTATTCTAGATGAAAAGTTACGCAAAACCAATATATCTGGTAATATGCATAGCAAGAAACATCTGTATTTATTTGTGTTCTTACTTTTCTTTGACAGATCACAGTTGCTATTACAAACAAACAACAGGTTCCTTTAGCTGCAAAACTGGTTTAACAGCTATCACTTCAAAAGATTAAGCAAACTTTCAAAAGGAAATGCAGTCAACTCAGACAGTATCCAAAACCCACTTTAGTAGTTTAACAATTTTCAATTTCAGCCTAAAACACATGTGCCATTTCTAAATGTATCACAAAACTCAAAATATCATGCATATCATATACATTTCTATTAGTAAACTTTGAGAATTTAAATGCTTTTAAATCTGGAAGTCAGTTTGCACACACATAAATCTGATAAACAGCTCAAAACATGACACAGCTGAACTACCATCTGAAACCAGACAAGAAAACACACTAGTCATTGTTAAAGATACACAGAAAGAAAGTTTGTTCAAAGAAGTCACAATCCTGTAATAAAGAAAAAAGGGAAGTCTAAGCATGTAGCAGCATCAAACAAGTAGGGAATAAAACTAACAGGCAGCAATTTAATGTCAGCTGCAGGAACAGCTCCCTGTACTCAATCATCAGAACCCTGTTTCCACCTCATACTGGATAAGGAACTTGCTCCAGTATAAAAAATATTAACTCTTTTAAAAGGGTACATTGTTGTGCATGTTTACTAAAGGCATTAGTAGAATCTTTGGTTTTAATGCTGTAATTGTGCTCATAGATTCTTTGTCTAAGTTGGCGTTCTGTCTTCCTCACATAAAAACTACCACAGGAACTTCAGAGTCTGCTGCTGACTAAAGGAACATCATAAGAAGTCATTGCAAGCCCTTTTCTGTGAGGACCATCTTCACAAGATCATGTATTTATACTTTTCTTAAATGTTTTTAGGTTTTCAGTTGTTTTATGTCAGCTATTAATTTATTCCACCTTTCTTCAGCTTAGTATTGGAATAACTGTCTGCTTCCCCTTAGCTTTTGTAGCTAGATCAATGTTGACCAGTAAATTAAGATTTCATGTGAAACTGTAATAATGTATAAAAGAAATATGTAATTCACTATGAGTTAATTGGCTGTGTAAACTTGTAAAGAACTAAATAAGATCTCCTCTTAATATGCAATACTGTGCTGTGTATAAATTAAACATGTATAGCCTAGTTTCATTTCTCAATCTTTTAAATTTTCAAACAAGTTAGTTTCTACGTTGCACCATCTCCAGATGATTAATGACATCACCACTGTATCTGCCAAAAAAACTACACCACATGCCACTTCTGGCTTTAGCATATATAGAGGGAGCAAAATTGCAGTACTGCCAAAGACTAGTATATGTCATATACTTTTCAGTATATTTGCGTAAATTGTGTAAAAGTTATTTACATGTCCTCTAAAATCAAAATTGTTAGGTATTGACATGTATAGGTTCTTGTATAAGTCACTAACTAGAATAATATTCTCTTTTAATCCATATAGATAACCAATATTTGTTTTACTGAAATGCATAACTCAACATTTCTTACAGTTAAATGACACCTTGTTGAAATCATCCGATCCATTTAATTCAACAATATTTTTTTAATTGTACTTTGATCCTCAATATTGATTAAGCCTGCAGTTTTGGTGTTGTCACCAAGATTTGCTGAGCAAGTTATTGATGATGGGGAGAGTGCATGTAAAGAAATGTAAAAAAAATGGCCCCAGAATGGGTGCCTGGGAAATGCTGCTTTTGACATTATACTCAGAAAGGGTTCCTTTGAGTGCCACTTTAGATGTTCACCTTCCTAGTCAGTTGATGAGCTAAAGCCTCACTTCTGCAATGCCATTATTATAGAAGTATGAGACACTGAGTCAAATGCTTTTGCCAAATCAACAAACAAAGCACCAGATGGAATATTAGCATTGGCAGCACTTAACACTTTAGAACAGGAATACATTAGATTGGTAGAAAAGCCATGTTAGAATGCTTCTCCATATTTTGATGTTTCGCAGGTACCAATCCAGGTCAACACTACAAGCTAAAACACCTTTACAGTAATAGGTCTAGTTATTACATTGTCCAGAGTCAGCTTCTGTTCACATTGTAAGTGCAACTTTTGAGTAGTTTATAATAGTAAAGTTGTGTTGGGGTGTCCTGCATTGTACTTTCCAACCTCTTAGTGTAATGATTCTGAGCAATGACAAGAATAATAGAGACAAAGGCCAAAATTAGGGACATATTTTAAATATTGCTTTTGCAAACTCACTCATAAAATTGATGGAATAACATGTTTTGCATAGCCATGCATTTGAGGAATGACATAAAACCTGAGACTCAAATATATGTCACTATTTAGTTACTGCAATCTTTAGTATTTCTCCAGAAAGCAACAACTTTTTATGAAGGACAGACCAAAAATAGGAGGCAAAAGTCTGAACATTTTGGGTGGGAGTTGGCATAGTGGTTAACATGTTTACCTCATGAACACAAAGTACAGGGTTTGATCCTTGGGAAGCATGACTAATAAATAATCACAGATAAACTTTCTTTTGGTCTTTTATCCAATACTTATAGGGGCATGGAACAGTGAGTAACCAGATTTTCAAAAAAGGGAAAGAGAATTAAATGATTTTGATTATTTCTATTCTGCTTTAATATTTACATGTACTTATACTGACGTTTGTGGTGGTAATACTTTGTACTTTTCTGTTACCAGGTGTGGGAAGATCGTGTTTCTGCATTATTCTCGTCTTCTACTTCTACAGGTAGTATTACGTGTAACCCTGCTGCGGCAAAGTCGTGTAGCTTAATTCACAGTTGTAGCAGAACTGCATACTATTACCAGATTAGTGCTTTAATAATTTATTACTGCATTTTTCCACAAACAGTGTTATTGGTAAATTTCTGCACAATCTTGTGCCTTAAACTGTAGTAGAAGTTCAACAGTGAGAGAATTGCCTCTGCTCCAGTTTGTGCTTCAGTGCTTTTATATGCTGCTTATAATGTACCTGTTTGTATTCTGTGTCTGCCCCATCTCCCACTAACACATTAAGCTAAAATTTCAGAAAGAGCTCCAATATTGCCTTCATTTGATTGCTAATCTCTGTAGCCAGCCTGTGTCTTCCCTGAAAATTTACCAACCCTCCCACCCTTTTGCTGTTGTTGTTTTATAAGGCTGTGTCTTTGCCCTCCAGCCCTTATGACTATCTGATTGCAAACTCCCTCCCATCTATTTGTGTACTGTTCCCACCCATTGTTTTCCACAAATCCATGATATCGAGTGCCCACCCAGCAAACCAATATTGTTCTTGAGTAAACTTCCTTTACTACATACTGTCTCCTGCTCTTTATCACAGAGCATAGCAAAGCTTGCTGTCCTAGCCTGCATTCCAGAAGTGTTTTACTGGTATCCAGTGCTATCCCGGCAAAGTTAAGTACCTTTGAATGGTTGCTTTTCTTTATGCATTTATGTGTGTATTTTACTGAATATTATGTAGAAAAAAATGATTTTCCTCTCACTGTTACAGTCTTGAAATTACCTTCAGCAAGGGATTTCCTGGTAGTTGCTAAAGTGGTTTGTGTTTGCATTGCACATCTGGATATCTTTGGCTGTATTTTTACATCAGGAGGGCTAGGTTTATTCATCTTGTGACAGGAGGTGCTTGCCTGGTCTATCCGAGTTGAGAAATACACAAAAGGGTTCCTAGTGTAGCCATTTTATTGGCCAGAGGGTTCATCATTTAGTTTTCTGTTTTTTTCTGCTGCTATAACCTTTGCATGTTTGCATTAGCAGTGCCCTGTATAATAGCAAACACCTAGAAAGCACATTTTAGCTGCTGAATATAAAACTGTAATCTGTAAAGCAGCAATATTGTGAACATATATTGTGTGCCAACAAGCTTAAAACAGCTAGTTGGGCCTTGAGTGACAATACCCACAGATTTAGTAGAATTCAGTGTTATGTAAACTTTAATGTTAGTAGAATGTTTAGCATAATCTGCACCAACAAAGCACTCTTAATAGCCTTCCTTCTAATCCCAATACCCTAGCCTCTTGTAGCTCACGAATCAAAGGACTGCATAATATGGATATGAAGTTTCTTAACTTTTCTGTAGCCAGCTTGGTGGACATGGGCATCTTGAGACAATGTAGCAATTGTCTTATGTTTACGACAACCACTTAATCCTTAAAAAGTCAGATAGAGTATACGTGAAGAGGTGTAATTACACAATGATACTGGGGGCTAACCTCTCGCATACAAGTCCACATCAGGCTGTAAAAACCACACAAGCAACACCCACCTCAGATCACACATGACAGGCACTTAAAAGCAATCTTTCTAAACAACAAAAATCACCTAGACCCTGCATTTTCAATACTATGCCTCAGCAAGCCCAAAGGCACTCAGAAAAAAAAAACATCTAACACCAGACATACTGTTACTCTCAGTGGCTCCACAAACACTAAGCCCCTAAGACAAGCAAACACACTTCCCAGGACTCTCATCACAGATGACTCCATTGGAAGATATACTGATGCCCCTCTAGCCAGGCTGAACAAGGAGACAATAACTGATAGTTGTTTATCTGGAGGCAGAATCTGCCAAATCACACATTCACTAAAGTCATTACATCACAGGTACCAGTATAATTCCATCACAGTCCATGTAGGGATAAATTACCTGAGATGTACCTCTCTGGACTATATGAAGAGAGACATTATGGAGCTTTCAGTCTATGTGTCTCCGGCTGGTATGAGCCTAGCATTGAGAAGCATATTACCAGCACTGAGGATGATATAATGATACAGTGATACAATGTATCAATGAGGAAGATACAATGATACAACGATGCAATGTATCACTGAGGATGAAACAATGATACAATGTATCACTAAGGATGATGCAATGTATCACTGGGTATGATACAATGTATCACTGAGTATGACACACTGATACAATGTATCACCGAGGAAGATACAATGATACAGTGTATCACTGAGGATGATACAATGATACAGTGTATCACTAAGGATGATACAATGTTGGATACAATATATCACTGAGGATGACACAATGATACAATGTATCACTGAGGATGATGGGACGATATGAGAAAGAAATGATTGATTTCAACAACCGGCTGTCTTGCTGGTGTCATTCTAACAGGATCCAATATTTGTCTGCTTGGGGGGACATGGTTAACAGACCCCATTGTTTTGCAAAGGATGGTCTGCACCTTTCTCCTCAAAGCTTCCATATACTGGCCAAGTCTTTGTCCACCCCCATAGTGCTTTTTTCAGGAAATGCTAAATTGACAAACCAACTGACCTAGCAAAATGAACTCAACAGAACCTCAAGGTGTTACTGCTCAATGCTAGGAGCCTAAATAAAAAGCTACACTCCCTCCAAGTCCTTCTTTTACTCAAGAATATAGGTGTCTGTGCAGTTACTAAGACATGGGTTAAAGTGGTAGACAGTAACCTGGCAGTGCAAGGTTTCAGTGCCTTCCACACTTTTAGACCAATATCAGCACAGACAAGGACTAAAGGTGGAAGTGTCTCAAAATACATCAATAACAAGCAAGCGTCTAGGGTGGTCAAACAGGATGACATGTTGGAGTTCCTTCACATGCAGAACACCATACACTAAATTCTGAACCATATCCTAGCCAGCTATAGGTAACTCTCCATGTCCCATAAAGTTCACAATACATACTTGGATATATTGGAGACACTTACCATTCAAACTAACACCCTATGTATGACACACTTTAATTACCCCTCTATAGATTGGTATTCCTACATGGCCTCAAATGTACAGGCACAGAGATTCCTGGACTTTGTAAATACAAACACCAGTGACCAAATAATGAATATGCCTACTAGAGGCTCCAACATACTGGACATCTTGCTCACAAATATAGGAGAACACTGCACCACCCAGTATTTCATCCTCCATGGTAAGTTCTGACCATAAAGCTGTCTCCTTCATAATCAAAATCAGCTCTGTAATCCCATTGAAACCAGTAACAGTTAGAAACTATTCCAAGGCAAATGACCTGTTATTAGGTGATGGCTTGTCAAAATTCAATGCCCCTGCAAACCCTGAGAACACACCAGCCTATGCTGAATTGCTCTCAGAAACTCTTTACAACCATAATGGTTGCATAGAGGCTGATGTACGCACTAGAAATAAGCACAAGACTAGCCCCAGAAACAAACTGCCCTGGTATCATCCCAAATTAAACAGGATATACAACAAAAGGAAGAAAATTATGGAAACAATCAGGAAAAGGGTAATTCCCAAGAAAATAAAACCTCTCGCACCAAAATAAATAGGCAACTAAGAGGTCTAATTAGGTCAAGCAAAGCCAGCTTTGAGGTTAAGATAGCCTCCAAGGTGAAAGATAATCATAAAACCTTCTACAGGTAAGTCATAAACCTCATGGGCAGCACACAGCAATGTGCTGAACTAGTGGTTAATGGTGCCACGTCCACTGACCCTAGTGATATGGCGAACCTGTGGACAAATTCAGTTGGAACTTTAACCCCACCCACCCCAACCAGTCCCCCCAATAATACTCTCAAACATAACCCCTCCAACTGTAACTAGAGAGCATGTACAGGCTGCACTCACTAAAGCCAAAAACATGGCCTCAATGGGCCCTAACAACATCCCAGCATGCCTCCTGGATTGTCTAAAATATGACTTATCAGGATCCTGGAGTCATTATTTAATGATAGTGTTAAAAAATGCTTTGTGCTATGTGACTGGAGGACTGTGACAGTCATCCCCTTCATAAGGGTGGACTTCAACAGGTTCTGAAAACTACAGATCCATTAGCCTGACTAGTCTTATTTGCAAGCCATGGAAAGCATTATCATGGAAATTATCAGCAAAGATATAGGACACCTCCTGACACGGGATCCACCTCAGTTTGGCTTTGCCAAAGGAAGTTCATGCTTACGGAATCTAGTAGACTTCTTTGAAAAGGTCACTAAAGCAATGGATGAGAGGAAAACTGGGCACACTGCCTACCTAGATCTGGTTAAGGCATTTGATGCAATACTCGGATGTGGGCATTGTCAACAAACTTTTAAAACTAGGAATAAACCCTTTATAGCATTCTGGATAGCTAGGAGGTTCACTGATAAGACCCAAGAGGTTAGAATTGGTGAGATCACCTCCACAAAGAGGCCAGTCCCCAGTGGAGTCCCCCAGGCTCTGTGCCACATCACTCCTCTTTGGCCTCTACTTCTCGGATGTCAAAGCCAATGTCAAAAGTCTGTGGCTAACCACATTTGCAAATGATTGCAAACTGAGAGCAAACACTGGTTCTCCCAAGATAAGAACACCCTTCAGGAAGGTTTAATGCAGACAGATGCTTGGTGCCAAAGCCATGGCTTAAAACTCAATACCAAAGAATGCAATACAGCATCATTTGGGAAGTCTGACACCCCAGGTAAGTATGTCATCAATAAAACACCCTTAAAAGTTGATTCACTAGTCATGGATTTGAGAGCTCATGTAGACAGTAACCTAGCCTTTGACCAACATGCGTCTAAGGTAGTAAGAAAATCCTTCTTTGTTGCTCAATTTTATAAGTAAGGGCATGGCATGTAGGTCCAGAGAGGTTATCATACCACTGTACTTAGCCCTCACCAGGCCCATCATAAAGTATAATGCTCCCTTCCATATGTACCTGACCAAACACATGCAGTAACTGGAACATCTACAAAGGTTCCTTGCAAAAAGAATACAAGTAAACACAATGTCCTACAATGATCCCCTCAAAGTCTTGTCTTTTTACTCAGTATCATAAAGACTTCTTAGAAGAGATCTTTGCCTGGGATACAAGGCACTCTAAATCAGTGATATAGGGAGCAGCATCACTCTCAGGAATGCATGCACCCACAATATACAGCTAATACCATGAAGCGGGGGGGAAGGCATAGCAAACACATCAGCAGGTAGACATGTCTGCTGTTGGATAGAGCGTTGGCACCAGAAACAGAATATACTTCACAACTGCCCAGATGATGACCTTACCATTACAAATGTTTACCCCAGTGCTTTCTGGGGTAACAATGAGCAAATCCACTGAAGGGACTTGACAGATGATAGATATATGCTGGGAAAGTATTAAAAATAGGAAGAAATTGCATAGTTTTGTTTTTAAATTGCACTAGCACATTATCTGACCTGATACAGAACACTATTGTAGTAAAGTGAGCAGCTAATGGTCTATTTCTATCAATTTTATCAATGGAGATGCTATCTGAAGACAGCATTATGCTACAGATCTTCCAGAGGTTCTGACAGGTGTGTTATTGATGATAAAATACTACTGAACACTATGCGTTAACCTACAAAATACATCCAGTCCATTACTGCTGTGCTGTTAAACCACCTGTTCAGTGCACTGACCAATCAGAGTAACAAACAGCAGCTCAACATCCGGTTCGTTACTGCTGTGCTAGTAAACCACCTGTTCAGTGTACTGACCAATCAAAGTAACAAACAGCAGCTCGACATCCGTTCCATTCCTGCTGTGCTGTTAAACCACCTGTTCAGTGTACTGACCAATCAGAGTAACAAACAGCAGCTCGACATCCGTTCTGTTCCTGCTGTGCTGTTAAACCACCTGTTCAGTGCAGTGACCAGAGTAACAAACAGCAGCTCGACATCCGTTCCATTCCTGCTGTGCTGTTAAACCACCTGTTCAGTGTACTGACCAATCAGGGTAACAAACAGCAGCTCGACATCTGTTCCATTCCTGCTGTGCTGTTAAACCACCTGTTCAGTGCACTGACCAATCAGAATAACAAACAGCAGCTCGACATCCGTACCATTCCTGCTGTGCTGTTAAACCACCTGTTCAGTGTACTGACCAATCAGAATAACAAACAGCAGCTTGACATCCGTTCTGTTCCTGCTGTGCTGTTAAACCACCTGTTCAGTGCACTGACTAAACAGAGTAACAAATAGCAGCTCAACATCAGGTCCATTCCTGCTGTGCTGTTAAACCACCTGTTCAGTGTACTGACCAATCAGAGTAACAAACAGCAGCTCGACATCCGTTCCGTTCCTGCTGTGCTGTTAAACCACCTGTTCAGTGTACTGACCAATCAGAGTAACAAACAGCAGCTTGACATCCGGTCCGTTACTGCTGTGCTGTTAAACCACCTGTTCAGTGTACTGACCAATCAGAGTAACAAACAGCAGCTCAACATCCGGTCCGTTACTGTTGTGCTGTTAAACCACCTGTTCAGTGTACTGACCAATCAGAGTAACAAACAGCAGCTTGACATCCATTCCATTCCTGCTGTGCTGTTAAACCACCTGTTCAGTGTACTGACTAATCAGAGTAACAAACCGCAGCTCGACATCCGGTCCATTCCTGCTGTGCTGTTAAATCACCTGTTCAGTGTACTGACAAATCAGAGTAACAAACAGCAGCTCGACATCCAGTCCATTACTGCTGTGCTGTTAATCCACCTATTCAGTGTACTGACCAATCAGAGTAACAAACAGCAGCTCGACATCCAGTCTATTCCTGCTGTGCTGTTAAACCACCTGTTCAGTGCACTGACCAATCAGAGTAACAAACAGCAGCTCGCAGTTCTGATTTTTATTCTGTCTGAAAGTATTTTCATTGCTACCCACCTACACATTCAGAGTTGCATTCTTTTCAGATGTCCACAGTGAGAAGTTTCTTATTGAAAAATGAGATTTGATGGATAAACCATTATTTTAACCAATGCAAATAACTTATTTGTATTTTATTACAAAAATAAAGGCTATCTGTTATAGACTACTGTTTATAGCTTTATATTATATTAAGTTGTTTCGGATTGCATCAGTATTTTTAGGAAAGTTAAAAAATATCTGATTTCCTAAAATATCAATAGCTTCACCTAAATCAGTGCTGTCACTGCTGTTAAACATCACACATCTGCATTTCAACAGCAGAGCACACTGAAATGGCTTGGCATGTGAGGAAGCTGGAGGCATTCTTACCCATCTAGCATTTCTATTCCAAAGTCCTTCAACAGTACCACATAGGTGTCTGACATTTTTAACTGGCATATTAAATGTGCATATTTCCAATATGGCACCATTGGCTTTAATCATTTAATTATTAATATGTTGAAAACTGAAGAAGCAATGCAGTTTGTAAAAAAATCCCTATGCAAGTATATTTGTTTCATATTTTTCCGTGTTGCTTTAAGCATTTACATATTCTCTTAATACAATGAACACAGTTATTTTAAAGGACCTTTTTTCAAGTTTTAGCTTCCATCCAATGAAGTGAAAATAGATATAAAAGGCCTTCACTGCAAAGCTTAAGACTTCAAAATAGTTATACTCACCATACATTGTATGGGATATGCAATATTTTTGTGAGAAAACTCATGGACATATATAAAATTGTCACTTAAATACAGAGAATTTAAGTTTGTTAGTGTCGGTTTTTATATGGCTGCCCTACAAGTTGTTGGAGATCTGTCCATTCCTTGATTGGGTGAGCATCTTTGGATGACATGCTTCAATTGCTGAATGACAAATTGGTGAACTAAACTGCATGAACTGGAGAGGGAGGTACCACAGTGAATCAAGAGCAGGTTGCTATGGATAAGGGGGAGGGGTTAACAAGTGGGAGGACTGCAGTCAGCAGAAATAAAAAGATAAAAAAAAAAACAAAACAAAACAATATATTACCTAACACTAAGTCACCAGAAGAATTTGAGTAGTTGTACAAGCATAGGACTGTACTGCAAGGTGCAGTATTTCTGCACTCCACAAATCCTTCTCGCAGTTAAATGTCCTCCTAACAACTTTACTGCTTCTAAAACTGTGTCATGTTGCTGACCTGTGGATGTAATATGTTCCAAAATGGGTTACATTCTCTGTGTTGCTGTTAGTGCAAATGATTAAGCTTGGAGCTGTAAATAAGTGACTTGCTGCAAGCCCTACCACTATTTCCACAACCACAACTATTCCACCACTGCTTCTACTTCTACTGTTACCCAACAACTGCTTCCACATCCACTGCTACCCTACCACTGCTTCCACACTCACTGCTACCCTACCACTGCTTCTATAACCACTGACACCCTACCACTGCTTCCACAGTCACTACTTCCCTACCACTGCTACTCTATCACTGCTTTCACATCCACTGCTACCCTACCACTGCTTCTTTAACCACTGCTACCCTACCACTGCTTCCACAACCACTACCACCCTACCACTGCTACCCTATCACTGCTTCCACAACCACTACTACCTACCACTGCCACCCTACCACTGCTTCCACAACTACTACTACCCTACCACTGCTACCCCATCACTGCTTCCACATCCACTGCTACCCTATCACTGCTCCCACATCCACTACCACCCTACCACTGCTACCCTATAACTGCTTCCACATATTCCACATCCACAACCACTACTATGCTTCCACTGCTTCTACTTCCACTCTTAGCCTATCACTGCTTCCACATCCACTACTACCCTATTACTGCTGGTTCATAGGTTGGTACTAGGCTATCAGCCCTAGGGCCTGTACAACTCAAGGCCATAACAATTCCCTGGATATTTCTTCCCACAATATTTACTTCCCTGGACCCCTGTCTAGCAGAGAGACTGATGGATTCAGTATCCACCTCTACCTAGTGTTTCCATATCCATTGCTACCCTACCACTGCTTCCACAACCACTACTGCCCTATCACTACTTCCACATCCACTGCTACCCTACCACTGCTTCCACATCCACTGCTACCCTATCAGTGTTTCCACATCCACTGCTACCCTCTCACTGCTTCCACATCCACTGCCACCCTGTCACTGCTTCCACACCCACTGCTACCCTACCATTGCTTCCACCACCGCTGCTATCCTATCGCTACTTCTACAACTGAATGTCCAACACTAGCAAAAGCTTGTTTTAGTAATTTAAATTATGTTAGATTCTGATTCAGTGTATTTGTTTGTGGTACGCATGTTGTGGTTTCTGAGGTGCATATATGAATTTTTGATGCTCATTCTGTGTTATTCCATTATTATTATTACTATTATTATTATTATTATTATTATTATTATTATTATTATTATTATTATTATTATTATTATGTAAATGGGGCCAAGTCATGCTAATTTCTAGCATGGCTAAAGTGATGATAAATTCTTGACGATGCTGGTAGAATGATGAGAGGTTTTTATTATGTCCCTTTTTTGGCGTATTGATGTCCACTATTAAGATCAATAGATATTTATGTATACCACAAACTCTAAATTATTGGTACCCACTTTAGTCCTTGGTGTTTCTGGCATCATATTTCAAGCCATAACAATTTTATTTTATAAAAATTTATAAACCTTTGCAAGAGGAGAAAGATGTAATTAAACTGGCAAAAAAAAAACTTCATTGTTTGCAGTATGAGATAGCTCTACAACCAGACCAGTTAAATATATAAAGTGCTAAAACTAAAAAGCACAAATATGAAATAAATGTTTTTGTTTAGTAATAGAAGGGCTGTTGGTTTAATTATGGCTTTGTTTTGCATGGAAGGCAGCTGAGTTTAATTATGGAAACTGTGAATGTATAAAGAGCTCCCAGGTGCAGGTGGAAGCTATTCATTTCCTTATCTTAGTTTCTGTTATAAGCTGCTTAGGTCTCTGATGTCAGAAGACACAAACAAATGAAATCATTTTCCTCTTAATAATTGCTGTTGAGTCAGATTAGCGATGCAGTATTTTGAAAGGGCTTTCATCAAGTGAGATTCCTGTGCTGAATGTTTTATTGGGTTTCATCCGTACCTTCTGTTATGCCTAAGTCTGCTCTGCAAAGGAACTACAATTTTACTTATGCATGAATATCACAACATAACAGAACAGCAAAATGCACCCTACCACTGTTATAACTTAACTTCAAACACATTATTAAGAGAATAATTCATATTTGTTCTATTTGGAGTAGATTAACGAGGGTAACAGAGGTGAGAGTATGAAAATAAGTAAAGGAATCCTTGTATATACTCGTTTAAATTGAGCGGGCTGGGTGTGAACGGAGGTATCAGTTCTTTCTTTAATCAGCAAAAGTGAACATTTTATGTTAACTCGTTCATTCTAATTAATAAATATAAAGAATGGCTATACCTATATCTGCAGATTCTCTCTCTTGAAAGCGAATGTTAACATAGACGTTTATAAAAGTTGTGTTTATTGAATCTCACTGATGAAAGTTGTTCTTGTAGGAAGACTGTCTCTTACTTCCAGAAATGGATGCCCACATAATCCTTCAGCTTGTTGCCAGAACGGTCACACCTGTTTGACCAAAGTACCATCTGGCATGTGTGCCTGTCTTATTTATTATCATACTGTTTTTGCATATCCTTATATTTCTGCCAAGTCTATGCCTGCTGTTGTATTTGTTGTGTTTCTGATGTAAATAGAGCTTTCAGATTTGTTTTACTTTATTTTTTGTATTTTTTTTATTTTTAATTTAATTTAAATGTATTAATTTAATCTATCTTCCTTCTGTAAACTGTCATTCTTATGGTACGAGCCCGAGTACTGAAAGTTTGTGCAGTGATATGCACTTTGTTCTCTGTGTTGATCTGTATCACAATAAGTACTTTGACAAATATGGCTACAGCACTGATGGGAGAAGTAGAACTTAAAAGTTTAAGTCCACAGGAAAGCAGAGAAAGGTGTGCCAGAAGAAAGGCATTGTAAGTCTAGAAATGGAAACAGCTGAAGTCCAACAAAACAGCTGTTCTCACACTGCCCATTTTATTGCAGCAATATATAGCAATTGGCAAATGGCTTGTTGCAAACCTGAATTCTTACTGAGAATTTTTTTTTAAAAAGATGGTAAAAATGCAGGAAAGAAGATCAAGGTTGCAGCTACCAAAAGATGGTCAGAATGCAAGGGACAAGTTTGGGCTGTGACAAAAACAATAAACATAGTAAACAAATGTTGCTTTTCAAGTGGAAAACCAAATACAGAGACATCTGAAGAAGAATAAGAAGGGTGTTAAACACTTGTCTCACATACGTGTGTGCTAATAAAGTCTGAAAGACGTTTTTTCTTTTAGTAGAGTCTAAAAGGTTGGAACATTTCAATTAAATGTATATGCTTTCACATCCCAAGGCAATTGATGGGAACAGAAGAAATTGTTCTTGTACGTCATTATTACCTGCATTAACTCATTACAGCCGAGTGACTCCTCCAAGTGTTTGTGTAGTTACATCCTACTGACACCTCTAGGTGTCAAATATTGCTTGTTCATATTTGCATTAATAATTCCAAAACCAGAGTATTAAACAATTTCATATTAAAGCTTACACAATGGCAAACACAATTGTATGGATATCTGACCTGTGTCTAGTGCAGGTAAAGAGATGTTAATTGTTGTATGTATAATATTTATTTATAATGTAATCATTTTCATGTTTTTCTAAATATCTCATCTTGGGATTGGTGCTAACATTTTGCTTCTGGTGAAAGAAGAAATAAAGAAGCATTGTATCCCAACAGAGTGACGCTGTGGTGAGACCAGCACTAGTAGTATCCAGGCAGTAGCCATTCATGCCACTCCCCTCTTTTCATCATTCTTGACAAGTTAACTCTTTGTTTTCAGTAAGTACTGCTTGATTTGTTTCTAACTTCAGAATATCTGCCTAAATACTTCATCCTTAAATTTTCATGGTCTGTGTATTAGTTCCCCCTCAAGTAAGTTTGGTTGTCTCCTCTACAGACTGAAACACCTTGAGTGAAATATTTCCTGTAAAAACATGATTGAATTTTCTCCAATACCCAGTTACATACAGGACAACTAGTTGGCAGTGACAAGCACTGTGCCCAGAGTTGCAAACCGAATACTCCTGACATTGCTTTATATTTTCACTCCAGCTATGTAATCAATAAAAAGGGTCTGTTGCCATGGATACGAACTTTCCCACTATCTCTGTTGCCAGTTTGGTGGATATGGGCATCCTGAGCCAATGTAGAAATTGCCTCATGTTTACTGACAAACAGTTAATTCTCAAACAAACTGATATGATATGTCACAGATGTATTTACACAATGTCACTGGAGGCAAAACTCTCACATAAAAAAGTACTCCTAATGTCAATCAGGTTGTCAGTAGTACACATGCTGCACCCATTACACACAATTCAAAGCAGACATATAGACCCACATATGCTGAGGCAATTAAATGTGACCTTCCTAAACCACAAAGACCTCCTAGATGAAGTACACATAACAAATACCCTCAGCAGCCCCAAACACACTGTTTCAGAATAACACACTCACATCAACACATAGAGATGCATCTCATGGAGCCTCTACCTCTAAGCCCATAAGGCAAACCACTACACAATGCAGCATCCTGGTCATTGGAGACTCCATTGTGAGACACATTGATGTCCCCAGATCATTCGACCACAAGTACCATATGACTCATTCATAGTCCATGTGGCAACAAATGACCTGAGACGTACCTCCCTAGACTATATGAAGAGTGACATCATGGAACAGCATTTTACCTTCTCCAAGGATGATGCCACAAAACCAAGAAAGGCTTTAATAATTGGCTTAGTTTCTGGTGTCATTCGAATGGGGTGCAATATTTGTCAGCTTGGAAGGAGATGGTCAACAGACCATGCTGCTTTGCCAAGGATGGTCTGCACCTCTCCTCTCTAGGCTTTTGAATATTAGCTAAAATAGTGTCTTCCCCCATAGTGTCTTTTTTAGGCAATGCCAAACCTAAAGTACTTCTGATATAGCAAGTCAAAACCAAGAAAATGTAAAGGCATTACTGCTCAGCCCTAGGAGTCTAAGCAAAAAACTCCACTCCCTAGAAGCTCTCTCCACCCTAGAGAATGCTGATGTCTGTGCAGTCACTGAGACATGGTTTAAAGCTGCACAGAGCACACCAAGAGTGCAAGGTTATAATGCTTTTCACACATTTAGATCAGGTACTACACAGACAGGAACTAAAGGTGCAGGTGTATCTATTTACACAAAAAATAAATATACCTTAAGGCTGATTAAAAAGACAATGCACTTTAGCTGCTTCATGTCCAAATCACAATAGGCAAAACCCAATATCACTTCCTTGCCAGCTATAGATCCCCATCTATGACCCAGGAACATACCTCTCAACCATACCGAATTTCTCATTTTTTACCGGTTTTGAGGTCCAAATAATGGGGTGCCATGATTTCCGAGTGGCACTGCTTAATTTCTGAATTTCACGGCTTTTTAAAAATGTTTTTTGTTTTTTAGCTGACGCCATCACATGTAGAGGCGTGTGCGATGACGTCAGCTACAGCATAATGTGTCTCCCATGGACATTATAATGTGCTTCTGTGTACAGGATTTTGAAACTCCTGTGTAAAGGATAATGTGCTCCTGTGTACAGCATAATGTGTCTCCCATGGACAGTATAATGCATCTCCTGTGTACAGCATAATGTGCATCCTGTGTACAGCATAATATATCTCCTGTGTACAGCATAATGTGTCTCCTGTGTACAGGATAATGTGCTCCCCAGGTGTGGCATAATGTGTATCCTGTGTACAGCATAATATATCTCCTGTGTACAGGATAATGTTCCTCCAGTGTACAGCATAATGCATCTCCTGTGTACAGCATAATGTGTCTCCTGTGTACAGGATAATGTGCCCCCTGTGTGCAGCATAATGTGCATCCTGTGTACAGCATGATGTGCTCCTGTGTACAGCATAATGTGTCTTCCAGTGACAACATAATGGGTCTCCTGTGTACAGCATAATGTGTCTCCCATGGACAGCATAATGTGCATCCTGTGTACAAGATAATGTGTCTCCGGTGTCCAGGATAATGTGTCTCCTGTGTACACCATAATGTGCATCCTGTGTACAGCATAATATATCTCCTGTGTACAGCATAATGTGCCTCCTATGTACAGGATAATGTGCTCCTCAGGTGCAGCATAATGTGTATCCTGCATACAGCATAATATATCTCCTGTGTGCAGTATAATGTGTATCATGTGTACAGCATAATATATCTCCTGTGTACAGTATAATGTGTATCCTGTGTATTGCATAATGTGTATCCTGTGTACAGTGTAATGTGCTCCTGTGTACAGCATAATGTGTCTCTCATGGACAGCATAATGTGTCTCCCATTGATAGGATAACTTGTCTTCTGTGTACAGCATAATGTGCTCCTCAGCCATGGCATAATGTGTCTCCTGTGTACAGGATAATGTGGCTCCCATGTACAGCATAATGTGCCTCCTGTGTACAGCATGATGTAGCTCCTCTGTACAGCATGATGTGCTCCTCAGGCATGGCATAATGTCTCTCCTGTGTACAGGATAATGTGTCTACCATGGACAGCATAATGTGTCTCATGTTTACAGCATCATACGTCTCCTGTGTAAAATATAATGTAACTCCTGTGTACAGCATAATGTGCTCCAGTGTACAGCATAATGTGTCTCCCATGGACATTATAATGTGCTCCTGTATACAGCATATTGAGCCTCCTGTGTAAAGGATAATGTGCTGCTGTGTACAGCATAATGTGTCCCCCATGGACAGCATAATGAGTCTCCTGTGTACAGGATAATGTGCCTCCTGTATACAGAATAATGTGTCTCCTGTGTACAGCCAAATGTGTCTCCTGTGTACATGATAATGTGCTCCCCAGGCATGGCATAATGTTATCCTGTGTACAGCATAATATATCTTCTGTGTACAGTATAATGTGTATCCTGTGTACAGCATGTATCTCCTGTGTACAGCATAATGTGCTCCTGTGTACAGCATAATGTGTCTCCCATGGACAGCATAATGTGTCTCCTGTGTACAGCAAGATGTGTCTCCCATGGACCGCAAAATGTGTCTCCCATGGACTGCATAATGTGTCTCTTGTGTGCATCATAATGTGCTCCTCAGGCTTTACATAATGTGTCTTCTGTGTACAGGATAATGTGGCTCTCATAGACAGCATAATGTACATCCTGTGTACAGTATAATGTGCCTCCTGTGAACAGGATAATGTGTATCCTGTGTACAGCATAATGTGCCTCCTGTGTACAGCATAATGTACCTTCTGTGTACAGCATAATGTAATCCTCAGGTGTGTTATAATGTCTCTCCTGTGTACAGGATAATGTGTCTCACATGGACAGCATAATGTGTCTCATGTGTACAGCATCATACATCTCCTGTGTACAGCATAATTTATCTCCTGTGTACAGCATAATGTGCTCCTGTGTACAGCATAATGTGTCTCCCATGGACAGCATAATGTGCTCCTGTGTACAGGATAATGAGCCTCCTGTGTACAGGATAATGTGCTCCTGTGTACAGCATAATGTGTCTCCCATGGGCAGCATAATGCATCTCCCATGTACAGCATAATGTGCTCCTGTGTACAGCATAATGTGTCTTCCATGGACAGAATAATGCATCTCCTGTGTACAGCATAATGTGTCTCCCATGGACAGCATAATGTGCTCCTGTGTACAGCATAATGTGTTTCCCACGGACAGCATAATGTGTCTACTGTGTACAGCATAATGTGCTCCTGTGTACAGCATAATGTGCTCCTGTGTACAGGATAATGTGTTCCCCATGCACAGCATAATATGCATCCTGCTTACAGCATAATGTGTCTCCTGTGTACAGCATAATGTGTCTCCTGTGTACAGCATAATGTGTTTCTGTGTACAGCATAATGTGCTCCTGTGTACAGGATAATGTGCCTCCTGTGTTCAGCATAACATACCTCCTGTGTACAGCATAATGTGCTCCTCAGGTGTGGCATAACATATCTCCTATGTACAGTATGGCATGTCTCCTGTGTGCAGCATAATGTATCTCCTGTATACAGCATAATGTGCTCCTGTGTACAACATAATGTGTCTCCTGTGTACAGCATAATGTGTCTCCAGTGTACAGCAGAATGTGTCTTCTGTGTACAGCATAATGTGCTCCTGTGTACAGAATAATGTGCTCCTTTGTACAGCATAATGTACCTCCTGTGTACGCATAATGTGCTCCACAGGCATGGCATAATGTGTCTCCTGTATACAGGATAGTGTGTCTCTTGTGTACAGCATGATGTACTTCCTGTGTACAGCATAATGTGCTCCTCATGTGTGGCATAATATGTCTCCTGTGTACAGGATAATGTTTCTCCTGTGTACAGCATAACATGTCTCCTGTGTGCAGCATAATGTGTCTCCTGTGTGCAGCATAATGTGTATCCTGTGTACAGCATAATGTGTCTTCCTTGTACAGTATAATGTGTCTCCAGTGTATATCATAATGTGTCTCCTGTGTACAGTATAATGTGTCTCCTGTGTACAGCATAATGTGTCTCCTGTGTACAGTATATTGTGTCTCCTGTGTACAGCATAATGTGCTCCTTTGTACAGCATAACATGCTTCTGTGTAAAGCATAATGTGTCTCCTGTGTACAGCATAATGTGCTCCTGTTTACTGTATAATGTGTCTCCTGTGTACAGCATAATATGTCTCTGATGACCAGCATAATGTGCCTCCTGTGTACAGGATAATGTGTTCCCCATGCACAGTATAATGTGTCTCCCATTAACAGCATAATGTGTCTCCTGTGTACAGCATAATGTGCTCCTGTGTACAGGATAATGTGCCTCCTGTGTACAGCATAATGTGTATCCTGTGTACTGGATAATGTGCTCCTTATGCATGGCATAATGTGTCTACTGTATACATCATAATGTGCTCCCCACATGGAGCATAATGTGTGTCCTGTTTTACAGCATAATGTGCGTCCTGTGTACAGCATAATGTGCTCCTCAGGTACGGCATAATGTGTCTCCTGTATACAGGATAATGTGTCTCCCATGGACAGCATAATGTGTCTCCTGTGTACAGCATAATGTGTATCCTTTGTACAGCATAATATGTCTCCTGTGTACAGCATAATGTGTATCCTGTGTACAGTATAATGTGCTCCTCAGGTGTGGCATAATGTGTCTTCTGTGTACATCATAACATACTCCCCACATGGAGCATAATGTGTGTCCTGTTTACAACATAATGTGTCTCTTGTGTACAGGATAATGTGTCTCCCATGGAAAGAATAATGTGTCTCCCATGCACAACATAACGTGTCTTCTGTGTACATCATAACATACTCCCCACATGGAGCATAATGTGTGTCCTGTTTCAAACATAATGTGTCTCTTGTGTACAGGATAATGTGTCTCCCATGGAAAGAATAATGTGTCTCCCATGCACAACATAACGTGTCTTCTATGTAAAGGATAATGTGCTCCTGTGTCCAGCATAATGTGTCTCCTATGGACAGCATAATGTGTCTCCTGTGTACAGCATAATGTACCTGCTGTGTACAGCATAGTGTTTCTCCTATGTACAGCATAATGTGTCTCCTGTGTACAGCATAATGTGCTCCTGTGTACAGCATAATGTGTCTCCCATGGACAGCATAATGTATCTCCTGTGTACAGTATAATGTGCTCCGGTGGACAGCATAATGTATCTGCTGTGTACAGCGTAATTTGACTCACATGGACAGCATAATGTGTCTCCTGTGTACAGGATAATGTGTCTCCCATGGATAGCATAATGTGTCTCCTGTGTACAGGATAATGAACCTCCTGTGTACAGGATAATGTGCTCCTGTGTACAGCATAATGTGTCTCCCATGGACAGCATAATGTGTCTCCTGTGTACAGCATAACGTGTCTCCCATGGACAGCAAAATGTGTCTCCTGTGTAGAGTATAATGTGTCTCCCATGGACAGCATAATGTGTCTCCTGTGTACAGCATAATGTGCTCCTGTGAACAGCATAATGTGTCTCCCATGGACATCATAATGTGTCTCTTGTGTACAGCATAATGTGCCTCCTGTGTACAGCATAATGTGCTCCTGTGTACAGCATAATATGTCTCCCATGAATAGCATAATGAGCTCCCCATGCACAGCACAATGTGTCTGCCATGTACAACATAATGTGCATTCTGTGTACAGCATAATGTGTCTCCTGTGTACAGCATAATGTGCTCCTCAGGTGCGGCATAATATAACTCCTGTATACAGCATAACATGCCTCCTGTATGCAGCATAATGTATATCCTGTATACAGCATAATGTGCTCCTGTGTACAGCATAATGTGTCTCCTGTGTACAGGATAATGTGCCTCCTGTGTACAGCATAATGTGTCGCCTGTGTACAGCATAATGTGTCTCCCATAGACAGTATAATGTGTATCCTGTGTACAGCATAATGTGTCTCCTGTGTACAGGATTATGTGTTTCCCATGCACAGCATTATGTGTCTCCCATGGACAGCATAATGTGTATACTGTGTACAGCATAATGTGCTCCTGTGTACAGCATAATGTGTCTCCCATGGACATCATAATGTGTCTCCTGTGTACAGCATAATGTGTCTCCCATGGACAGCATAATGTATCTCCTGTGTACAGCATAATTTGTTTCCCATGGACAGTATAATGTGCTCCTGAGTACAGCATAATGTTTCCCCCATGGACTGCATAATGTGTCTCCTGTGATCAGCATATTGTGCCCCTGTGTAAAGCATAATGAATCTTCTGTGTACAGCATAATGTGTCTCCTGTGTAGAGCATAATGTGTCTCCTGTGTACAGGATAATGTGTTCCTTGTGCACAGCATAATGTGTCTCCCATGGACAACATAATGTGTATTCTGTGTGCAGCATAATGTGTCTCCTGTGTACAGGATAATGTGTCTCCTGTGTACAGGATAATGTGTCTCCTGTGTACAGCATAATGTGTCTCCTGTGTACAGCATAATGTACATCCTCAGTACAGAATAATGTGTCTCCTGTGTACTGGATAATGTGTCTCCCATGGACAGCATAATGTGTCTCCTGTGTACAGCATAATGTGCTCTTCAGGTGCTGCATAATATATCTCCTGTGTACAGCATAACATGTCTCCTGTATGCAGCATAATGTATCTCCTGTATACAGCATAATGTGCTCCTGTGTACAGCATAATGTGTCTCCTGTGTACAGCATAATGTGTATCCTTTGTACAGCATAATATGTCTCCTGTGTACAGCATAATGTGTATCCTGTGTACAGTATAATGTGCTCCTCAGGTGTGGCATAATGTGTCTTCTGTGTACATCATAACATACTCCCCACATGGAGCATAATTTGTGTCCTGTTTACAACTTAATGTCTCTCTTGTGTACAGGATAATGTGTCTCCCATGGAAAGAATAATGTGTTTCCCATGCACAACATAATGTGTCTTCTGTGTACAGGATAATGTGCTCCTGTGTCCAGCATAATGTGTCTCCTATGGACAGCATAATGTGTCTCCTGTGTACAGCATAATGTACCTCCTGTGTACAGCATAGTGTTTCTCCTATGTACAGCATAATGTGTCTCCTGTGTACAGCATAATGTGCTCCTGTGTACAGCATAATGTGTCTCCCATGGACAGCATAATGTGTCTCCTGTGTACATGATAATGTGCTCCCCAGGCATGGCATAATGTTATTCTGTGTACAGCATAATATATCTTCTGTGTACAGTATAATGTGTATCCTGTGTACAGCATGTATCTCCTGTGGACAGCATAATGTGTCTCCTGTGTACAGCAAGATGTGTCTCCCATGGACCGCAAAATGTGTCTCCCATGGACTGCATAATGTGTCTCTTGTGTACAGCATAATGTGCTCCTCAGGCATTACATAATGTGTCTTCTGTGTACAGGATAATGTGGCTCCCATAGACAGCATAATGTACATCCTGTGTACAGTATAATGTGCCTCCTGTGAACAGGATAATGTGTATCCTGTGTACAGCATAATGTACCTCCTGTGTACAGCATAATGTACTCCTCAGGCGCGGTATAATGTCTCTCCTGTGTACAGGATAATGTGTCTCACATGGACAGCATAATGTGTCTCATGTGTACAGCATCATACATCTCCTGTGTACAGCATAATTTATCTCCTGTGTACAGCATAACGTGCTCCTGTGTACAGCATAATGTGTCTCCCATGGACAGCATAATGTGCTCCTGTGTACAGGATAATGAGCCTCCTGTGTATAAGATAATGTGCTCTTGTGTACAGCATAATGTGTCACCCATGGGCAGCATAATGCATCTCCCGTGTACAGCATAATGTGCTCCTGTGTGCAGCATAATGTGTCTTCCATGGACAGAATAATGCGTCTCCTGTGTACAGCATAATGTGTCTCCCATGGACAGCATAATGTGCTCCTGTGTACAGCATAATGTGTCTCCCATGGACAGCATAATGTGTCTCCTGTGTACAGCATAATGTGTTCCTATGTACAGGATAATGTGCTCCTGTGTACAGCATAATGTGTCTCCCATGGGCAGCATAATGCATCTCCCGTGTACAGCATAATGTGCTCCTGTGTACAGCATAATGTGTCTTCCATGGACAGAATAATGCGTCTCCTGTGTACAGCATAATGTGTCTCCCATTGACAGCATAATGTGCACCTGTGTACAGCATAATGTGTCTCCCATGGACAGCATAATGTGTCTCCTGTGTACAGCATAATGTGCTCCTGTGTACAGCATAATGTGCTCCTGTGTACAGGATAATGTGTTCCCCATGAACAGCATAATATGCATCCTGCTTACAGCATAATGTGTCTCCTGTGTACAGGATAATGTGTCTCCTGTGTACAGCATAATGTGTCTCCTGTGTACAGCATAATGAACCTCCCCAGTACAGCATAATGTGTCTTCTGTGTACAGGATAATGTGACTCCCATGGACAGCATAATGTGTTTCCTGTGTACAGCATAATGTGTTTCTGTGTACAGCATAATGTGCTCCTGTGTACAGGATAATGTGCCTCCTGTGTTCAGCATAACATACCTCCTGTGTACAGCATAATGTGCTCCTCAGGTGTGGCATAATATATCTCCTGTGTACAGTATAGCATGTCTCCTGTGTGCAGCATAATGTATCTCCTGTATACAGCATAATGTGCTCCTGTGTACAGCATAATGTGTCTCCTGTGTACAGAATAATGTGCTCCTTTGTACAGCATAATGTACCTCCTGTGTACGCATAATGTGCTCCACAGGCATGGCATAATGTGTCTCCTGTATACAGGATAGTGTGTCTCTTGTGTACAGCATGATGTACTTCCTGTGTACAGCATAAAGTGCTCCTGTGTACAGCATAATATGTCTCCCATGAATAGCATAATGAGCTCCCCATGCACAGAACAATGTGTCTGCCATGTACAACATAATGTGCATTCTGTGTACAGCATAATGTGTCTCCTGTGTACAGAATAATGTGTCTCCTGTGTACTGGATAATGTGTCTCCCATGGACAGCATAATGTGCTCCTGTGTACAGCATAATGTGCTCCTCAGGTGCGGCATAATATAACTCCTGTGTACAGCATAACATGCCTCCTGTATGCAGCATAATGTATATCCTGTATACAGCATAATGTTCTCCTGTGTACAGCATAATGTGTCTCCTGTGTACAGGATAATGTGCCTCCTGTGTACAGCATAATGTGTCTCCTGTGTACAGCATAATGTGTCTCCCATAGACAGTATAATGTGTATCCTGTGTACAGCATAATGTGTCTCCTGTGTACAGGATTATGTGTTTCCCATGCACAGCATTATGTGTCTCCCATGGACAGCATAATGTGTATACTGTGTACAGCATAATGTGCTCCTGTGTACAGCATAATGTGTCTCCCATGGACATCATAATGTGTCTCCTGTGTACAGCATAATGTGTCTCCCATGGACAGCATAATGTATCTCCTGTGTACAGCATAATTTGTTTCCCATGGACAGTATAATGTGCTCCTGAGTACAGCATAATGTTTCCCCCATGGACTGCATAATGTGTCTCCTGTGATCAGCATATTGTGCCCCTGTGTAAAGCATAAAGAATCTTCTGTGTACAGCATAATGTGTCTCCTGTGTAGAGCATAATGTGTCTCCTGTGTACAGGATAATGTGTTCCTCGTGCACAGCATAATGTGTCTCCCATGGACAACATAATGTGTATTCTGTGTGCAGCATAATGTGTCTCCTGTGTACAGGATAATGTGTCTCCTGTGTACAGCATAATGTGTCTCCTGTGTACAGCATAATGTACATCCTCGGTACAGAATAATGTGTCTCCTGTGTACTGGATAATGTGTCTCCCATGGACAGCATAATGTGTCTCCTGTGTACAGCATAATGTGCTCTTCAGGTGCTGCATAATATATCTCCTGTGTACAGCATAACATGTCTCCTGTATGCAGCATAATGTATCTCCTGTATACAGCATAATGTGCTCCTGTGTACAGCATAATGTGTCTCCTGTGTACAGCATAATGTGTAGCCTTTGTACAGCATAATATGTCTCCTGTGTACAGCATAATGTGTATCCTGTGTACAGTATAATGTGCTCCTCAGTTGTGGCATAATGTGTCTTCTGTGTACATCATAACTTACTCCCAACATGGAGCATAATGTGTGTCCTGTTTACAACTTAATGTGTCTCTTGTGTACAGGATAATGTGTCTCCCATGGAAAGAATAATGTGTCTCCCATGCACAACATAATGTGTCTTCTGTGTACAGGATAATGTGCTCCTGTGTCCAGCATAATGTGTCTCCTATGGACAGCATAATGTGTCTCCTGTGTACAGCATAATGTACCTCCTGTGTACAGCATAGTGTTTCTCCTATGTGCAGCATAATGTGTCTCCTGTGTACAGCATAATGTGTCCTGTGTGCAGGATAATGTGTCTCCCATGGACAGCATAATGTATCTCCTGTGTACAGTATAATGTGCAACGGTGGACAGCATAATGTATCTTCTGTGTACAGTGTAATTTGACTCACATGGACAGCATAATGTGTCTCCTGTGTACAGGATAATGTGTCTCCCATGGATAGCATAATGTGTCTCCTGTGTACAGGATAATGAACCTCCTGTGTACAGGATAATGTGCTCCTGTGTACAGCATAATGTGTCTCCCATGGACAGCATAATGTGTCTCCTGTGTACAGCATAAGGTGTATCCCATGGACAGCAAAATGTGTCTCCTGTGTAGAGTGTAATGTGTCTCCCATGGACAGTATAATGTGTCTCCTGTGTACAGCATAATGTGCTCCTGTGTACAGCATAACGTGTCTCCCGTGTACAGCATAATGTGTCTCCTGTGTACATAATAATGTGCTCCCCAGGGATGGCATAATGTTATTCGGTGTACAGCATAATATATCTTCTGTGTACAGTATAATGTGTATCCTGTGTACAGCATGTATCTCCTGTGGACAGCATAATGTGTCTCCTGTGTACAGCAAGATGTGTCTCCCATGGACCGCAAAATGTGTCTCCCATGGACTGCATAATGTGTCTCTTGTGTACAGCATAATGTGCTCCTCAGGCATTACATAACGTGTCTTCTGTGTACAGGATAATGTGGCTCCCATAGACAGCATAATGTACATCCGGTGTACAGTATAAAGTGCCTCCTGTGAACAGGATAATGTGTATCCTGTGTACAGCATAATGTACCTCCTGTGTACAGCATAATGTACTCCTCAGGCGCGGTATAATGTCTCTCCTGTGTACAGGATAATGTGTCTCACATGGACAGCATAATGTGTCTCATGTGTACAGCATCATACATCTCCTGTGTACAGAATAATTTATCTCCTGTGTACAGCATAACGTGCTCCTGTGTACAGCATAATGTGTCTCCCATGGACAGCATAATGTGCTCCTGTGTACAGGATAATGAGCCTCCTGTGTATAAGATAATGTGCTCCTGTGTACAGCATAATGTGTCACCCATGGGCAGCATAATGCATCTCCCGTGTACAGCATAATGTGCTCCTGTGTACAGCATAATGTGTCTTCCATGGACAGAATAATGCGTCTCCTGTGTACAGCATAATGTGTCTCCCATGGACAGCATAATGTGCTCCTGTGTACAGCATAATGTGTCTCCCATGGACAGCATAATGTGTCTCCTGTGTACAGCATAATGTGCATCCTGTGTACAGCATAATGTGTCTCCTGTGTACAGCATAATGTGTCTCCTGTGTACAGCATAATGTGCTTCCTGTGTGCAGCATAATGTGTATCCTGTGTACAGCATAATGTGTCTCCTGTGTACAGTATAATGTGTCTCCTGTGTACAGCATAATGTGTCTCCTGTGTACAGCATAATGTGTCTCCTGTGTACAGCATAATGTGTATCCTGTGTACAGCATAATGTGCTCCTGTGTACAGCATAATGTGTCTCCCATGGACAGCATAATGTGTCTCCTGTGTACAGCATAATGTGTCTCCTGTGTACAGGATAATGTCACCCTGTGTACAGCATAATGTGTCTCCTGTGTACAGCATAATGTGCTCCTCAGGTGCAGCATAATGTGTCTCCTGTGTACAGGATAATGTGCTCCTGTGTACAGTATAATGTGCTCCTGTGTACAGCATAATGTGTCTCCTGTGTACAGCATAATGTGCTCCTCAGGCATGGCATAATGTGTCTCCTGTGTACAGGATAATGTGTCTCCCATGGAAAGCATAACGTGTCTCCTGTGTACAGCATAATGTCTCCTGTGTACAGCATAATGTACCTCCTGTGTACAGCATAATGTGCTCCTGTGTACAGCATAATGTGTCTCCCATGGACAGCATAATGTGCTCCTGTGTAAAGCATAATGTGTCTCCTGTGTACAGCATAATGTGCTCCTGTTTACAGTATAATGTGTCTCCCATGGACAGCATAATGTGTCTCCTGTGTACAGGATAATGTGTCTCCTGTGTACAGCATAATGTGTCTCCTGTGTACAGCATAATGTGTCTCCTGTGTACAGCATAATGTGCTCCCCAGGCATGGCATAATGTGTATCCTGTGTACAGCATAATATATCTCCTGTGTACAGTATAATGTGTATCCTGTGTACAGCATGTATCTCCTGTGTACAGCATAATGTGCTCCTGTGTACAGCATAATGTGTCTCCCATGGACAGCATAATGTGTCTCCTGTGTACAGCAAGATGTGTCTCCCATGGACCGCAAAATGTGTCTCCCATGGACTGCATAATGTGTCTCTTGTGTACAGCATAATGTGCTCCTCAGGCATTACATAATGTGTCTTCTGTGTACAGGATAATGTGTCTCCCATGGACAGCATAATGTGTCTCCTGTGTACAGCATAATGTATCTCCTGTGTACAGGATAATGTGTCTCCTGTGTACAGCATAATGTGCCTCCTGTGTACAGCATAATGTACCTCCTGTGTACAGCATAATGTACTCCTCAGGTGCAGCATAATGTGTCTCCTGTGTACAGGATAATGTGTCTCACATGGACAGCATAATGTGTCTCCTGTGTACAGCATAATGCATCTCCTGTGTACAGCATAATGTGTCTCCTGTGTACAGGATAATGTGCTCCTGTGTACAGCATAATGTGTCTCCCATGGACAGCATAATGTGTCTCCTGTGTACAGGATAATGTGCCTCCTGTGTACAGGATAATGTGCTCCTGTGTACAGCATAATGTGTCTCCCATGGGCAACATAATGTGTCTCCTGTGTACAGCATAATGTGCTCCTGTGTACAGCATAATGTGTCTCCCATGGACAGAATAATGTGTCTCCTGTGTACAGCATAATGTGTCTCCCATGGACAGCATAATGTGCTCCTGTGTACAGCATAATGTGTCTCCCATGGACAGCATAATGTGTCTCCTGTGTACAGCATAATGTGCTCCTGTGTACAGCATAATGTGCTCCTGTGTACAGCATAACGTGTTCCCCATGCACAGCATAATGTGCTCCTGTGTACAGCATAATGTGTCTCCTGTGTACAGCATAATGTGTCTCCTGTGTACAGCATAATGTGTCTCCTGTGTACAGCATAATGTGTCTCCTGTGTACAGCATAATGTGCCTCCTGTGTACAGCATAATGTACCTCCTGTGTACAGCATAATGTGTCTCCTGTGTACAGCATAATGTATCTCCTGTGTACAGCATAATGTGTCTCCTGTGTACAGCATAATGTGTCTCCTGTGTACAGCATAATGTGTCTCCTGTGTACAGCATAATGTGTCTCCTGTGTACAGCATAATGTGTCTCCTGTGTACAGCATAATGTGTCTCCTGTGTACAGGATAATGTGCTCCTGTGTACAGCATAATGTGCCTCCTGTGTACAGCATAATGTACCTCCTGTGTACAGCATAATGTGCTCCCCAGGCATGGCATAATGTGTCTCCTGTGTACAGGATAATGTGCTCCTGTGTACAGGATAATGTATCTCCTGTGTACAGCATAATGTGCTCCTCATGTGCAGCATAATGTGTCTCCTGTGTACAGCATAATGTGTCTCCTGTGTACAGCATAATGTGTCTCCTGTGTACAGCATAATGTGTCTCCTGTGTACAGCATAATGTGTCTCCTGTGTACAGCATAATGTGTCTCCTGTGTACAGCATAATGTGTCTCCTGTGTACAGCATAATGTGTCTCCTGTGTACAGCATAATGTGTCTCCTGTGTACAGCATAATGTGTATCCTGTGTACAGCATAATGTGTCTCCTGTGTACAGGATAATGTGCTCCTGTGTACAGCATAATGTGTCTCCTGTGTACAGCATAATGTGTCTCCTGTGTACAGCATAATGTGTCTCCCATGTACAGCATAATGTGTCTCCTGTGTACTGCAGAATGTGTTTCCTTTGTACAGTATAATGTATCTCCTGTGTACAGCATAATGTATCTCCCATGTACAGGATAATGTGCCTCCCATGTACAGCATAATGAACCTCCTTCGTACAGCATAATGTACTCCTGTGTACAGGATAATGTCACTCCTGTGTACAGCATAATGTGTATCCTGTGTACAGGATAATGTGCTCCTGTATGCAGCATAATGAGCCTCCTGTGTACAGCATAAAGTACCTCCTCTGTACAGCATAATGTGTTCCCTATGCACAGCATAATGTGTCTCCCATGTACAGCATAATGTGGTCCTCAGGCATGGCATAATGTGTATCCTGTGTACAGCATAATGTGTCTCCCATGGACAGCATAATGTGTCTCCTGTGTACAGCATAATGTGTCTCCTGTGTACAGCATAATGTGTCTCCTGTGTACAGCATAATGTGTCTCCTGTGTACAGTATAATGTGTCTCCTGTGTACAGCATAATGTGTCTCCTGTGTACAGCATAATGTGCTCCCCAGGTGCGGCATAATGTGTATCCTGTGTACAGCATAATGTGCCTCCTGTGTACAGCATAATGTGTTCCCTATGCACAGCATAATGTGTCTCCCATGTACAGCATAATGTGTCTCCTGTGTACATCATAATGTGCTCCCCACATGGAGCATAATGTGTCTCCTGTGTACAGCATAATGTGTCTCCTGTGTACAGCATAATGTGTCTCCTGTGTACAGCATAATGTGTCTCCCATGTACAGCATAATGTGTCTCCTGTGTACAGCATAATGTGCTCCTGTGTACAGCATAATGTGTCTCCTGTGTACAGCATAATGTGTCTCCTGTGTACAGCATAATGTACCTCCTGTGTACAGCATAATGTGTCTCCTGTGTACAGCATAATGTGTCTCCTGTGTACAGCATAATGTGCTCCTGTGTACAGCATAATGTGTCTCCCATGGACAGCATAATGTGTCTCCTGTGTACAGCATAATGTGCTCCTGTGTACAGTATAATGTACCTCCTGTGTACAGGATAATATGCCTCCCATGGACAGCATAATGTGTCTCCTGTGTACAGCATAATGTGTCTCTCATGGACAGCATAATGTGTCTCCTGTGTACAGCATAATGTGTCTCCTGTGTACAGCATAATGTGCTCCTGTGTACAGCATAATGTGTCTCCCATGGACAGCATAATGTGTCTCCTGTGTACAGCATAATGTGTCTCCCATGTACAGCATAATGTGTCTCCTGTGTACAGCATAATGTGTCTCCCATGGACAGCATAATGTGTCTCCTGTGTACAGCATAATGTGTCTCCTGTGTACAGCATAATGTGTCTCCCATGGACAGCATAATGTGTCTCCTGTGTACAGCATAATGTGCCTCCTGTGTACAGCATAATGTGCTCCTGTGTACAGCATAATGTGTCTCCCATGTACAGCATAATGTGTCTCCTGTGTACAGCATAATGTGTCTCCCATGTACAGCATAATGTGCATCCTGTGTACAGCATAATGTGTCTCCTGTGTACAGCATAATGTGCTCCTGTGTACAGCATAATGTGTCTCCTGTGTACAGCATAATGTGTCTCCTGTGTACAGCATAATGTATCTCCTGTGTACAGCATAATGTGCTCCTGTGTACAGCATAATGTGTCTCCTGTGTACAGGATAATGTGTCTCCTGTGTACAGCATAATGTGTCTCCTGTGTACAGCATAATGTGTCTCCCATGTACAGCATAATGTGTATCCTGTGTACAGCATAATGTGTCTCCTGTGTACAGCATAATGTGTCTCCTGTGTACAGCATAATGTGTCTCCCATGGACAGCATAATGTGTCTCCTGTGTACAGCATAATGTGCTCCTGTGTACAGCATAATGTGTCTCCCATGTACAGCATAATGTGTCTCCTGTGTACAGCATAATGTGTCTCCTAATGCACAGCATAATGTACCTCCTGTGTACAGCATAATGTGTCTCCTGTGTACAGTATAATGTGTCTCCTGTGTGCAGCATAATGTGTCTCCCATGGACAGCATAATGTGTCTCCTGTGTACAGCATAATGTGCTCCTGTGTACAGCATAATGTGTCTCCTGTGTACAGCATAATGTGTCTCCTGTGTACAGTATAATGTGTCTCCTGTGTACAGCATAATGTGTCTCCTGTGTACAGCATAATGTGTCTCCCATGGACAGCATAATGTGTCTCCTGTGTACAGCATAATGTGTCTCCTGTGTACAGCATAATGTGTCTCCTGTGTACAGCATAATGTGTCTCCTGTGTACAGCATAATGTGTCTCCTGTGTACAGAATAATGTGTCTCCTGTGTACAGCATAATGTGTCTCCTGTGTACAGCATAATGTGTCTCCCATGGACAGCATAATGTGTCTCCTGTGTACAGCATAATGTGTATCCTTTGTACAGCATAATGTGTCTCCTGTGTACAGCATAATGTGTATCTTATGTACAGCATAATGTGTCTCCTGTGTACAGAATAATGTGTCTCCTGTGTACAGCATAATGTGTCTCCTGTGTACAGCATAATGTGTCTCCTGTGTACAGCATAATGTGTATCCTGTGTACAGCATAATGTGTATCCTGTGTACAGCATAATGTGCTCCTCAGGCATGGCATAATGTGTCTCCTGTGTACATCATAACGTGCTCCCCACATGGAGCATAATGTGTGTCCTGTTTACAGCATAATGTGCCTCCTGTGTACAGGATAATGTGTCTCCCATGGACAGCATAATGTGTCTCCCATGGACAGCATAATGTGTCTCCTGTGTACAGCATAATGTGCTCCTGTGTACAGCATAATGTGTCTCCTGTGTACAGCATAATGTGTCTCCTGTGTACAGTATAATGTGTCTCCTGTGTACAGCATAATGTGTCTCCTGTGTACAGCATAATGTGTCTCCTGTGTACAGCATAATGTGCTCCTGTGTACAGCATAATGTGTCTCCCATGGACAGCATAATGTGTCTCCTGTGTACAGCATAATGTGCTCCCCAGGCACAGCATAATGTGCCTCCTGTGTACAGCATAATGTGTCTCCTGTGTACAGCATAATGTGTATCCTGTGTACAGCATAATGTGTCTCCTGTGTACAGCATAATGTGCTCCTGTGTACAGCATAATGTGTCTCCCATGGACAGCATAATGTGTCTCCCATGGACTGCATAATGTGTCTCTTGTGTACAGCATAATGTGCTCCTCAGGCATTACATAATGTGTCTTCTGTGTACAGGATAATGTGGCTCCCATAGACAGCATAATGTATATCCTGTGTACAGCATAATGTGCCTCCTGTGAACAGGATAATGTGTATCCTGTGTACAGCATAATGTACCTCCTGTGTACAGCATAATGTACTTCTCAGGCATGGTATAATGTCTCTCCTGTGTACAGGATAATGTGTCTCACATGGACAGCATAATGTGTCTCGTGTACAGCATCATACATCTCCTGTGTACAGCATAATGTATCTCCTGTGTACAGCATAATGTGCTCCTGTGTACAGCATAATGTGTCTCCCATGGACAGCATAATGTGCTCCTGTGTACAGGATAATGAGCCTCCTGTGTACAGGATAATGTGCTCCTGTGTACAGCATAATGTGTCTCCCATGGGCAGCATAATGCATCTCCTGTGTACAGCATAATGTGCTCCTGTGTACAGCATAATGTGTCTTCCATGGACAGAATAATGCGTCTCCTGTGTACAGCATAATGTGTCTCCCATGGACAGCATAATGTGCTCCTGTGTACAGCATAATGTGTCTCCCATGGACAGCATAATGTGTCTCCTGTGTACAGCATAATGTGCTCCTGTGTACAGGATAATGTGCTCCTGTGTACAGCATAATGTGTCTCCCATGGGCAGCATAATGCATCTCCCGTGTACAGCATAATGTGCTCCTGTGTACAGCATAATGTGTCTTCCATGGACAGAATAATGTGTCTCCTGTGTACAGCATAATGTGTCTCCCATGGACAGCATAATGTGCACCTGTGTACAGCATAATGTGTCTCCCATGGACAGCATAATGTGTCTCCTGTGTACAGCATAATGTGCTCCTGTGTACAGCATAATGTGCTCCTGTGTACAGGATAATGTGTTCCCCATGCACAGCATAATATGCATCCTGCTTACAGCATAATGTGTCTCCTGTGTACAGGATAATGTGTCTCCTGTGTACAGCATAATGTGTCTCCTGTGTACAGCATAATGAACCTCCTCAGTACAGCATAATGTGTCTCCTGTGTACAGGATAATGTGACTCCCATGGACAGCATAATGTGTTTCCTGTGTACAGCATAATGTGTTTCTGTGTACAGCATAATGTGCTCCTGTGTACAGGATAATGTGCCTCCTGTGTTCAGCATAACATACCTCCTGTGTACAGCATAATGTGCTCCTCAGGTGTGGCATAATATATCTCCTGTGTACAGTATAGCATGTCTCCTGTGTGCAGCATAATGTATCTCCTGTATACAGCATAATGTGCTCCTGTGTACAGCATAATGTGTCTCCTGTGTACAGCATAATGTGTCTCCTGTGTACAGCATAATGTGTCTCCTGTGTACAGCATAATGTGCTCCTGTGTACAGCATAATGTGTCTCCTGTGTACAGCATAATGTGTATCCTGTGTACAGCATAATGTGTCTCCTGTGTACAGCATAATGTGCTTATCATGCACAGCATAATGTGTCTCCCATGGACAGCATAATGTGCTCCCCATGCACAGCATAATGTGTCTCCCATGGACAGCATAATGTGTCTCCTGTGTACAGCATAATGTGTCTCCTGTGTACAGGATAATGTGTCTCCTGTGTACAGCATAATGTGTCTCCTGTGTACAGCATAATGTGTCTCCTGTGTACAGCATAATGTGTCTCCTGTGTACAGCATAATGTGTCTCCTGTGTACAGCATAATGTGTATCCTGTGTACAGCATAATGTGTCTCCTGTGTACAGCATAATGTGTCTCCTGTGTGCAGCATAATGTGTCTCCTGTGTACAGCATAATGTGTCTCCTGTGTACAGCATAATGTGTCTCCTGTGTACAGCATAATGTGTCTCCCATGTACAGCATAATGTGTCTCCTGTGTACAGCATAATGTGTCTCCTGTGTACAGCATAATGTGTCTCCTGTGTACAGCATAATGTGTCTCCTGTGTACAGCATAATGTGTCTCCTGTGTACAGCATAATGTGTCTCCTGTGTACAGCATAATGTGTCTCCCATGTACAGCATAATGTGTCTCCTGTGTACAGCATAATGTGTCTCCCATGTACAGCATAATGTGTCTCCTGTGTACAGCATAATGTGTCTCCTGTGTACAGCATAATGTGCTCTTCTGTACAGCATAATGTGTCTCCCATAGACAGCATCATGTGTCTCCTGTGTACAGCATAATGTGTCTCCTGTGTACAGCATAATGTGTCTCCTGTGTACAGCATAATGTGTCTCCTGTGTACAGCATAATGTGTCTCCTGTGTACAGCATAATGTGTCTCCTGTGTACAGCATAATGTGTCTCCCATGGACAGCATAATGTGTCTCCTGTGTACAGCATAATGTGTCTCCTGTGTACAGCATAATGTGTCTCCTGTGTACAGCATAATGTGTCTCCTGTGTACAGGATAATGTGTCTCCTGTGTACAGCATAATGTGTCTCCTGTGTACAGCATAATGTGTCTCCCATGGACAGCATAATGTGTCTCCTGTGTACAGCATAATGTGTCTCCTGTGTACAGCATAATGTGTCTCCTGTGTACAGCATAATGTGTCTCCTGTGTACAGCATAATGTGTCTCCTGTGTACAGGATAATGTGCTCCTGTGTACAGCATAATGTGTCTCCTGTGTACAGCATAATGTGTCTCCTGTGTACAGCATAATGTGTCTCCTGTGTACAGCATAATGTGTATCCTGTGTACAGCATAATGTGCTCCTCAGGTGTGGCATAATGTGTCTCCTGTGTACAGCATAATGTGTCTCCTGTGTACAGCATAATGTGCCTCCTGTGTACAGCATAATGTGTCTCCTGTGTACAGCATAATGTGTCTCCCATGGACAGCATAATGTGTCTCCCATGTACAGCATAATGTGTCTCCTGTGTACAGGATAATGTGCTCCTGTGTACAGCATAATGTGTCTCCTGTGTACAGCATAATGTGTCTCCTGTGTACAGCATAATGTACCTCCTGTGTACAGCATAATGTGTCTCCTGTGTACAGCATAATGTGTCTCCCGTGTACAGCATATTGTGGCCCGTGTACAGCATAATGTGTCTCCCATGGACAGCATAATGTATCTCCTGTGTACAGCATAATGTGTCTCCTGTGTACAGCATAATGTGTCTCCTGTGTACAGCATAATGTGTCTCCTGTGGACAGCATAATGTGTCTCCTGTGTACAGCATAATGTGTCTCCCATGGACAGCATAATGTGTCTCCTGTGTACAGCATAATGTGTCTCCTGTGTACAGCATAATGTGCTCCTGTGTACAGCATAATGTGTCTCCCATGGACAGCATAATGTGTCTCCTGTGTACAGCATAATGTGTCTCCCATGGACAGCATAATGTGTCTCCTGTGTACAGCATAATGTGTCTCCCATGGACAGCATAATGTGTCTCCTGTGTACAGCATAATGTGCTCCTGTGTACAGCATAATGTGTCTCCTGTGTACAGCATAATGTGTCTCCTGTGTACAGCATAATGTGTCTCCTGTGTACAGCATAATGTGTCTCCTGTGTACAGCATAATGTGTCTCCTGTGTACAGCATAATGTGTCTCCTGTGTACAGCATAATGTGTATCCTGTGTACAGCATAATGTGTCTCCTGTGTACAGGATAATGTGCTTCTCTGTACAGCATAATGTGTCTCCCATGGACAGCATAATGTGTCTCCTGTGTACTGCATAATGTGCTCCTCAGGCATTACATAATGTGTCTCCTGTGTACAGGATAATGTGTCTCCCATGGACAGCATAATGTGTCTCCTGTGTACAGCATAATGTGTCTCCTGTGTACAGGATAATGTGCCTCCTGTGTACAGCATAATGAACCTCCTTCGTACAGCATAATGTACTCCTCAGGTGCAGCATAATGTGTGTCCTGTGTACAGGATAATGTGTATCCTGTGTACAGCATAATGTGTCTCCTGTGTACAGCATAATGTGTCTCCTGTGTACAGCATAATGTGTCTCCTGTGTACAGCATAATGTGCTCCTGTGTACAGCATAATGTGTCTCCCATGGACAGCATAATGTGTCTCCTGTGTACAGCATAATGTGTCTCCTGTGTACAGGATAATGTGCTCCTGTGTACAGCATAATGTGTCTCTCATGTACAGCATAATGTGTTCCCTGCGTACAGGATAATGTGCTCCTGTGTACAGCATAAAGTGCTCCTGTGTACAGCATAATGTATCTCCTGTGTACCGCATAACATGTCTCCCATGTACAAGATAATGTGCTCCTGTGCAGAGCATAATGTGTCTCTCATGTACAGCATAATGTGTCTCCTGTGTACAGCATAATGTGTCTCCTGTGTACAGCATAATGTGTCTCCTGTGTACAGCATAATGTGTCTCCTGTGTACAGCATAATGTGTCTCCTGTGTACAGCATAATGTGCTCCTGTTTACAGTATAATGTGTAACCTGTATACAGCATAATGTGCTTCTGTGTACAGCATAATGTGTCTCCTGTGTACAGCATAATGTGTCTCCAATGCACAGCATAATGTACCTCCTGTGTACAGCATAATGTGACTCCTGTGAACAGTATAATGTGTCTCCCATGTACAGCATAATGTGTCTCCTGTGTACAGCATAATGTGTCTCCTGTATGCAGCATAATGTATCTCCTGTGTACAGCATAATGTGTCTCCTGTGTACAGCATAATGTGTCTCCTGTGTACAGCATAATGTGTCTCCTGTGTACAGCATAATGTGTCTCCTGTGTACAGCATAATGTGTCTCCTGTGTACAGTATAATGTGTCTCCTGTGTGCAGCATAATGCGCTCCTGTGTACAGCATAATGTGTCTCCTATGCACAGTGTAATGTATCTCCTGAGTACAGCATAACGTGTCTCCTGTGTACATCATAATGTGCTCCTGTGTACAGCATAATGTGTCTCCTGTGTACAGCATAATGTGTCTCCTGTGTACAGCATAATGTGTCTCCTGTGTACAGCATAATGTGTCTCCTGTGTACAGTATAATGTGTCTCCTGTGTACAGCATAATGTGTCTCCTGTGTACAGCATAATGTGTCTCCTGTGTACAGCATAATGTGTCTCCTGTGTACAGCATAATGTGTCTCCTGTGTACAGCATAATGTGTCTCCTGTGTACAGCATAATGTGTCTCCTGTGTACAGCATAATGTGCTCCTGTGTACAGCATAATGTGTCTCCTGTGTACAGCATAATGTGCCTCCTGTGTACAGCATAATGTGTCCCTGTGTACAGCATAATGTGTCTCCTGTGTACAGCATAATGTGCTCCTGTGTACAGCATAATGTGTATCCTGTGTACAGCATAATGTGTCTCCCGTGTACAGTATAATGTGTCTCCTGTGTACAGCATAATGTGTCTCCAATGCACAGCATAATGTACCTCCTGTGTACAGCATAATGTGTCTCCTGTGTACAGCATAATGTGTCTCCTGTGTACAGCATAATGTGTCTCCTGTGTACAGCATAATGTGTCTCCTGTGTACAGCATAATGTGTCTCCTGTGTACAGCATAATGTGTCTCCTGTGTACAGCATAATGTGTCTCCTGTGTACAGCATAATGTGTCTCCTGTGTACAGCATAATGTGCTCCTGTGTACAGCATAATGTGTCTCCTGTGTACAGCATAATGTGTCTCCCATGTACAGCATAATGTGTCTCCTGTGTACAGCATAATGTGTCTCCTGTGTACAGCATAATGTGTCTCCTGTGTACAGCATAATGTGTCTCCTGTGTACAGCATAATGTGTCTCCCATGGACAGCATAATGTGTCTCCTGTGTACAGCATAATGTGTCTCCTGTGTACAGCATAATGTGCTCCTGTGTACAGCATAATGTGTCTCCCATGTACAGCATAATGTGTCTCCTGTGTACAGCATAATGTGTCTCCTGTGTACAGCATAATGTGTCTCCCATGTACAGCATAATGTGTCTCCTGTGTACAGGATAATGTGCCCCCTGTGTTCAGCATAATGTGTCTCCTGTGTACAGCATAATGTGTATCCTGTGTACAGCATAATGTGTCTCCTGTGTACAGCATAATGTGTCTCCTGTGTACAGCATAATGTGCCTCCTGTGTACAGCATAATGTGTTCCCCATGCACAGCATGATGTGTCTCATATGCACAGCATAATGTGTCTCCTGTATACAGCATAATGAGTCTCGTGTGCACAGCATAATATACCTCCTGTGTACAGCATAATGTGCTCCTGAGGTGCCGCATAATGTGTATTCTGTGTACAGCATAATGTGTCTCCTGTGTACAGCATAATGTGCTCCTGTGTACAGCATAATGTGTCTCCTGTGTACAGCATAATGTGTCTCCTGTGTACAGCATAATGTGTCTCCTGTGTACAGCATAATGTGTCTCCTGTGTACAGCATAATGTGTATCCTGTGTACAGCATAATGTGTCTCCTGTGTACAGCATAATGTGCCTCCTGTGTACAGCATAATGTGTCCCTGTGTACAGCATAATGTGTCCCTTTGTACAGCATAATGTACCTCCTGTGTACAGCATAATGTGCTCCTCAGGCACAGCATAATGTGTCTCCTGTGTACAGCATAATGTGCCTCCTGTGTACAGCATAATGTGTCTCCTGTGTACAGCATAATGTGCTCCTCAGGTGTGGCATAATGTGTCTCCTGTGTACAGGATAATGTGCCTCCTGTGTACAGCATAATGTGTCTCCTGTGTACAGCATAATGTGTCTCCTGTGTACAGCATAATGTGCTCCTGTGTACAGCATAATGTGTCTCCTGTGTACAGCATAATGTGTCTCCTGTGTACAGCATAATGTGTCTCCTGTGTACAGCATAATGTGTCTCCTGTGTACAGCATAATGTGTCTCCTGTGTACAGCATAATGTGTCTCCTGTGTACAGCATAATGTGCTCCTGTGTACAGTATAATGTGCTCCTGTGCACAGCATAATGTGCCTCTTGTGTACAGCATAACGTGTGTCCTGTACAGCATAATGTGTATCTTGTGTACAGCATAATGTGTCACCTGTGTACAGAATAATGTGTCTCCTGTGTACAGCATAATGTGTCTGCTGTAACCAGCATAATATGTCTCCCATGGACAGCATAATGTGTCTCCTGTGTACAGCATAATGTGTCTCCTGTGTACAGCATAATGTGTCTCCTGTGTACAGGATAATGTGCTGCTGTGTACAGGATAATGTGTTCCTGTGTGCAGCATAATGTGTCTCTTGTGTACACAATAATGTGCTCCTCAGGTGTGGCATAATATATCTCCTGTGTACAGCATAATTTGTCTCCTGTATACAGCATAGTGAGCCTCCTGTGTACAGCATAATGTATCTCCTGTGTACAGCATAATGTGTCTCCCATGTACAGCATAATGTGTCTCCTGTGTACAGCATAATGTGTCTCCTGTGTACAGCATAATGTGTCTCCTGTGTACAGCATAATGTGTCTCCTGTGTACAGCATAATGTGCTCCTGTGTACAGCATAATGTGTCTCCTGTGTACAGCATAATGTGTCTCCTGTGTACAGCATAATGTGTCTCCTGTGTACAGCATAATGTGTCTCCTGTGTACAGCATAATGTGTCTCCTGTGTACAGCATAATGTGTCTCCTGTGTACAGTATAATGTGTCTCCTGTGTACAGAATAATGTGTTCCCCATGCACAGCATAATGTGTCTCCCATGGACAGCATAATGTGTATCCTGTGTACAGCATAATGTGTCTCCTGTGTACAGCATAATGTGTCTCCCATGGACAGCATAATGTGTCTCCTGTGTACAGCATAATGTGCTCCTGTGTACAGCATAATGTGTCTCCTGTGTACAGCATAATGTGTCTCCTGTGTACAGCATAATGTGCTTCTGTGTACAGCATAATGTGTCTCCTGTGTACAGCATAATGTGTCTCCTGTGTACAGCATAATGTGTCTCCTGTGTACAGCATAATGTGTCTCCTGTGTACAGCATAATGTGCCTCCTGTGTACAGCATAATATGTCTCCTGTGTACAGCATAATATGCCGCTGTGTACAGCATAATGTATTCTCCTGTGTACAGCATAATGTGTCGACTGTATACAGTATAATGTATTTCCTTTGTACATCATAATGTGCTCCCCACATGGAGCATAATGTGTGTCCTGTTTACAGCATAATGTCTCCTGTGTACAGCATAATGTGCCTCCTGTGTATGTACAGCATAATGTGTCTCCTGTGTACAGCATAACGTGTCCCCATGTGCAGCATAATGTGCCTCTTTTTTTAATTTCTCCAATTCTTTTGGGTTTCTAATACCATGATGGGAATGGACCCTATTCCTAAGTCAAAGTATAATTAAAGTTCATGAAATTAGTATTGTTTCAATCTTTGATATCAGCCAGTAGTGCTCTTTGCAGCACCCGCCATGTGCCCAGTAATGACTCCTTCTGCATTTCGTATGGGATTACATGGATTGATAACATATCGAAATACGATTGTAAATTCTTTTTTATAAGACTCCTCCTACTACTATTGCAACTGTCTGGGTATCTTTCTTCCACATGGCTCACATTTCTGGCTGCAGATCCTGGTATTTTATGACTGTGTCTCTCTGTACGCAAGACACTATAGTCACTGGGTATGGCGATTTCAATGATCAATGCTACTTTTGTCTTCTTTTCTTGGACCACTATATCCAGTTTTTTAGCATCTATCTTTTGAACTGTTGGTAATGGGTGATCCCATGTGATATAAACTTCATTTTGTATTATGCTTTGTGGCTCATGTTTCCAGTGTTTTTCAGCCACTTCAATACCATAATGTTTGCTCAATCCCCAGGGCAGCAGTCTCGCCACATTATTAGGCCTTTCAGTATACAGTCCTTCTGTCATTAGTGTGTTGCAACCAGCAAGAAGGTGCGTGACTGTTTCCAATTTGGTTTTACAAAAACCTACATTTGTCTGCTTCTTCCACATGTTCAATGGACTTTGCAAACCAGAGTGTACATAGCCCACTATCATGAGCTGCCAATATTAACCTTTCATTTCTTGGTTTGAATTTGCCTCTCTTTAACCATTCCTGCATTCATTCTTGATCAACACGAGGCTCTTCCCGAAGATTTCTATACTTGCAACTATATTTATGTTTTTTCCACATCTCTTGCCTTTTCATCTGGTCTTTCACCTTATATTCTTTCTTTTGTTTTTTGGCACATTCAGTTGCTGCCTGGCTTTTATCCACTTCTCGTTTGATTTCCATTCCTGCTTGACGTCGATATGCTTCTGGTAGATTAAGCAGAAATGTCATCTTAGATTTATTCTGCTAATGTTTCAAAACTTTCACTACATTTGGATCTTGTGAGGTCAGCAGATATGTGTGGAGTCCCAGGATTGCAGATCTATACATGTAATAAATTTCAAGGAAGCCCATCCCTCCTTCAGAAGGGGGAATATATAATCTTGGTATCCACTGATTTTTGTAAATCATTTGGTGAGCATGAAGCATCCTTCTTGTTTTAATATCCAATATATCCAGCACTTTTTATGGCCAGTCAATCACTCCAAAACTGTAATTTAGGACAGGAAGAGGAAATTGAGTTATAGCTTGGATCTTGTTCCTAGATGTCAATGCTGTTCTCAGGATTAATTCAAGTCTTCTAAAGTACTCCTTACTGAGTTTTATTCATATTTGTTCATGTTTTATTGCTGATCCTTCATTAATTCCCAAGTATTTATGCATTCCCTCTTGCTGAAGTTCTTTTATATGACATTCTTGCCCCAAACTGATGTTTTCATGGTGCTGCAGTTTTCCTTTTTTAAAGGTTGCTTTTGCACATTTATCGAGACCAAATGACATTCCAATCTTCTTCTTCTTCTTTCAGCTTTTTCCTGGTTAGGGGTCACCACCGCAGATCACCTGTCCACTCATGATTGGCAGTAGAGTTTTACAGTGTCGAGTTGCCAGCCTGGCACTCAGTCTTCCACAGAAGGCACACACACACATGCACTCGGGCCAATTTAGAGTGTCCTATCCACCTACAGCATGTCTTTGGGATGTGGGAGGATACCGGAGCACCCAGAGGAAACCCACGTGACCACAGGGAGGACATGTAGACTCCACACAGAAGGCAACTCAGCCAAGGATCGAACCAGAGAACCTCTTGCTGTGAGGCAACAAAGCTAACCACTGTACCACTGTGGCCTCCCACAAAATGACATTCCAATATCATCTGAAAAAGTTTTGACAACCTGCAGCTGTGCTTTCAGTTCCTCATCTGATGAGCTATATGGTTTTAAATCATCAACAAAGAGAAGAGGAGAAGTCATTAGACTTTGTTGTTTTCTAGGAGCCAAATTGTAGCCATGTCCTAAGGTGTTAAGTAAACAGCTTAATAGATTAATGGCAAGGCAGAATAGCAATGGTGACAGAGAGTCACCCTAGAATATCCATCCCCTTTTGAATTTTTATCCCTGGGATAATAATCTGTCCTCTATCATGGCTTAATTGCAAGGTGGTCTGCCATTGTTTCATGATTACTGTAATATAGTACATCAGTGTAGGGTGTATCTTATACATTTTAAGCACTCTTTTTTCCAGGAATGTGGGATACTATCAAATTATTTTTTGTAGTGAATGCATGCCATACTTAGATTATTTCCCTTTTTACAGTTCTCCATTATAACTTTATTTAACAACAAATGATTCTTTGTTCCATATGCATTTCTTTTATTGCCCTTTTGTTCTACTGCCATAATTGAGTTTTCTTCTAAATGACTATAAACTCTGTCGGCGTCAATTCCCGTGTATAATTTATATGTCATTGGAAGACAAGTTATTGGTCTATAATTTTTAGGGTAGCTTGCAGGTTCACTCCTAAGTAAGAGCATGTTTTTTCCTGTTGTTAACCAGTGCAGTGTCTGTTTGGGGTGTGCATATAAATAGTTCTTACTCATGGCTAAATCCTCATGCAAAGATGTTAATACTTTCAGCCTAAAGTTAGGTACTGCATCTGGGCCTGGGACTTTCCAATTAGAGGCTTTTCTTAACTTTGTTTCAATTTCTCTGGCTGTTACTTCATCCCATTTCATATCCTGTACCTTTAACTCTCTTATTTTTTCTTTTACTTCTTCTATCCATTTAGAATCTTTCTTATGTTCCACAGGATCTTCACAGATACTTCCCTAAAATGTATCTATTTCTTCTTTTTTTGGCGCTCTTTCAATTCTTTTTATCTTATTTCCCAATTCTCTATAAATTTTTTTTGGATCATCAATAAATTGCTTATTTTGTACTTTTCCTTTATATTTATCTGTGTATCTTCTAAGGCTTTCCGCCTGTGCTGAAATGTTTAGTTTATTTGTGATAGGACATTTAAGATCCTGGTCTGTTCTTATACTGCACATTGCTTTTATCACATCTATCTTTCTTAGTATTTTTATTGATCTGTTTTATAATCTTCTGACAGTGACATTTCTTGTCTTAGCTGCTTTATAGTTTTCTCTATTTGATATTTCCATGATGGTATTCACTTTCACCCCTTCCTTTCACACACTACCCTGTGTTCCTGTGGTAGAATTTTATCATTTATTAATTTATCTGTACAAGAATATATCCTGTTTACTTCTGTTATATTGCATGGATCTCTGTGGACAGTCCTAATTACTGTGTTCATTTGTTTTATCAAACTTCTGAGTTTTGGGGTTTTATTAACCTTCTGCAGTCTATTTCTTTCATTGATCTTGATATATCTATCTTTGTCTATTAAATCAAGCAACTCTTCTCTTAACTCCTTTTCTTCCAAACTGAGGGCACATCCCTTGTTTTCCATTTCCTGCGGACATTCTATAGAAGATTCCATAGCATCTTCCTGTGGAACATTCTCTTCAACTTCATCCTGTGCCATCCGATGCTCTATCATATGGGAACTCACTGGCCTATCACTCCTCAACATTAACTGCATCAGAGTTTCCACAGTTTCCTGTTCCTTTCCTTGCTGTCTAGCTTCAGGTGAATGTTTATACTGGTTTCCTGTGGAAGGTTCCAAAATATATTGATATGACACCTGACCAATTGCTTCCTGTTCCACTGGTTTCCCCTTACTTTGAATATCCATTGCTCTATCCGGTAGTGCTGTTTTCTGCATTTGATTTTCTACACTGAATCCTTCTCTTTACAGCTGTTCCATAACCTCAGTTTCTATTTATTTGACTTCTCCATTACTAATCTCTTTTTCTACCTTTCCTCTTAATCTACTTTTTTTGTATTGTAAAAGTTCTCCATATCTGGATTCATTTTTCTCTTCAAATATCTTTGGTGCTGCTCTTTTTTGTATTGGTTAGTTTTGCTTTCTCCTTTGCATAAATATTATACCACATTAAATCTCTCTTCCTTTCTCATCTCCATATTTCTTCTCCCGTCTCCTGATCTTCTTGCTTTTCCTTATTCTGAGGACTCACTCCACCCTGCTGTGATGTAGTCTATGTTAGACCTTCTACATTAAATCCTTCACTTTGCAGGCACTCCATAACTTCAATTTCTATTTCATTAACTTCTGCTTTACTAATCTTCTTTTCCACATTCCATCTTTGTACTATTAATTTTTTTTTATTGTGAAATATTCCATATCTGGATGCTTTTGCCTGCATTTCTCTTCAAATATCTTTGAGACTGCCTTCTCTATATTAGTTAACTTAGCTTTCTCCTTTTTATAAATATTGCACCATATCAGATCTTTCTTTCCCATGTCCATATTTCTTTTTTATATTTTTCAAATACCTCTAGGTTTTGTTGTTTATATTTTCGCACTTCCTCAGATGCTTCTTTTTCCAAACAGATCAACGTTTCTTGATCTATATACTGTTTTTCAAAAATCTGTTGTATTAATGAATGCAATTTTTTATTTCAAGCTTCTGACAGTTTTTTCTGCGGAAGTATTTTTATTTCCTCTAATTTCTCTCTTAATCATTTTGTACATCTTGTTTCTGGAAATTCTGGGCTTTTTACATAATAGTAACAATACATCATTTCTTTCTTATCCTCCATAGTCCATTCTATCGACTTTATGGCTCTTCTTTGGCCAATCAATGTTTGTTGTTTTTGTGGACTGCTACTTCCTTCTACAATAGGGAGGCCACTTCCCCTGGGCCTGGCCTGGCCCCATTGTTGGAATGTTTCTGTATTTTGAGGATTCTACACTGTCATTTTTTCCAGTCCTGGCACCAGTGCGCCTACCAGGATTGGGCACTTTTTTATCCTGGGTCTTGTGCACCCAGCTATCTTTTTTTGTTTTTGACTTACTTCTGTCCATGATATATGCTATTGAAATACAGTCTATATATCAGTGTCACCCTGGTGATATTTTGTGAAAAACAGGGTCCACCTGTGTACAGCATAATGTATCTCCTGTGTACATTATAATGAGCTTCCCACATGCAGCATAATATGTGTCCTGTTTACAGCATAATGTGCCTCCTGTGGACAGCATAATGTGTCTCCTGTGTACAGCATAATGTGCCTCCTGTGCACAGCATAATGTGTTCCCCATGCACAACATACTGTGTCTCCTGTATATAACATACCATATCTCCTGTGCACGGCATAATGTGTCTCCTGTGTACAGCATAATATGGTCCCCACATGCAGCATAATGTGTCTCATGTGTGCAGCATAGTGTATCTCCTTTGTACAGCATAATATGTCTCCAGTGTATAGCATAATGTGCTCCACCTGTTCAACATAATGTCTCTCCTGTGTACAGCATAATGTGTCTCCTGTGTACAGCATAATGTATCTCCTGTGTACAGCATACTGTATCTTCTGTGTACACCATAATATGTCTACTGTGTACAGCATAATCTATCTCCTGTGTACACAATAATACATCTCCTGTTTACAGCATAATGCATCTCCTTTGTACAGCATAATGTATCTCCTGTGTACAGCATATGTCTCATGTATACAGCAGCATACATCTCCTGTGTATAGCACAATGTATCTTCTGTGTATAACATAATGTGTCTCCTGTGTACAGCATAGTGTATCTCCTGTGTACATTATAATATGCTCCCCACGTGCAATATAATGTGTGTCCTGTTTACAGCATAATGTACCTCCTATGTACAGCATAATGTGTCTCCTGTGTGCAGCATAATGTGTCTCCTGTGTACAGCATAATGGGGCTCCTGTGTACAGCATAATGTGTCTCCTGTGTACAGCATAATGGGGCTCCTGTGTACAGCATAATGCCTCCCCATGTGAAGCATAATGTGTCTCCTGTGTACAGCATAATGTGCCTCCTGTGTACAGCATAATATGTCTCCTATGTACAGCATAATGTGTCTCCTGTGTACAGCATAATGAGGCTCCTGTGTACAACATAATGTGTCCCCATGTAAAGCATAATGTGTCTCCTGTGTACAGCATAGTGTATCTCCTGTGTACATTATAATATGCTCCCCACGTGCAACATAATGTGTGTCCTGTTTACAGCATAATGTACCTCCTATGTACAGCATAATGTGTCTCCTGTGTGCAGCATAATGTGTCTCCTGTGTACAGCATAATGGGGCTCCTGTGTACAGCATAATGTGTCTCCTGTGTACAGCATAATGGGGCTCCTGTGTACAGCATAATGCCTCCCCATGTGAAGCATAATGTGTCTCCTGTGTACAGCATAATGTGCCTCCTGTGTACAGCATAATATGTCTCCTATGTACAGCATAATGTGTCTCCTGTGTACAGCATAATGGGGCTCCTGTGTACAGCATAATGTGTCCCCATGTAAAGCATAATGTGTCTCCTGTGTACAGCATAATGCACCTCCTGTGTACAGCATAATATTTCTCCTGTGTACAGCATAATGTGCCTCCTGTGTACCACATAATATGTTCTCCAAGCAGAGCATAATGTGTCTCCTGTATACAACATACGGTATCTCCTGTGTACAGCATAATGTGTCTCCTGTGTACAGCATAATGTGTCCTCATGTGCAGCATAATGTGTCTCCTGTGTACAGCATAATGGGGCTCCTGTGTACAGCATAATGCCTCCCCATGTGAAGCATAATGTGTCTCCTGTGTACAGCATAATGTGCCTCCTGTGTACAGCATAATATGTCTCCTATGTACAGCATAATGTGTCTCCTGTGTACAGCATAATGGGGCTCCTGTGTACAGCATAATGTGTCCCCATGTAAAGCATAATGTGTCTCCTGTGTACAGCATAATGCACCTCCTGTGTACAGCATAATATTTCTCCTGTGTACAGCATAATGTGCCTCCTGTGTACCACATAATATGTTCTCCAAGCACAGCATAATGTGTCTCCTGTATACAACATACAGTATCTCCTGTGTACAGCATAATGTGTCTCCTGTGTACAGCATAATGTGTCCTCATGTGCAGCATAATGTGTCTCCTGTGTACAGCATAAAATGTATCCTGTGTACAGCATAATGTGCCTCCTGTGTACAGCATAATGTGCTCCCCATGTGCAGCATAATGTTTCTCCTGTGTACAGCATATTGTGCCTCCTGTGTACAGCATAATGTGTTTCACATGCACTGCATAACATGTCTCCTGTGTACAGCATACTGTATCTGCTGTGTACAGCATAATGTGTCTCCTGTGTACATGATCATGTGTCCCCATGCACAGCATAATGTGTTTCTTGTGTACAACATAATGTGCCTCCCAAAGCATAATGTGTCTCCTGTGTACAGTATAATGTATCTTCTGTGTACAGCATAATATGTCTCCAGTGTATAGCATAATTTGCTCCCCATGTGCAAAAGAATGTGTCTCATGTGCACAGCATAATGTATCTTCTGTGTACAATATGTGTTGCCCATGCACAGCATAATATGTCTCCCTTGTACAGCATAACATGTCTCCTGTGCACAGTATAATTTGCCTCCCATGCACAGCATAATGTGTCTCCCTTGACAGCATAATGTGTCTCCATGCACAGCATAATGTATCTGCTGTGGACAGCATAATGTGTCCCCCCTGTACTGCATAATGCATCTGCTGTGCACAGCATAATGCATCTTCTGTGTACAGCATAATGTATCTCCCTTGCACAGTATAATGTATCCCCTATGCACAACATAATGTACCTCCTATGCACAGTGTGTAATGTGTCATACAAGGGTTACTTAATGTTTGCTCATCTACAAAGAAATGCATTTCATGTAACAAATAAGCAAAGGATAATTCAAATGATGTCACTGGGGTATCGAGCTGGTCACCACCCCTGCAACAATACTGCTGATAATCGACCCTGTGCCATGCTTGTAATTAAGTATTCCCTATTTATCAACATTCTTGCTCTTACACCTGCTTAATTCTGCTCTATTATAGATGCATGATGAAATAAAGTGTCACAGGACAGCTTTATCATTGCTAAGATGTGATCTTTTCAATAAATTTTGGTAGGAAACTACTAATATAACAAGTCTAATCTGGCCCAACAAACCATAAGCTGAGAAAGTCTTTTTTGCAGCTGATTACTGATAAATATCTTTATAGTTTTCTCCAAACACTTCCCTTATTTAAAAATAAAGTTTAAGTTCTTGTACTCTTTGTTTAAAGAAAGCAGAAATCATTTAATTGTGCTACATCCCTTTTCTTCATCCTGTTTTTATAGTATCACACTACACATGTTTTCATGTTCAATTTATTTGAAAGAAAAATAATTTGTAGTGAGTGTCTGTTGTTGATAATTCAGCTTGTGCTAACATGTACAGACTATGAAGCATACAATCAGCACATATTCAGGTTCAATGAGAAACAGGCATCCGAGTAACAAATCAGCTCATGAGAATCCAAATGTCAATGTCCTGGGGGCAGAATTTCTAAATGGAAGAGATGGCCATGTTCATAAAGTCTCTTTTTGGTACAATAATTATGAATTGGTTAGCAGAAGTTACTTTTATGGGTTGTGTGGTTGGGTGGCTGTTGAAAAACAATTATGAGCTCTGTCCTCACTACTCTGAATTATTCACTGAGATGTGGTTAACAGAACCACATCAATATAAAGTAGGGAGCAGAGCCAGTCTTATTTATTATTATTTTATTTTATCCTGTAGAAGAGAGGGCATCTCATTCAGAACCAGAAGTATGGGAAATCCATTTTGGTCATAGAAAAACAATGATTTTTTTTGGCCCACTTTTAACACCACCTGTATATCAGTAATCTTACGAGCAGCATATTGTTTAGAATTTGCCTAAATGTATTATTATCCAGAATGTTATCACACACAACTAATGAAAAGGATTTGCAGTTTCGATGCATTAGTCAGTGGAAATGAGCACTGAAGTAAGCCTTCTATTAGAAAAATACAGATTTAGGTCATAGATTACTACACTCCTGAGTCCCTGGAAGTTTTGCCATCTAGTGCTAAAATAGTTTGTTGCTTACTTATATATGAAAGTCAACACAAAAATAGTATCGATACAGCTAAAACATTTTACAGATTATATAACAACAGATAACCTGCATATAGACAATTCATTTGCAATGGACTTTACAACAATGTGGCACATAGGAAACATTTTCTGCAAATTTTGCAGAAAAAACATAGGGTTTGAGTGTAAGATCTTAAAATCTGGTGATATTGCTTTGAAAATTAAAAACCAATTGGGGACACATGACATTTCACAAAACAACTTTTCATTGAAGCAGAACTTGCTGAAAATGGCTTACTGGATATGGATTTCAAGGGATTACAAAACAAACAAAAAAAAAAAACAGTATATGAATCTGACACAAAACACAGTATATGAATCTGACATAAAACACAGCATATGAATCTGACACAATTTTCAACTGCTGTATTTTGCCTACAAAACAAATTTTTATTACTAAACTAGCTCTGCAAGTTGATTCACTGTATTTCTGTTTGTTTCTAAACTGTTTTGTACTTTAAAAGTTTGTTTTTTGCTTAAATTAACTGGTAGGCTACACACTCAAGTGCGCTAGCCGATTTAAAGCATTTACTGTTTGTTACTGTATCTCTTTTCTATCTATTTGTGAAAAAAACAAAAAACAAAAAAATATCATTGTTTTCCCACCTTTACTGAACTAGAATAGTCCAGTCTTCAGATTATGCTGATCTCTGGGCTGTGTCATAGTTCCTGTGTTGTCCATATCCTTATTTGGATAGGAGGAAGCTTCTTTGTTCACCAGTGGGAGTGGGGAGCACTGAGCAGCCTATTTGTCCCTAAATGAGTGGTTCCAGCCCAGCAACTTGTAGTTTATTGGCTGTTTTGGGCCATTTCCTAGCTCTTTCTAACCCCCTGCTATAAAGCCCGCTTTAGCACACTTTTGCGTGAAGTTGCGCATAACGCAGCATCGGGCAGTGCCGGTTAATCAAGTTTAAACTACTTCTGGCTCCGCTAAGTCTGCTCTTCAGTTTTTCCCTTAGAACTGCTCTACTTTAAATCTAAACAGTCTATTCTCTATCTGAAAAGCCCAGCACTTGCTCCTAAAGCATTTTTACACAGGTAAAGCACTCTTAAACAAAAAGAAAGCACTACATCCACCTACAATCCCCTTGAGTACCCATTTCTCTATAGGTCCTTTCTGACTCAGTTACACAGCAATCCTTTACACTATTCTAGCATGTCGAAGGGTCAATTACTGGCATCCTCTCCAGTTCAGCTGGTGAATCTGGGAATCTTGAAGCAGTGTTACAACTTCCTCATGTACACAGACAATCCTCTCCTCCTCCCAACAAATACAAATATATGTGAGAGATGCAACTATATAGCCATACTGGAGGCTGAGCTCCCTCGACTCAGTACTGGCAAAACCAGTCAGGAGGAGAAGGTAACCACACACACCACAAACCCAGTCTCACATAGACCTATCACAACTACAAACCAAACACATAAACACAAAAAACATACTCGGAGGCTCTAATTAAAAATCTACCAAAACAAAAATAACAGAGCCCTCCAAAGCAGACATCCAAGCAACCACTACCTCAACACATGCAACACATAGTTCACAAAGTCAGTGTGCCAAACAGTCACAGCCCTTAAGGCCAAACAACATGCCTGATACACTTGTAATAGGTGACTCCATAGTCAGACACACTGACGTCCCGCTCACCAGACTGAACAAGGAAAAGGTTATAGTAAGCTGCCTGTCAGGCACTAGAATCCACCACATAACAGAAGCACTCAGGTCACTCCAAAGCAAGTACAAATATGACTCAGTCATTGTCCATACCGGTGTGAATGACCTGAGATGTACCTCCCTGGACTACATGAAAAGAGACATAGAGGAGCTCTCTGATAATGTAGCCCAGGCCGGTATGACCCTGACCCTGAGCAGCATCTTACCCTCACCAAGAATGATGCCACAGTACAAAGACAAAATGATCAGCTTTAACAATTGGCTCAATTACTGGTGTCATTCTAGGGGGATCCAATGTCTGTCTGCTTGGGATGACATGCTTGACAAGCCACGCTGCTTCGCAAGGGACGGCTTGCACCTGTCACCCCTGGGCTTCCAGATATTGGCCAAGGCTCTTGCCACCCCCATAGTGCCTTTTTTAGGCAAGGCTCAAAAGACAAACCCACCTCCCTAGAAAACACAAGTGGAAAAAAACTAAGGGTAATGCCGCTCAATGCCAGAAGTCTAAACCTCAAGATGCATGCTCTCGAAGACCTCCTCAGTATGGAGAACATCGATGTCTGTGCAGTGACTGAAACCTGGTTCAAGGCTCCTGAGAACACCCTAGCACTACCAGGTTATACCTCATATCATGCTTTTCGTCCTCAAAACCTGGACCGAACCACAAAAGGATGGGGAGTATCCATATTCATCAAAGATACCCACACCTCCAGGTTAGTGGCAATGCACGAAGCATCGGAGACCATCCATGCGCAACTAACCATAGGCAAAACTGCCCTACAGTTTGTAGCATGCTGCAGACCACCCTCTCAAACTCAGGAACCCCACTCAGCCTTCCTGAAGACACTGGAGAGTATGAATGTCCCTCCAAATACCATCATATTGGGAGACTTCAACTATCCAAACATAGACTGGGAGCATTACTCAAGCCCCAACACCCTAGCCCAAAGGTTCCTAGAATTCATAAACTCAAATGCGATGGAACAACTAGTCACCATTCTCACAAGAGGAGATAATATACTAGACCTGATCATCACAAACATAGGGACACAATGCTCCACACCAGAAGTATACCCCTCATTGGTGAGATCAGACCATAAATTAATCTCACTGGAAATCCACATTCTGCCCCCACCCCCAGCACAAAAGACCACAGTGAAGAATTTCTCAAAAGCTGGCTTCACACTTCTTAAGACTGAAGTGGTATCCTTCAAGGCCCCTGGGCCAGTGGAAACCACAGCCCACATCGCTGAATCCTTTATAAATGCTTTCTACGGACACCTTCAAGAATGCATGGATCATGCAATCCCAAATAAAACCAAGACCCATTACCCCAAAGGCAGGCATCCTGTCTGGTGGAACCCAGCCATTAACAAGCTTTACAACAGGAGGAGGAAGCTACTACATGACGGAGCAAAATCCCCAAAAGGGAAGGCATCTCTGATCAGTACTAGCAAAAAACTATGATCACTCATAAAATCATCCAAGGCAAACTTTGAGAGAAAAATCGCAAAAGACACTAAAGACAATCACAAGGCCTTCTTTAGTTATGTTAGAAACCTGGGTGGAAACTCCCAGATATGCTCAGAGTTAGTCCAAAATGACAAAAAATACACAGAACCCACAGACATTGCCAACATACTGGCAGACAGGTTCAGTGCAAATTCCCCCCCCCCAAAGGAGAAATATCTATCCCAGCAGAGTGTAGCCTCCCTGACATCTCAGATGCCCAGGTGAGAGCCGCCCTCTCCAAAGATAAAAACACAGCATCAATGGGACCAGACGGAGTCCCGGGTTGCGTGCTACATGAACTCCAAGAGGAACTAAACCCGCACATAAGGCTGCTGTTTAATCTTAGCCTTACTACAGGATACGTACCCAAAGAATGGCGTACAGCAACAGTGATCCCACTCCACAAAGGAGGTGCTTCTATGGACCCTGGAAATTACTGCCCCATCAGCTTGACGAGCCTGGTCTGCAAAGCTATGGAGAGGATCATTATGGAACTCATAAACAAAGACATTGGGGACGTACAGACACTGGATCCTACCCAATTCGGCTTTGTCAAGGGCAGATCCTGCCTTCTGAACCTGGTCGACTTTTTTTAAACAGTCACTAAGGCCATTGATGAGGGTAAGGCAGTTCACACAGCCTACCTTGATCTTGCAAAAGCCTTCGACACAATACCCCACTCGGGCACCATAGACAAGCTCACCAGCTTAAATGTAAACCCATATGTCATAAGATGGGTTGCAAACTGGCTCAAGGACAGAACCCACAAGGTCAGAATTGCTGGAGCCATGTCAGACTCTAAGCCAGTCACAAGTGGTGTCCCACAGGGCTCGGTCCTGGGACCCCTCTTGTTCGGCATTTATTTTTCCGAGGTGCAAGCAAACATAGGAGGATTGTGGCTGACAAAGTTCGCAGATGACTGCAAACTGGGCTCCATAATTGATACTCCAGCGGGCACAAGCATCCTTTAGAAAGGCCTCATAGAAACGGATAACTGGTGCCAGAGCCATGGCCTTAAACTGAATGCCAAAAAATGTATAGTCATTCCCTTTGGGAAAAACAAAGTACCCACAAATTACCACATAGGTGGTAATCCATTAAGTATGGAAGAAGTAATCAGGGACCTAGGGACCCAAGTTGACAGTAACCTCTCATTTGACACTCACATTGCCAAGGTGGTTAGGAAGACCTTCTATGTTACCCATCTTATCATGAAAGGATTCACATC
>NC_056732.1:16924200-17004200 GCF_019279795.1 Protopterus annectens | reverse complement strand
TTGTCATTTGAGTATGGTAATTAATAGCTCTAAAGGCAAAGGTAGCAGACGTGTAAACCTTCACCCCATTTATCCATAGCCCTACTACCTTTGTTAGTAGGCAGGGCATTAACACTAGGCAGAAGCTTAAGGGGCTTATCTGAAGATATAGATACTGCAGAGAGGGCTGCCATTCAGTTCTTATATCGATATTAAAGGTCATCAGGCACCTTGTAAAACCTGTCTGGTCTCTTAGCAGCTGGTGGCTAGAATCAGGTGCAGAAGAGGTGCAATTAAAGGCACACTGGAAAGCCTCAAGGGCAGGTGGGACTAGAGATGGGGCAAGGGTACCTATCTCCAAGAGAGTGTAACACCTCTTCTGAAAATCAGAGATCTGCATGGATTGCCAAAGTATTTCATCATGTTCTGTATAGTGCCCCATAAAGAAACTTCCTTAATAGGGGAATCTGGTGACAGTGAGGTCCCTTTGTCAGAAGAGATTTGCCCTAGAGAATACTGCTGAAGGGAATAGTCCAGAGAATGGTCAGAGTCATAATCTTGCTCCTCCGCAGAGATGAAACCAGGGTAAGTTTTAGCGGAGTAGCCTGAGTTTGCAGAGACCCAAAGGAAGGAGGTTTCAAAGACATAATAGCTTTAAATAAGCCTTGTGAGAAGTGCATCTACCCCTTCTCTGTAGCTGTTGAGGAGATGCCACTTGTTTAGTCTTCTGTTTTTTTTCTTTTTAGGCATGATGTCCACCTGAATGAGATGCTGAGGTTTGAACCCATGTCTGACATCTGTTAGACAGCATAGCATCTCTTCCCTAACTAAAATTTGAGGGATGCTATGCAGCTTTCTGAAATGATGAGACATGGTTCCTTTGATTTATCAGTAGTCTGCAAGGCTTCAGGACCCATACTGGCCTTTGATGGGGTCTCAGTAGTGGGCAACTTAGAAGTAACTTCGGGGGGTACACCAGAGTCAGAAATATTGGACTGCGGATCTGTTTGAGACTTCCTAATTTTTTTTTCTTTATTGGAAGAGGGACATCCGGGGATGTGCAGTCAGTTGTCTTCGACTAGGCCAGGCATTTAAGGTGCTGAGAATAGAAAGTCTTGACCTAAGGGTTTTTGAAATGAGCAACTATCAGACTGAGCAAGATTTGTAATTGTGTTCCAGGCCTACACAAAAAGAACAGTTGTTATGCAAGTCCTTGTATGGAACCTGTCTACTGCACTCACACTTACCCATGTTAGCTGAAATCTACAACTTTAACAAAAAAATCCTAAGATAAAAAAAGAAAGTTCCCAATGGGGCACTTATATGAATAAATGACTAAAACAAAGGTACCAATGACCCAATAATGAGCAGTCCGATGGATGCATGACCTGCATTGAGGCTAGCATCAAGATAGTCTAAGGATCAACACTCATACATTTGTCTTTATACCCCAATTCTTACCAGCTCAGGTCATGCATGTGCACATGACTTAGGGGAGTTAAAGCTTTGGTAACCCTGCCGGACATCAGCCGAGACAGCACATATGTCTGGAATACTGCAACAGTGATTTCAGTCAGGACATCAGACCAGCTGGGATGCATGCATGGCAGATGGCAGCTACAGATATCCAGCAGTCATTTTTTTGCAATGTTATGCTGTTATTTTGTTAATTATCTTAGCCCACTAGGAAATGTCACTTTTTAAGAGTTACATTGGGAGTAAAGGGCTGGCTAATTGATTTGCTTAGTCTCACACAATATTAAAGTGGAGACCTTGGAAGTTTGACTTAGAGTTAGATAATTAAGCATATTAACATGTTATATCATAAACCTCTGACCTAGATTGCCAAATATGCATGGCACAGCATTGTGTGTGTGCAGAATGTACAATGCATAGATAATAGTCCTTGAACAAGAGTAAGAGAAACAAAACTAGTAGCTCCTAATGAACTGAGAGATCAAGCTTTTACTGTTAGTTCATTTGCCTGGACCTTCGAAGTATGGAATGAATGATCTGAAAGAGATAACAACTTCAGAACAGGACAAATGACTTTTTAAAATACTTTATTTTTTACAATGTAATATAATGCACGTACATGTTTTACTAAGAAAAAAATTAAATATAAAAAGTAAAGAAAAGTATGTATCTCTCTTGTGGAAGAGAAACGGACAAGAAATCTTTTAATTAAAATAATTTGCAGCCCTTACTAAGCAGTTCAGTATAAACTAAGGATGAAAAAAGCACAGTATGTTTAAAAGACAGAAAAGAGAAAAAGTGGAACAATATCTAAAATGTTAAGTCCAGTTTTTGCAGTATAATTGGAAATACATGAAAGGATAGACAAATTGTTTTATATCTGTTTTGAATTTCTTTTTTTAAACTATTTTACAGTCTCAGGTAAAAATAAATATTTCAGCCACTATTGCCATCTGTAAGGTACATGTGAATATTATAGTTTATAATTTTAGTCTAAATGTTATTTTTTCTTCTTTCACACCCACTTTCAGATATGCAGCATCTAATCATTAATTCTCTAGTGTTGAAAATATTTGGAAGAAAATTTTAGAAAGTAATATCACTAGGCTCATAATGCCATCATAATAAAATATTAAGCTTAGAGATCAAGACTTGAAATGTAAAGATGAGACCTCATATCTAGAATTTCAGAAACAGATACTTGGCAAAGTTTTGAATGTGCCACTACTATATAACCCTAGCAAAAGTTTTATCCTCGATAAAATGCTTTGTGCTCATGCATTTTAAATCTCATCTTTTCTCAGATATTTGTTAGATTTTTTTTCTGCGAAGGTGGGGATTTTTCAGGTCTTGCGGTCACTACAGCTGGCATGGACTAGCTATCATTATAAATGTGCATATTAAATGCCTTTTTCCTCTTTGCTATATTCAGCTAATGTAGCTCTCTGGCAGACCTCTCTCTTTGTGTGCAGAGATTATGCACACCTGAGCCAACTCAGTCAGAATCTAAATCATTAGGAAGCTAAACAAACTTCTATTTGGAATGGTATAACTTCAAGACAGATTTCTTGTGCCATTGTATTAGTTTTCTCTGTCTAAACACAAGTGAACTGTAGATGAAATATCAGCTGTTATTAATTTATTCTCTTCCTCCTTGTAACACTAAATTTCAATAAATGTCACCATGGGTCTAAAACCAGTTTGAGAAGACATAATTGTTATTTGCACAATGCTAATGGTTTATATTGTAATTACTTTACCTTGCAGGCACATTATGCTCCTTTTCCATGTTTCTTTTGCTTTACTAAAGAGAAATTGCATTTCAAATGCTATTTTTCATGTTCAGCAGTCTGTCAGAAGAACATTGTCCCACCGTGGGAGTATCCATTCCAAGTTAACATGTATGTTGTTAGGACCATATTTCCTTATCACTGCTCAAATACACAGCAACATTTCTATACAGATGAGTATATTTGTTCTGTTTATAGTGGGTTTTACTGTTTATTCATACACATTCAGTTTATATAGCGTGTGATGTTACAACACAATGCATTTTTTCTTGGTGAACTTTTTTTTAGATCAAATATGCCACTCTGGAGATGCCCGATACTGATTTTCTTTTTGGCTAAGACTACATACTCAATTTATTAACAATGCTGCAAATTTTACAGGTCAGCTCAAGTTTATTACTTTCTAAATGAACCAAATGAAGGTGAATGAATGATTCTGAGCATAATCTAGAATGTGTATATCAATTAATATCATATGCAGGTTGGAAGAACAGACGTCAGACAAATCAGCTTTCTCCGTTTCTGCTGTATAGTTTTGCCCTGCTCGCTGTATGACTATTGACTGCATTATGTAGTTATTACTCAAATACTGTATCTGCCATATCTGTTATAAGATAGTTACCTTTTTACAGTGGTCGTAGTTTTGTTTTGATAGTTACTATCCATTTTCCATAGCTGCATTTTGTCTTGTTAGATAGTGCTCTATTTACCACAACTGTAATTTGCTTTGCTAGGAATACCTGTTTATTTACCATGGATAGCACTAGCCTTTAATAACTAATATAATGTTCATTTTTCATTTGAAATATTTTCTGTGATGAGAAAACAGAAAGTAGGTTAAATACAGATTTTCTATTTGCATTTTATTTTCATCAATCTGACTATCAAGTTTCTTACTTTTCTGTCTAAATGGCTGGCTGTATATATCTCTTTCCTCTTCTTTGAAAGTGGTTGGAATTTGCATTTGTGCAAATCATTCAAAATGAAGACACAGACAATGTATTTAGAAATAATAGGTTACAAATGTGCAGCTATAAATACTTAAAAAATATCTAGGAGACTGACAATTCATTGCAAATGTAGGATACTGGGAAAATTCAGAGAGTTAGTCTTCAAGCAAAGTTTTACTTTATCATGGATTTCATGGTTGGATGACCTGATATTTTAAAGGGGAGCATGGGATATAGCTATTACAACTCCCAGCTGCATGAGCCAATAAGGAATGACCTTAGCTACCAGTCTTCTTAATACTCTGATCTAACTTTCTGCTATGTCCACTATGATCAAATAAGGGGTCTCAGTCCATATTATTTATTTAAGTTACCTTCTTTTTACTGTTGTTTACCATTTTGAAATATTAGTCTCACATTTTGTTTGCAACACTTGCCAGCTAGACCTTCCCCCTATACACCTATTCAATGGTTTCATCCCTATATCTATTTGTAATTTGATATTTTTTCATTGAGACATCACTATAACTATAAATCTTAACAGCTGGTTTATATTCTACATTTCTTACATATCCTGGCATGAAGCTTCACAAGCAGCCCTAAGAAGCTTGCCTGTGGTCCAAAGCCAGTACTCTGTTTTGATATGGTATAAGAAATTCATGTACAGTATAACTTGTTGGGAACTGTATTTATTTATTTTTATTTAAAACAACTTTTTATTAATTTTAAAACAAAGATTGTATAAAATTATTTAAAGATAAATAGAATAAAACATCACTATTTACGGATGTCCACAACAAAATCAAACATAAAAAACTAAATAATTAAGATTTATCAAGTAAATCAATTAATTCTGACCAAAATATAAACTGCTGAGTAATAATCGAAATTCTCATTTTGGCAATTGACATTTCTTTTTTTTTTTTACAGACATTTTTTATTAAATGAATTAAATCAGTGAAAGAAAGAGTAGTTTTACATTTCCCATTTTTTGTGACTATTTTTCTTGCTATAACTAAAATGGACCAAAGGAACCTACATCCTAGGAATGGAATACAGAACTGCAACATTAAATAAGATCAAGGAGTTAGAAATGATACAATTGTCTGTCCACAAAGCTTGGGCAACATTTCTAAATTCAACCCAAAAAAGGAGTTACTATCTTACAATCCAAATCATATAAAATCAGTCTGCATTAGAGAATTTATTACAGCTCCAACAATTCATTTTCCATAGTTATATATTAAAGACACTTTGTGTGGAGTTAAAAAAGCTCTGTGAAGAAATTTTTACCTATGTATTTTCCAATAAAGAGAACACATAGATTTTCCCCACAGATTTAGGAATTAAGCATTTATATTTACCAGACAAGGCCTTTTCAGTAATCTTAATTGAGTAATTCCAAAATAATGATTCTGTGGAACCAAACTCTTCTGTCATTATTTTATAAATTATTGATATATATGAGTTATTCTTATTTGAGTTACTATTGATTCTGGAAAAAACCCACAAATATCTTTGGAATATGTTTTTTTGAAAATCCATAGAAATTTTGATATGAAATGAGATTTTATCACTAACATATTTTTTACAAGATTGTATAGTCAACCAGTTATTATTTTCTAAACATTGTCCTGCAAGAAGATAATCTGTGGTGTATGATTTATTTCTGATTAAGAATTATTAAGAATTGATGCCAAAAGATTAAATTTGCATCTCTGAGTTCTAGCATTTTTTATATTAAAAGTTCTCAAACAACCTGCAGTATTCGATATACGGAACAATAAAAACAATAAAGTTTTACCTATATAATTAGAATTCATGAATCTTTTAACATTTATAAGGATGTAATCAGTGAAGGGAGAGGAATAGCATTTTTTTTCTTTTCATTTAAACATATGTCTTTCAAGATCCAGTAAAATTTATTAATCCCAAATTTAGAGAAATATTCTACAACATAGCTGTTATTATTTATTCATCTTTCATGAATGGATTTCCAAGTGGATTGGTAAGAGGAATTTAACTATAGAGATATTAAATTGAGAAGTATGGATTTGGCATAGAATTCAACATTAATTCACCTTCTAAGTGTTTTAACATGCCAGTCAAAGGATATTCTTAATTTATTGAGGAGCCAAAGAAAATTAAAAAGAGTAGAACCTAATTTCTTAAAGATTTTTTAAGGAGGGAGAATAATTGATTGTAGATAGAAACGTATTTTGGTAGGATTGCTATTTTTATTAAAGCAAGTCTATCTTCCATTGTAAAAAAAGTCCCAATTAATAATTATTTTTGTCAGTAATAGTGTCTATTAAATTAGTATAATTTACTGCAGTTGTCTTTTACAATAGATTTAATCATAATTACAAGATATTTAATTTGAGAATTATCCCAAATAAAATTCTTATAGTTTATTAAATAATTATTATGTTTTTATTAATAAGTAAAGTTTCTGTTTTATCAGGGTTAAACTTTAAACCTGACACTTTTCAAAGTAATTAATAAACTTAGTTAAATTTTCTGTTGAAGCTTCAACATCACCATTTGTTATTAAAATGTCATCTGCAAATAACTGAATTTTACAGGAACAACTTTCATCTATTGAGAATCCCTGTATTTTGCTATTAGATCTAATAAAGTTTGTGACACGTTCAATTGCTAGAGCACATAATAGCCATGATAAGGGGCAGCCCTGTTTTGTATCTTTTAATATTTTGAAAGAGCTAGAAAGAAAGGAGCCAATTTTAATAAAAGAGAATGAGTTACTATATAGATTAGTTATAAGATTTATAACATCTAGAGACAATTCATATTGTTTACGTGCTTTGAACAAATAATTCCAATAGAATCAAAAACCTTATTTATATCCAGACTTATTACAATTAATTCTTTTTTTGTTTTTATTAAACATATCTAGTAAAATATTAAGCATAATTATGTTATCATGAACCTTTCTATGTAGTATAAAAGCTGTCTGATCATCATTTGTTAATCCTGGCATAATAAGGTTCAATCTTTTTGCAAATATAGACATAAATATTTCATAATCAACATTTAATAATGAAATAGTATGGTAAGAAGAACATAAGTTAGAATCTTTATTTGGTTTCAAGATAGGAGATATCAGGGAATATTTCCAGGTGGGGATGGTTGCCATATGTTTAACTTGTTCAAAAACTTTTAATAGGATATTTAAAATATTCTTTGGAAATAATTTGCTTTATTCTGGGATTGTACCATCAAGACCAGGGGCCTTATTTGGTTTAAGATTATTAATTTGATCTTTGAACTCCTTAAAAGAGAATGACTTATCAGTTTTGGATCTTGTTCTTTGTTTAATTTAAACCGTATATTGTATTTTAAAAAGTAATTGGTTATGTTGTTGGTTTCTAAATCTGTCTCTTTGTTATTAATTTCTTCATAATATTTCCTAAAGCATTCTAATATGTCTTTTAAACCAGTCACTTTTATATTTTTGTTACCTATTTTGGAAATTATTTCTTTAATGTGATTAGTATTTATTTTTTTTTAGATGTAACAGCTAACCTGTGTAAGCTTTTTGGGTTAATTGAGTAAGTTTATAATTTTAGGTTTTCCAGATTTATTGATATTAAATGGTGAAGTACATCACAATATTTTTGATTTAATATTTTCAAATCAGCATTTGCCATTTTTTTTATAAGGCTTTACATTGGATTTCAATGTATCTATATTAGACTGCAAAGGCATCAATTCCTTATCCCACTTTTTTTTTTACATATTTTTGCATATAGATATGCTTTTAAAGAATCCCAGATAATTACTTCTGAAACTTCTCCGTTATTATTAATTTCAATGTATTGATCTATTTCCTTTTGAAACTATTCCTTAAAGTATTTTAATTTTGCTATATAAACAGGGGATCTCTGATAGTAAATCAAATTACTTGGCTTTAACATTAAGGTAAAGGTAATAGTATTTTGGTCAAATAAAGGGCATGAAGTTATCAATACAGCATCAATTTTACTAAATAAACTAATAGAAGTAAAAACTTTATCAATGTTTGTCTGGGTGCCAAGTCTATAAGAATAATGTGTAAAGTTAAGAGAGTTGGTTGTTTTAATTACATAGGTACCTCTTAAATGTTGAGAATTATTAAAATGATCTAAGTGTTTAGCTACTGAGGATAGCTTAGGAACCTTATCAATAGTTGTGTCTTTACTAGAAAGAATACAGTTAAAATCTCCTGCAATAATCAGTTCACCTTTTGTATATCAGGTTATAATATCCAAATATTTCTTAGGAACTTTGGCCCCAGTTCCAGGTATTCAGTATGAATTCACAAAAATATCATTTTTTGTCGATTCTACTTCTGCTAAGCCATTTTTATCTGTATTGGCATTTAATATGTTAGGCATAGGTAATGAATTCCTCAAAATAATAAGAGTGCCCCTCCTTTTTTATTTAAAATGAGAGCTCACAAGAGTTGAATAATCTTTTAACTTCAATCTATCTACATCTTCAGATAACAGATGCATTTCTTGTAAGAAAATTATGTGAGCTTTATGCAGTTTTAAATATTTCTTTAAGCCTCTCCTCCTCTTCAATGGGTTATTAAGTCCATTGATGTCTAATGAGAGAAAATTACATGTCAACATTCATAAGAGCATGTAAATGCACTATTTAAGATGATTTAGCTTAAAATATAATAACCGAGTGCTAATACTTGTTGTTATGATTAGATGCAAAAAAAAAAAAAAACAAAAGCAAAATTTCAAACTTATATACATTCACACCTCCCATCATGGAATGAAAATCCCCCTGATTTGATGATATAATCATATAAATCACACACCAACCAAACTAAGCCAATGTCACCAAGCTAAATAGTTGCTATTGCTTCTTAATTTAAAAGAATATTATTAATTATAACTATTTAGAGCACATTCAATTCATGTTATATGGAGAAACAATATAAAGTATTAATTTGAGAAATATTAATATTTAGGATCATAGAAATATAATGTTAGAAATTTTAATAATAAAGAATGATACTATGTATTTCTGAATATATCAAAAATATCTCAGAAATAATGCATTTCAAATTTCTCTATTTTGATCAAGACATTTTATATAGTTATTTCTTCTAATTAATCCTGTCATTGAAAATGCTATGAATAGTTTAGTATTTAAGCATTTATGTGGTGTAAATAAATACAATTGACAACACCGATAACACAACCTATAGACACCATAACACCAATACATATCAAGATCCGGTATCATAAAACTCGTAAAAGTCATTTAAATAACTTGGGTGAAAAGGTGAACGTAATAGAATATAGAAGTATAATTAAAAAGTACTACAATTAAAACTTACATAGTTGCATATATTGTATGTTTATTTTTATTTATTTATTTATTTATTTATTTAACATTTGTTGACCGGGAATGTCCGACTAGGTTCCACAGATCCTGTTTTCAGCGGAGGCCCGGGGAGAAATGCTCCAGATGCATGTCTTTGGAATGTGGGAGGAAACCGGAGTACCCGGAGGAAACCCATGCGAGCACAGGGAGAACATGCAAACTCCACACAGAAGGCACCCCAGCCGAGAATCGAACCAGAGAACCTCTTGCTGTGAGGCGACAACGTTAACCGCTGCACCACTGCGCCGCCCATGTGCTTATATATATGCATAATATATTTACATGGATGTGCATACATGTAACTGAGTGTATGCGTTTGTAAATTATGAGTAGATGCTTGATATGTATATTAATGGTTAAGAGAGTGAATATGTTCTATGTATCTATGCATGAGGGTAAATATACAAATGAGTGAGTGTTTTTAAGTGAATGCTTATATTACGAATGCATGTATGTTACTATCAGTACTTCTAGTACTTGGAATATACATTTAACATCTAAATTCTGTACAGGAAGCATTCTTTTATGATTATATTTTAAGTATCATGTACTTACAAATTTGCTTATAGTACTTTTCATTGCCTTATTTTGAAATGTGTAGATCAAGTTTTTGTATTCATCTTACTGATGGGAGATGAAAAATTCTTGAAATGATTTAAAAGTTAGTTTAGCATAAAATAAAATTACCTATTTTACTAACAAATTTAAAACATATTGAAGAGTTAAATCTGCTCATCTTCCTTGTTAGTATAGTGGTGAATATCCCTGCCTGTCATGTGGGAGACTGGGGTTTGATTCCCCGACAGGAAGCACATGGCATTTTTGGATGGTGCAGTGGTGCAGCAGTTGCATTGCCTCCTCACAGCAAGAGGTTCTCAGGTTCGAGTCTCAGCTGGGGGTGCCTTCTGTGCAGAGTCTGCATGTCCTTCCTGTGTTTGTGTGGGTTTCCTCTAGGTGCTCCTCTTTCCTCCCACGTTATAAAGACATGTGTTTGGAGTATTTCTCCCCAGATCTCCCCTGAAAATTGGCTTTGTTCCAAGTCCGACTTTCCTGGTAAACAAATGTTAAATAAATAAATAAATATTATTTTCCAATAATTAGCAATGTAACTGAATAATTAAGGCAACGGATGTTGAGCAGACTGAGGTGTTTTAAGTGTCTTCTCCTCTAAACTGCTTCATATAGCACAGACAACAACTTTATATTAAAGTATAAGTATAGTAATGTATATAAATGCTGTTATATGCAAATTAATATCTATAGAAAAGTCAAATAAATATATTTCTCGCAGAACAAGTTTATAATCACTGTTAATAGTTTCCAGTCAAATGTCTGTAAAAATAATTTTGTATAAAAAACTATTTTATAGCAACCAGTGTGTAGAGGTGTGAACCATAGGTTATCTCATATAAGATATTCTAGCTTCCTACATGCTTGTTTTCATTTGCATTTTAGTAGTGAAGTGGTCCCTGTGTTTAACCTTAGAGGTTTGTTGTATGGCACAGCTCTTTTGGGCATCACATCAGGTGTTGGATTTCACAATTGTATTTCAAGGAAAGCATTGGGACAGCTGTATACTGAAGTAATACCAAAAGTTTATGGGGTATTTAGGTTTTGTAGGCAGTTGGTTATACCTTGTATAAATACATCTGTAGACCCCCTTACTTATGAATATACAAGTGTGGTCTGTACAAATAAAAACACAAAAAAATGAATCCAAACTGGAGCAGTAAAACAAACACGATTTAATGAGCGCTTTTGGAAAAGACAATACTCTTCCTTCATCAGATAACGAATACATTACGTTGGCATGGTTTTAAAATAAAGCCACATCCTAATTAACCAATTAGTACAACCATGTGATACTTTAATTTAAAAGGCAAACATCAAGTTAAAAGCATTAATAAAACATGTTAATTTCAGTAACCTTAGGCTACTCAAAATTCTCTAAGGTTACTATACCCATATAAAGATCATGGGTGCTAAAAAATGTATATGTGCATATCTATTTCAGTTTAAGTATGTTTTTGCATGTAGATGTCAGTACGGATGCTTAATTGTATCTTATCAACTTTCAGATAATTATTACAATCCAAAACACTAAAGACTAGAAACAATGCCATGAAAGAGACACCTGGTTGACAAGACTTCACAATTTATTGAGCACTTTTGTCAGTGAGTGCACATAGACTTCTTCAGAATAAGGAAGTATGCACTATCACTTCTTTTTAAAATCACAAAAACACATGACAAGCTGCATAATATAAAGATAAGATTTTAAAATTTCAAAAAGCTCCACACTTTTGAAACCATGTCACCATATTTTAACATGTTCCAAAATTATACAAACATTTTATTTAAAAATGTATTTAAAATCTGAATGTAAACACTTGCATAAATGTGTGTGTGTGTGTGTGTGTGTGTGTGTGTGTGTGTGTATATATATATATATATATATATATATATGTATACACACCTTTCCCCCACACAATATGTGTGTGTGTGTGTGTGCACACCCCTACACATTTTTATACCAAAACATTGCATTTCTAAAATGCTCTATACTAAAAAGTTTCATGTAACTTTTAGATAATTAATAGCTCTCTTTTACAGTATTTTAATACACTGCCAGATGTTATGTATGGCACGTGTCATTCTCTGTTTCCTATGCTATCAGTTTCATTCATGCTATGCATTTGTAAGTGTTCTGTATTCCACCAACAGGCTTGATGCTTAACTATCTCTGTATTATATCTCAGGTCGTCCATTATCTGTGGATCACCCATGGTCTGTGTGTTTGTTATATTTTTTATGAGATTAAACCTTTAGATTTGTCACTGTTGCAAGAAGCAGATCAGTTATTTGACTTATTAGATCTTATTTAATGAAGCTATCCATTCTTGCAAAGAATCTGTATTCCAAGGGAGCCCAGAAAGAAAATACCAGATAGCCCTTGAACAATGCAAAAGTTAGAAAATTTCAGAAATATAAGACGTAACAAAGAAGTTAATGGTTTGTCCTTGCATAAATGAAATGTGGATATGAAACAATATATTACTTCAGTGACAATAATGACTCAGTTAAGGAAAGTAGCCTTTTAAAATATCAGGAATCACAATGCCAAGTCCTGAAATGTTTAGAATGAATAATCAAAAATCCAGTCTAGCGGTGTATAAATATTTGTGTGTACAATTCAAAAGGTAGCATGTTACAGAACCAGAAAAAGTATAGAGGAAATCCCATTACTGTAATAGGTACTTCTTAGTTTATCAGAAATATTCTGTATAGCAGTAACTAATTTATTATTATTAAAGCTGTATTAGTTTTTTCAGCTTCTTTTATGGCATGTTAAAGCCAGTAATATTGTTTTAAGCAAGCATTTTCATCACTATAAATGGCATATCTGTCTGTACTGTGATGATCTGCTGCATGAGTGTATTGTATTTACACTGTACTTGTATAATGGATACAACTTTCACCGAACTATAATTAGGATGACCATAAGATGTCACAAACAGAAATTAGTAACAGGTGTCTTTAAATCTTTGGATGTCTTCTTTTTCTTCTTCCCACTACATTCTTCTTTCCTTTTCTTCTTTTCATTATTCCACTTTTAAAAGATAATGAGCACAAAAAATGACATGGATATGTTTTAAAATTAACTAGATTCATTTTAAATGTTCTACCTTGTGTTTCTGCTGTTCATTTTAACATTCTAAAAGCCTTTTCCTGTTGCTTGTCTCTTTAAGATGACAAGAGCCCAAATTAACATTCTAAAAGTCTTTTACTGTTGCTTGTCTCTTTAGGATGACAAGAACCCAATCCATATTTTCTGATTAATCAAAAAGTTTATTTTTCTGAGAAAAGCCCACTGCATCTTCCAGAGAATTAAAAGTTTTCTCATCTTCTGGAAAAAGATCCTAATTCTGTCTGGAAAAAATAGTTGAGCTTTAATGTTTAGCTTAAGTCTTTTTATGAATGGAATACATGCTTTCCTTTTGGTCATAACAGATGCAGTATAGTCACTGTCAAACCTGATAGTGTTGTCATTTATTTTTATCGGAGAATTAGCCCAAGCAGTCTTCAGTACCAGTTCCTTGTCTTGGCTGGAGAGAAATTTTACAATAATAGATCAGGAGACTGGAGGATTTTTCTTCAAAGATGAAGTTGAAAGAGATCTATGAGCTCTCTCTATACCAAAAGAGAGAGAGAACATCTGTTAGATTTATATGTTTAGGCATCCAGTTAGTTAAAAACTGCAACATATTGTCTCCTTCTTCCATTTATGGTATTCCATATATCCTAATATAATTTCTTCTAGAACTACTTTCTAGGTCCTCTAGTTTGTCCAGAAGCAAAGTATTTTGTTTCAACAGGAATTCTGTGTGATTCTCACTCTCTGCCATTCTGCTATCCAGGTCATTTAATGTGCCTTCTATTGCTGAGATCTGAATATACTGTTTTATCATTTCTTTTAACATTTCTGTTTGTTTTTGGAATCTCCTTTTATATTTCCCATTTTGATCTCAAGTTTAACAAATTTAACAGAAAGCTCCTGGATACTATCCATTATAGACTGTAGTTCCTTTTTCACCAAGTTGTCTTGAGAGTTCACTTTTGAGTGGCTCATACTGTCATAACAGTCAATAAAATGTCTGACAGGAAAAAAAATCAAAGAAAAACTATAAAAAAATTGATTTTTCTTTCAAATAGTTGTCCAAGTTTGTTTAAAAGACTCAAACTGTATAAGAAAATATGTTTTTGTTAAGTTTGTATAATAAAATCCTGTCAGAAAAAAAGAAAATAAAGCAGAGCTAAGTCTTTGTGCTGTTAGCAGTTCACCATCTTAGCCATTCCCCTATTATGTTTTTCTGCTTTTTCTACTTTACATCCCAGGAGAACAGCAGACTAATTTCTTCCGTGTTGTAGCAAATACCACTATAAGAGTTACTTTAAAATGTTGCAACACTTAATTTCAGTTTTTCTAATAATGTTAGTCTGTCATGTTCTACAGTTTCCAGCCTGTTTTAATTTGTAGAGACATTTATCATAGTGGTTACTTTTACTTCTGCTCTGCTTTAGGAATGGCACTTCATGTCAATTTGTTTTATGCTAAATAATGTCTTATAGCATTAATAATTTACTTTATTCCACTTAATATTTCAGAGGGAAAGTTTTTTTTTTTGTTTTTCATTGGACTGTTTTCTTGTTCTGATGTATAGCTCAGAGGTTCATTTGAGTAGTTCTGATGTATAGCTTAGAGGTTCATTTGAGTACCCCCATTTTATTCTGCTTCCTTTCTTCTCCCCTCATCTTGAGTGTAGTTGCAGATTGAAGTACTCTAAATATGAAGAGTCAATAGGTATATTCTTTAAGGCAGCAAAAAAAGAAATACCTACTTTTCCAACTTTGAAGTGGGGGCTAAGATGTTTATGTCTCTCATATACAGGGACCTAAAGTCACTTTTCAAAATGCCACATTTTCATATTTTTCTGTCTGACTTTGGCGACATATATATATATATATATATATATATATATATATATATATATATATATAGATTCACTTCACTTGTTCGAAATACTGAAATCTTGAATTTCAGTATGTCGAGACCAAGTGAGAGAGAATCCACAATGTCAAAGCAGTAAAATATCATGGATATCAAAATATCAAATTATAGTACACTGAATATTCCACATTGGAATATTCAGCAATGTTTTTATTTCAATAAAGATATGTTCCACTGCAAAGTACACCTCCCGACACCATTGAACATGTAGTGACATCCTCCACATAGAACTCCCAACACTGTAACACAGACAGCAACATCCCCAAAGTGCAGCAGCGCTCATGAACACAGCAATAGGTACAAGTACAAGTACGTCTGATCATATCTTCAGTAGCCTAGCTATTGCTACTAAAAAGTCCAGTGTGCTGTAGCTGGGCTTATTGGCTAACAAATTTTCAAACTGGCAATGCCGTTTAACTATATGCCTATGTTTAGGTGAAGGGGCAACACCACTAGCTATCCGAGCCCTCAATTCCTCAACCCTGTCCTGCTCTCTAGCTAATACACCCATCAGTAGTGCCAAATCATTAGCCTTGTTACCTAACAGACAGTTTATCCTATGATGGTATGCCTCAACTATTCTGCGTGTGGGGAAGAAACAGGGTATTCAACTCATGGATACTCCAAAAGGACACCGGGAACAAAGGTGGAAATCTACAGGATGTGGCTGTCTGTGTTGTGACTTTCTGTACCTTTTCCAGCACATACCAGTCACTAAAGTATGTGAGTAGATCCTTACCCTCGGTAGGGAATGTCTCTTTAAGTGCTTGAAAAGCCGGCAACACCTCCTCTTCTGGTATGAAAAGTCAGCACATTGTTGTCTGTCCCTCATAAACTTTTTCTGTTTCCTAAAAAATATATTATCAGTTCTTTTATTAGTCCTATGTAGGACTTTTTTATATAATTGCTCATATTCAGAAAATAACAAATCCTTCAGAATATCTTCGTTCAACTTTTCAACTTGTTTATACAAGGCAACCAATGCTGTGTCATTATATGTAATAAGTTTACTTATAAGCCCCATTCCACAGTCGTCGAAAAAAGTGTGAAACTCTTTCAACACTTCTGCATTATAAGTTATACCAAAAGGGTATTTGAACATTCTTAAACCGTGAGGAACCATTTTACATTTGAAACAACCTTGCAAGTAATTGTTATCAGTCTGTAAGCACTTTAATTTAAACAGCTTTTTTTTCGAATGTGTATATCATAGATTTTAAAGTTGGTGCTTCATTATAAAAAGTCCCCTGCACATCGGTATTACCATTCGCAGTAGTTACAAAATCAAAATTGAAATTCTTATCGAAAATAACACTGAAACACACAGGTTCTCCTAACTTTAACCTGGTCTGCATTGTGCTATTACTTTCAGCACAGTCGAACTCTGCATGATGAACAGTACCTTTAGTGTTGTTTTGAGTAATTCCGTGACCATGGCCGCTAACTATCTCACTGCCTCCTTCAGCCGACAGGTGTCCAGAAGGAGTTGCTCTGTGAACAAATAGTCCATTGGTTTTGTCGCTCAATGCTGCCTGATGTACGCCATGTAAAGATGTCTTTTCCTCACCATAGCTCATCGGTTTGGAGTGTGGGGACGACGTAGTCGGCAATTCTGCAACTTGTTGATAACCAGGTGAAACCACCCTTGATGTGTAGGATGCACTGTATGGTCCGCCCTAACGGAGGGGGTGTAGTGTTGTATGGCACTGAGGAATATAACAATGTTATTACACAAATCCTGTTAGACATCATCACTTACTCCCTGGTAATCTAAGAACGAAATTACCATAGCATATGGTAGAATAGACTCTTTATTAGAGGAATATTTACTTGAAAATCGGATAAGATGGTAAAACATACCACTACCTAAAACAAGTGAATCCCATCATTCCTAGCATTTTTGGAGTACCAAAGGTGCATAAATGTATCAAGGACCCTCCTTTTAGGCCCATCGTGTCAGCAAGAAATTCAAAAACTCACCCCCTAGCAGTGTATGGTGATTATTGGACTAAGGAAATTGTAGTAAAGACAGACCACTTAATTAAAGACTCATGGGAATTCCTGAGTAAATTAACTAAGGATGTATGGAAGGAGAATTACAGTTTTCTTACCATTGACGTCAAGGATCTTTTACTAGTATTCCAAGATGTGAGGGACATGAACTGTTTAGTGAGAGTATTTATAAACACTCGAGTATGACTAAAGATCAAATTCAAATGATCCTTGAACTGATGGAAGTGGTCTTGGATAACAACTATATATGTTTCCAGGGTGAACATTATCAACAAACTAGTGGGGTAGCGATGGGAGCAGCTTGTGCTCCCATCTATGCAAACCTGGTGATATTGGAATGGGAACACAGGTTTGTGTTCAAAAGCCCCTTTATTCAAAACAATATACATCTGTATCTGAGGATTCTGGACGATATATTTGTTTTGTGGGAAGGGAGTCAGGACACTGTGGAATTATTTATGCAATATATGAATGGATGTACACTCTCTTTCAAATTTACATATACGCGGGACAGAGTCAGTATCAATAATCTTGACACCACTATTTTTCAAACTAATGAGGGGTTTAAATCTAAAATATTTAGAAAAAGTACATGGTGTAGCAGTTATCTACACTACACTAGTAATCACCCCACATTTCAGAAAAGGAGCCTTGTCAAGGGTCAGGCAGTATGTATAGCAAGAATGACCTCAGACAAGGCCGATTTAAGAGGGGAATTTGATGTCCTTGATAAAATGTTTGAACAGAGGGGGTACCCTTAGGAGTTGGTACACTGAGTTTTAGAAGAAATATATAAAGGGTGGGGTACTAAATATAAGCCCCTTTTGGGTGTTCCCATTGATACAACAAATAAAAGGAACAATGACAATAAATTTCAAAGGGCTTGTGTTATAGAATTTAATTGTTTTTCTGACACATTTACCAACATTATAAAAACTAACTGGAGTATGTTAAAAACTAGTAGCAAATTGTATGAAGTAGTAGGGAAAGAATCTATATTTTCCTTTAAAACAGGAAAGAATCTTAAAAGAATATTTGAACAAATAGAAACACCAAAGAATTTTACAAGAAAGGCAACTAACTCTTGTGGTAATTGTAAACTGTGCTGTTATATTATTAGGGAAGACAAAATGCTTTTACAGAATGGTATGAATAGTATAGTCTGGTTTTGTAAGGGCAACTCTAACACTAAAATGATCGTTTACTTGGATACCTGTGTAAGGTGCCCTGCATTTTACATAGGTAAGACGGAAAGAGCCCTGAAGGAAAGCATGTACGAGCACTTTAATGACATTAAAAATAAAAAAAGAAAACAGTGCGTTGTACAGGCATTCTCCTGAATGTAGTTCTCCCCCTTTTAATGGTTTTAAATTTGGAATTATAGATGTTGTTAAATTTGATCCTGGGGGGGGTGACGTTAAGAACACACTACTTAACTGGAAATTGAAATGGCAACTGAGGCTTAGATCTAATATTTTCTCTGGTTTGAATGAGTATATTACTATAAAGCCAGTATTAACAGCTAAAGCATTTACAGTATAACACAGTGTATATATCTCACATACGCTTTGTTTATTTTTTATATATAGTATGTATTACAAATTTAAATGTATGTTATTTTTAATATTTTAAACAGCTTATATATATATATATATATATATATATATATATATATATATATATATATATACACGTATATCACACATTGTATTTTATTTTAGGACTTCTGTGTCTTTACATTCTAATTGGAGTTGAATTTTGGATTGATATAAAAGCAATGAGTTGAATTATTTGTGTTATCTGATGAAGTCTTGTACACAAGACGAAAGCGCTTATCCAAAGTTTATTAAAGTGTTTGCATCTTTGTGAGAGTGGATTTCTGTTTGTTCTAGTTTGCTGAGTATTTACAGTCGTTTGCATTTGTCGTTCTTGTTTTTTGGTTCTGAGTAATTTTATATTAAACTGAAAATGCAGTTAACAACCTCTCTCTATTTTCCACACCTAGTTATAGTAAGCGCCTTAAAAAGTCATCTTCTATATCTGACTGCTGCCTGCAGCAATAAAAAAAAAAATACTCACCTGCGGATAGGTGGTTGCTAACCATTGAGCTTATCAATAAAGAATAAGTGACATTCACTACAGCACCGGGCTAAAAAAAATCCTTAAATTCTGTTAGTGGCTCCAACACCTTCAGACCTCTTGTGAGCAAATAATTTATCTAGGCAATATATAACAAATCCTGCTAGTCCTGCATTATTTCCTTCTTCCAGTGATGATCATAGCAGGCAAACAGTGGCAATCTCCGTCTGGTACACCCAAATCTTCTTTGTTCATGTCAGGGTTTTCAAGGCTGAGAAATGGTTGCAAGTCTGAAAATGGACTTCTCCAGTGTGAATAGGAAAAAACACATGCTTCTCAGGTCTGCTGCCATATATTAACTAATCCAGAGGCACTAAACAGGATCTTGCTGTGAGCAGTCAGAGCAGAACAGGAAGCCAGCTGGTAGCTGCTTATTAGATGCTGCAAAGAGACATTTTGATTGGGTAAATTGCCATAAGCCAAAAGCAGAGGTCTGTTTACTGCAGAATTTGTAAAATATTTGTATCTTAACAGATAAATTGGGCATCCAGGGATGGGGCTGTATTTTAATTGAAAAATGTGTGCACCCAAGAAATTCGGGACAGTTGAGGTTTGTGGGCCAGAGAGGAATGATAATTCTGTTCTCTTGTTCATCATCAGGAAAAATGTCATAGTCCACTATGGATTATGTTTGCTTTAAATAGTTACAAACATAACTTTTGTCTTTAATTGGTATGGAGTTTTTCTTTTTAAGCCCTCTCCTGTGTCTGTAATCTCTCAAGTTAAACTTTCATGAAGCATATATCTTCAGCTATTTCCTCACTGAGTGCATTTGTAGGGGGAGGGTGCAGTTAAAAGAATTAAATTAGCTTATTTCTTGACTGTAATTTCATTAATTAGACAATGTTTTTTTTCAACAGCTTCAGAGACTAGAACACTACTCCAATGTCATTCTCTTGATCTCTTGTGATATTTTCAAAATAAGTAACTCATTTATTATCGTTATATATGTTTTTCATCTTTTATATATACTGGTCTTGCCTATTTTTTTTATAAAGGGCTAATTGCCTAAGTTCACATTGTATGTGAATATTTCATGTTTGTGGGTGCTGTTTCTTGCTTTTTTTAAGATGTGAGTTTTGCAGCAAGATTGTAGCATTGGTAGCATTTTTAGTTTCTAGGATTAGATCTAATGTAAATGACTTCCCAGTCTTTCACTAGAAAGGCCTTAAGAGTTAAGTCAAAACCTAAGATAGTTCAAGATATATCATACCTTACTGCTCAAGCTTAAGAGAGTTTATTACAAAAGTTTTATTTATTCTTAGTCACAATACGTACAGCATGTTTGTCAGTACAGGTTTACATCTTCATTCTGAAATTCTAGCTGTTTATTTCAGATTGTGAATTTGCATGGTATGCATTCTGCAATAAACACTGATGATTTAAATGGCTCACTCAGTAGTTAAATTGCAAATCTGTTTATGGAATATTAATATCATACAAACCTTAGGGAAAAGAAAGTTATTCTCACACTTGCTCAATATTTTGGCTTCTAATATCTGCTATGTTCAAAAGAGACACATGATGGGATCCCAACTGACATCTACAAAAAGAGATGGATTTATGTTTATGCTTCATGATCTAGTGCAAACAGCCAAGGTGCTGCTATCATTATAAAATCAGGTAGATATGAGAGTTATGTACTTACCATAATGATAGATCCCTGTTGTCCTATTTTTGTTTGGTTCAACGTTTGGGACTTGGATATGATTTGGATCTAGCCTTAGCAACTTCAAGCTTTCAGATCCAGGGGTTTTGACTCCTCCCCTACTCATAATTCCCTCACCACTGTCTAATAACTACAGATGGAGTTCTCCCCATGTGAGAACATAATTAGTAATAAGATACAGATAGAAATATATTTATATTTATATATTAATGGGAAACAAAGTAGATTAATATTAATACGAATTGGATAAGATGCTACTGACGTTTCGAGGTTACAGACAGACTGCTGTACGTAGTAACTTATTCTTCCAGCAGCTTTACATGACAATTTGTAAGGGGGATGGCGGGAGGGATGTTGAATCAGTGGAAATAGGACAACATGGATGTATCGTTATGTTAAGTAGATAACTTTTATAGTCGATGTTGCCCAGTTTTATCTGATTCAACCTTTGGGCGAAAATCCCTAGCTACATGATTTGCCAGGTGGACTTATGGAAGGATGTTCCTGAGAACAGCTGAGCCAAAGGAGAACTGAGCCCTGGATTGTGCATCCAGTTTATAGCGAGTCACAAAGGTATGCACTGTAGACCATGTAGCAGCTGCACAAATCTCATCAATTGGAAAATACTGTTGAAAAACTGCTGACATTGGAACAGCTCTTGTGGAATGAGCTTTAGGTTTTTGGGAGAGTTTTAGACACAATTTTTCATAAACAAATGATGTACAACTTCCCAGTCATCTTAAAAAGGTGATATTGGGAACTCTTTTCCCGGCTTATATTTAGAGAAGTGATTGCCACTAAAAAGATCATTTGCCTTGTCAAAAACTTAATGTCTACTGAATCTGTTGGTACAAAGGAGGAATGTGTGATAGCCTGAAGCATCACCGTGGTGTCCTAAGGAGGGACAGGATCTTGAAGAGGGGGAAAAAGAAGAAAAGTTCCTTTAAGAAAGGCTTAAGACAACTTTAATATAGCTATAGAAGTCTCATAATGACCTATGTGAAAATTGGAGATGACTGCCAGTTTAACTTTGATTGTTGAAAAACTTGAACCTTTTTCAAAAAGTTCAAATACAAACTCTAGAATGGAGGGAAGGGGAGCTCAGCTAAGAGCTAAACCTTTCCCTAAAGCCCAGAAAGAAAATTTTTCTATTTTCTTTGATACTCTTTTCTAGAGCTAGATTTTTGTGAAGCAGAAAGAATATGAACAACATTTTCTGTAAATCTGGCATCCCTGGTCATTGCTAGAACTGGAGTAACCAAGCAATTAACTTCAGGGAGTCTACGTCTGGTACAGGATGTTGAGAAGGATGAGAGATCATGTCTTGGTTGTGGGCCAGAGTCTATGTGGACTGAGCAACTGGGAACAGAGATAAGAGAACCACACCTGTTATTGCCAGTATGGGGCAATGAAGATCACTCTGGCCTTGACCCTTCTGGCTTTCTGAATGAAATTTGTAATTGGAGGAAATGAAAGGAATGCATAGAGGAGACCCAGGCACCAACTGTAGATCAGAATGCTTTTTGGTGACCCTGTGATGGGATCAGGGCAAAGTAACTGCTGCACTTGTTTTTCAGGTTGGAGGCAAGCAAGTCACAGCAGTGTTGGCCCCAGTGACTGAAGATTTCATTCACCACTGTTGAACTTGAGGGACCACTTATGAGGCCAAAGAATTTACCTGCTAAATTTTTCTGCAAGTACACTGGCAGTCCCCAGAATGTGAGTTGCCATCAGAAAATGAAGACTTCACCCACTTTCAAAACCTCATGGCCTCTCAATGCAAGGGTAAGACCTGGATCCCCCTGTATGTTGATGTACCAGACCACTAACATGTTATCTGAATTGCAATCACACCTACTGGAAGAGAGTCATGAAGTGCTCGCAATGTCAAAAGGACTGCTCTCATTTCTAGAACATTGATGTGTAAATTGGTCTCTAAGGATGTTGATGCACCCTGAACCATCTTCCCATCATAATGCCCCCCCACCCTAAAAGGGAAGCATCCATAGTAACTACCGCTATAGGTGAACATGGAGAAAAGAGATCTGCTGTTAATGTTAATGAAGAAGTCCACCATTCTATATGGGCTCTGCATACTGAGGTCAACTTGTTGAAAGGGTGAAAACATTGAGATCATTGGACAGAAAAAGTCCATTGCAGAACTTTCATAGGGGTCCGAATGGAGAGATTATAAATCAGCAAGCAAAGGAGAGTAGTATTGCTGGAATTGAATTCATCCTCAAGTCTTGGTTAGTACCTTCACAAGGCAGACCCTGTTTTTTACAAAATCTCATCAAGATGACACTAATATATAGACTGTATTTTATATAGCATATATCAGGGACAGAAGTATGTTAAAAATAAAAAAGACAGCTGGGTACACAAGATTCAGGACAACAAAATGTCTAATCCTGGTAGGCAAACTGTTGCCAGAACTGGAAAAAATGACAATGTAGAATCCTCAAGACATGGAAACATTCCTACAGTGGGGCCAGGCCAGGACCAGGATAGTAGTACTCCACAAAAATCACAAAACCTGATATGCCAAAAAAGAGCCATAAAGATGATAGAATGGACTACTGAGGATAAGAAAAAAAATATGCATCGTTGCTATTATGTAAAAAGCTCAGAACTTCAAGATAGAAAATATGTAAAAAGATTAAGAGAAAAAAAAAATACCTGCACAAGAAAAACTGTCAGAAGCTTCAAATAAAATTTGTGCTCATTAATATAACACATTTATGAAAAACATTATATACACCAAGAAACCTTGGGCTGTTTGGAAAAAAGAAGCAACTGAGGAAGTGTGAAAATGTAAAGAACAAAAGCTAGAGATTTTTGAAATGTATAAAGAAGAAATATGGACATGGGAAAGAAAGAGAGATCTGATATGGTGCAATATTTATGCAAAGGAGAAAGCCAAATTAATCAATGTAAGAAGGCAGCCCCAAAGATATTCGAAGATAAATACAGGCAAAGGCATCCAGATATAGAAAATTTCAGAATAAAAAATAAGATCACAAAAAGGGAATGTAGAACAGAAGATCAGTGAAGCAGAAATAAAAACAAAATAGAAGTTGAAGTTATGGAATATCTGTGAAGTGAAGGATTCAGTGTAGAAAGTCTAACAGGTTATATCACAGCATGATGGAACAAATAGTTCCCAAATTAAGGAGAAACAAGAGGAGCAGGAGACGTCTGAAGAAGAAATATGGACATGGGAAAGAAAAAGACATTTAATATGGTGCGATACTTATGCAAAAGAGAAAGCAAAACTAATCAATTAAAAATAGCAGCACCAAGAGAAATACAGGCAAAGGCATCCAGATGTGAAACATTTTACAAAACAAAAAATACGAAGACAAAGAGGAAAGTAAAAAAAGAGTATTAGTAATGGAGAAGTTACAGAAATAGAAACTGAGGTCATGGAGTACCTGTCAAGTGAATTTATTGCAGAAAATCTAACTCTGATAACATCACAGCAGGATAGAGCAATGGGTCTTCAAATTAAGGAGAAACCAGCGGATCAGGAAACATCTGATCAGTTCCACTATGAAGATACTTTAGAGCCTTCAGCTGGAGTTGCACAGCAAGGGAAGGAACAGGAAACTGTGGCAACTCTGACGTAGTCAGTGTCGTGGAGTGATAGGCCACTGAGTTCCCATATGGAAAAGCAACAGATGACACAGGGTAAAACTGAAGAAAATGTGGCACAGGAAGATGCTCTGGAACTTTCTGTAGAATGTCCACAGGAAATGGAAAACAAAGAATGTGCCCTCAGTTTAAAAGAAAATGATCTAAGAGAAGTGTTGCTTGACTTAATAGAAATAGACATATTAAGATCAATAAAAGAAATAGACTACAGAAAGTCAATAAAACCCAAAAAGTTAGAACTCTGATAAAACAAATGAACACAGTAATTATCACTGTTCATAGAAATTCATGCAATATAACAGAAGTAAATAAGATATATTACTGTGCAGCTAAATTATTAACAGAAAAAGTCTTACTACAAAAACACAGGGCAGTAAGAGCATAGAGAATAATCAAATGCCATCAACTATCGAAGAGTATAGAAGAAGGATCAGATCAACAAAAATGCTCAGAAAAATAGATGTGTTAAAAGCAATGCACAGTATCAGAACAGACCAGCATCTATCCTGCACTATCCCAAATAACAAACTAAAAATATCAGCACAGGCAGAAAAACCTAGAAGATACACAGATAAACATAAAGGAAAAGTACAAAATAAGCAATTTATTGATAACCTAAAAAAGTTTTATAAATAACTGGGAAACAAGGCAAAGGGAATTGAAACACCACCAAAAAAGAAGGAATAGATACATTTTGGAGCAATATCTATGAAGATCCTGTGGAACATAGCAAAGATGCTAAACGGATAGAAGAAGTAAAAGAAAGAATAAGAAGTCCAACGGTACAGGATATGAAATGGTATGACGTAAAGACCAGAGAGATTGAAACAAAGTTAAGAAAAGCTCTTAATTATTAAACCCCAGGCCCAGATGCAGTACCTAACTTCTGGCTAAAGGTATTAACATCTTTACATGAAGATTTAGCCATAAGTAAGAACTATTTATATGCGGACCCTGAACAGGCATCATCCTGGCTAACAACAGGAAAAAAATACAACTACAATTGCTGCCAATAGAATTTATAGTCATTTAGAAGAAAACTCCATCATGGCAGTAAAACAAAAGGGTAAAAAAAGAAAGCCATATGGAACAAATGATCATTTGTTGTTAAACAAAGGTATAGTGGAGAACTGTAAAAAGGGGAAGAATCTAAGTATGGCATGGATAGACTACAAAAAAAGCATTTGATAGTATCCCACATTCATGGATAAAAGAGTGCTTCAAAATGTATAAGATACACCCCACACTGACCAATTATATTACAACAACCATGAAAGAACAAAAATGGACAGCCATGAAACAGTGGCAAGCCACTTTGCAGCTAAGCTATGATAAAGGACAAATTATTATGCCAGGGATAAAAATTCAAAGGGGGATATTCCAGGGTGAGTCTCTGTCACCGCTGCTCTTTTGTCTTGCCCTTAACCCATTAAGCTGTTTACTTAACAGATTAGGTCATGGCTATAATTTGGGTCCAAAAAAACAAAAAGTGTAAAGACTTCTGATCTTTTTGTGGAATATTTCTTCAGATGAGGAACTGAAAGCACAACTGCAAGTGGTCAAAACTTTCTCAAATGATACAAGAATGTCATTTGGTCTTGATAAATGTGCCAAAGCAACCTTTAAAGTAGGAAAGCTGCAGCACCAAGAAAACACCAATTTGGGAGAGGAATGTGATATGAAAGAACTTGAGCAAGTGGGAGTCTATAAATACTTGGGAACCGATGAAGGATAAACAATAAAACATGAACAAATGTGAATAAAACTCAGTAAGGAATATTTTAGAAAACAAAAAATTAATACTGAAAACAATGCTGACATCTAGGAACAAAAGTCAAACTATAAACCAATTTGCTCTTCCTGTCCTAACCTACAGTTTCGGAGTGATTGACTGGCCCCAAAAGGTGCTGGATGGGTTGGACAGGAAAACAAGGATGCTTTATGCTTATCAAATGATTTATAAATTCTAAAAACAGTGTATTCCAAGACTGTATATTCCCCATTTTGAAGGAAGTATGGGCCTTCTCAAAACTGATTACGTGTATAGACCTGCAATCATAGGACTGCATACATATTTGCTGATGTCACAAGACCCAAACACAGTGAAAGTTGTAAAATAGGAGAATAACTCTAAGATGACTTTCCTGCTTAGTTTAGCAGAAACATATTGGTGTCAATTGGGAATGGAAACCAAACCAGAAGTAGATAAAAATCAGGAAGTAACTGAATGTGCCAAAAAACAAAAGAAAGAATATAAAGAGAGGGACCAAATACAAAGGCAAGAAATATGGAAACTGCATAAATATAGTTGCAAATAGAGAAAACTCTTGGAACAACTTCATGTTGATCAGGATCGAACACAGGAATGGTTAAGGAGACGTGAATTTAAACCAAAAGATGAAAGGTTAATAATTGACAGGTTAAGACAGTCGGCTACGTACATGTTGGTTTGCAAAGTCCATTGAACATGTGGGAGAAACAGAAACATTTAACTTTTGTAAAACAAAATTGGAAACAGTCGTACATATTGTTGCTGGCTGTGATATACTAATGGCAGAAGGACTGTATACTGAAAGGTATAATACTGTGGCAAGACTGTTGCATTGGAGATTGTGCAAACATTATAATATTGAAGTAGCTGAAAAACATTGCAAGCATGAGCCACAAAGGAGAAAATGATGAAGTTTATATGACGTGGGATCACCCGTTACCAACAGTTCAAAAATAGATGTGAGAAAGTCAGATATAGTGGTCCATGAAAAGAAGACAAAAGTAGCACTGATCGCTTTAATCACCACTCTCAGTGACTACAGTGTCTTATGTACAGAGAGACACAGAGTCATAAAATAGCAGGATTTGCAGGCAGAAATGACAGCAATGTGGAAGAAGGATACTCAGACAGTTGCAATAGCAGTAGGAGCAATGGGTCCCGTAAAAAAGAATTTTCCAATTGTACTTAGATATGTTAACAATACATGTAACTCCGTACAAACTGCAGGAGGAGTCAGTACTAGGCACATCGCTGGTGCTGCGAAGAGCACCTCTGGCTAACATCAAAGACTGAAACAATACTAATTTCATGAACTTTAATCATACTTTGACTTAGGAATGGGGTCCATTCCTGTCATGGTATTAGAAACCTGAAAGACTTGGAGAATTTAAAAAAAGAGAGAAATCCAGACATGGAAATAAGAATGGCTGTTGAATCCCTCAGTCATAGCGGTCTTAGAATTATGCATCCTGAGGGAAAGGATTTTCTAGCACTCTTGATGCTGTTTGGTGGATTGAATGAACCCTGGGTAGGGGTAAGGTGGCTATCTGAGGGTACTGTTTAGATGGCATCCCTTGAACTCCAGATTCTGAGCAGTTAACAATGTGCTTTGCTGTCTGTTCACTGTAATTCCCAGATGCCGAAGCAAGATCCTTTTGCAGAATTAGCAGATCCTTCATCAGAGCATTAAGGAAGCAATTGTCTTGGTATGGCAGCACCTGGAACCCTTGCAGTCTCAGATAAACAGTTACTGCTGCCAGCCACTTGGTAAACACCCGGGGGTAGGGGCTGTGGTGAGTCCAAAGGGCAGAGCTCTGAACTGGAAATTATTGGCTCCCAGACAAAAATGGAGGAATGTCCTGGATTGTCTGTGTATCTTTATGTGGTAATATGGTACATTATGCATGGTACAATGGTAATGTGGTACATTATGCATGGTACAATTGTAATGTGGTACATTATGCATGGTACAATTGTAATGTGGTACATTATGCATGGTACAATGGTAATGTGGTACATTATGCATGGTACAATGGTAATGTGGTACATTATGCATGGTACAATGGTAATGTGGTACATTATGCATGGTACAATGGTAATGTGGTACATTATGCATGGTACAATTGTAATGTGGTACATTATGCATGGTACAATGGCAATATGGTACATTATGCATGGTACAATGGTAATGTGGTACATTATGCATGGTACAATGGTAATGTGGTACATTATGCATGGTACAATTGTAATGTGGTACATTATGCATGGTATAATGGTAATGTGGTACATTATGCATGGTACAATGGTAATGTGGTACATTATGCATGGTACAATGGTAATGTGGTACATTATGCATGGTACAATGGTAATGTGGTACATTATGCATGGTACAATGGTAATGTGGTACATTATAGGTTCATAGGTTCATAGGTTCATAGGTTCATACTAGGCTATCTGCCTGAGGGCATTTATAAGCCTAGCCCATTGTTTTGTGGCTTACGCCACCCCTTTTGTATGGGGAACTATACCCATTATTTTGCTGTGCCTCTGTCGAGCAGTGACACTGAGGTAATTCCTGGGGTATATCTGCGATCTCCCATCCATTGGTCAAGATTTCTCTTGAACAAGGCCAGCGAGGTGCTCTGCCTCACATGTACCGGGATTTTGTTCCACAGCATAGGGAGTCTTTGGGTGATGAATCTATCCCTCCAGCATGTCCTATTAATAGCCGTGTCGAGGTTTAAGTCTCCCACCCTTGTGGCTCTGATGGATCTAGATTTGTTGAGGTGAAGCATATTCATCAAATCTGGGTTTGACATGGCCTTGTATGTTAGGCAAAGGTCACCTCTGAGCAAGCGGTAAGCGACTGAATAGAGCTGGAGTTCTTTCAGTCGGGCAGCATAGGACAGATTTTTGAGACCCTTTATCCTTTTGGTGAGGAACTTTTGTGGCCTCTCCAGCTGCTGCAAGTGTCGGGTCAGATACATTCCGAATGGGGCATTGTACTCAATCATTGGTCTGATGAGTGATGAGTAAAGGGAGACTATGACCTCCCTTGATCTAGATGAGAATCCCTTCATGATAAGGTGGGCAATGTAGAAGGACTTCCTAACTACTTTAGCTACATGGGTGTCGAATGACAGACTACTATCAACCTGGGTCCCCAGGTCCCTGATAACTTCTTCTGTGCTCAGTGGATTGCCACCTATTTGGTAGCTAGGGGTAACCTTGTTTTTCCCGAAGGGTATGACTATGCATTTTTGGCATTTAACTTTAGGCCGTGGCTCTGGCACCAGTTATCCGCTTCTGTGAGACCCTTCTGAAGGATATCTGTGTCAGATGTGTTTTCTACTATGGCGCCCAGTTTGCAGTCATCTGCAAACTTTGTCAGCCATAACCCTCCTGTGTTTGCTTGTACTGGAAAAGTAGATGCCAAACAAGAGTGGGCCCAGGACTGAGCCCTGTGGGACACCACTTGTGACAGGCTTTGAGTCTGACATGGCGCCAGCAACTCTGACCCTGTGGGTTCTGTCACTCAGCCAGTTTGCAACCCATCTTGTGATGTATGGGTTAACATTTAAGCTGATGAGTTTTTCAATGATACCCGAGTGGGGTATTGTATCGAAGGCCTTAGCCAGATCGAGGTAGGCTGTATGGACTGCCTTTCCCTCATCAATGGCTTTGGTGACTGTTTCGAAAAAGTCAACCAAGTTTAAAAGGCATGATCTGCCTTTGACAAAGCCAAACTGGGTTGGATCCAAAGTCTGCAAATTCCCTATGTCTTTATTTATGAGGTCCATTATGATCCTCTCCATGGCTTTGCAGATAAGGCTTGTCAAGCTAATGGGCCAGTAATTTCCAGGGTCTGTGGAGGCACCGCCTTTGTGAAGTGGGACCACAGTTGCAGTGCGCCACTCCTGGGCACGTATCCAGAGGTAAGACTTTGATTAAACAGCTGTCCTAGCTGTGGGTTTAATTCCTCATTGAGTTCGTGGAGCACACAGCCGGGGACACCATCGGGTCCCATGGATGCTGTGTTTTTGCTTTGGAGAGAGCAGTTCTCACTTGGGCGCTGGAGATGTTTGGGGGCTGCACTCATTTGGTATAGATATCTCTCCTTTGGGGAGGGGAGAAGTTTGCACTGAACCTGTCAGCCAGTATGTTGGCAATGTCTGTAGGATCAGTAATCTTCACATCATTTTGAACTAGTTCTGAGCATATCTGGGAGTTTCCTCCTAGGTTTCTAACATAGCTAAAGAAGGCCTTATGATTGTCTTTTGAGTCTTTAGCTATTTTTCTCTCGAAATTTGCTTTGGATGATTTTATGAGAGCTCTTAGTTTTTTACTTATACTGATCAAGGGTGTCTTACCTTTTAAGGATTTTGCTCTATCTTGTAGTAGCTTCCTCCTTTTGTTGTAGAGTTTGTTTATGGCTGAGGTCCACCAGACTGGACGCTTGCCTTTGGTACAAAGAGTCTTTGTTTTGCTTGGGATTGCCTTATCCATGCAGTCCTGCAGGTGCTGGTAGAAGGCGTTTGTAAGTAATTCAGCGGCTTGAGTATTGTTTTCCACCTGCTCCCGGGCCTGAAAGGAGACCACACTAGTCTTTAGAAGTGTGAAGTCGGCTTTTGCCAAGTTCTTTACTGTGGTCCTTTTTATTTCACGTGGGGTGGGATGAGGACCTCCAGTGAGATTAGTTTGTGATCTGATCTCACCAGTGAGGGGTATACTTCCGGTGTTGAACATTGTGCTCCCATGTTCGTGATGATGAGATCAAGTATGTTATCTCCTCTTGTGGGGATGGTGACTAGTTGTTCCATGGCATTTGAGTTTATGAATTCCAGGAACTTTTGGGCTAGGGTGTTTGGGCTTGAGTAGTGTTCCCAGTCTATATTAGGGTAATTGAAGTCACCTAGTATGATGGTGTTTGGTGATACATTTATCCTCTAGTGTTTTCAGGAAGGCCATGTGAGTTTCCTGAGTTTGTGAGGGTGGCCTGTAACATGCTACAATTTGCAGAGCAGTCTTGCCTATGGTTAATTGCACCTGGATGGTCTCCGATGCATCGTGCGTTGCCACCAGTCTTGAGGTGTGGGTGTCCTTGATGAATACGGATACCCTCCTTTCTTGGTATTGTCCGGATTTTGGGGCCGGAACGCATGATATGAGGTAAAACCTGATAGCGCTGGGGTGCTCTCAGGAGCCTTGAACCAGGTTTCTGTCACAGCACAGACATCGATGTTCTCCATACTGAGAAGGGCCTCGAGTGCGTGCATTTTGAGATTTAGACTTCTGGCATTGAGCAGCATTACCCTTAGTTTTTTCCTTTTTGTGTTCTAGGGTGGTAGGTTTAGAATTTGAGCCTTGCCTAAAAAGGCACTATGGGGTGGCAAGAGCCTTTGCCAATATCCGAATCCCAGGGTGACAGGTGCAAGCCGTCCCTTGCGAGCAGCGTGGCTTGTCCAGCATGTCATCCCAGGCAGACAGATACTGGATCCCCTTTGAATGACACCAGTGTTTAAGCCAATTGTTAAAGCTGATCATCTTATCTCTGTATTGTGGCATCATTCTTGGTGAAGGTAGGATACTGCTCAAGGTCAGGGTCATACCTGCCTGGGCTACATAATCAGAGAGCTCCTCAATGTCTCTTTTCATGTAGTCCAAGGAGGTACGTCTCAGGTCGCTTACACCAGCGTGGACAATGACTGAGTCATATTTGTACCTGCTGTTGAGAGACCTGAGTGCTTGCGTTATGTGGCGGATTCTAGCCCGACAGGCAGCTTACTGTGACCTTCTCCTTACTCAGTCTGGTGAGCAGGACATCAGTGTGTCTGACTATGGAGTCACCAATGACTAGTGTGTCTGGCATTGTGTTTGGCCTTAAGGGCTGTGACTGTTTGACACTCTGACTGTGAGGTCTATGTGTTGCGGGTGTTGTGTTCTGAGGTGGTGGTTGTTTGGGTGTCTGCTTTGGTGGCCTCTGCTGTTTTGGTAGATTTTTGATCAGAGCCTCCGAGTATGTCTTTGTGTGTTTATGTGTATGATTTGAGGTTGTAATGGTACTATGTGAGACTGGGTCTATAGTGTGTGTGGTAACCTTCTCCTCCTGACTGGTCTTGCCAGTCCTATGTTGAGAGAGCTCAGCCTCCAGTTTGGCCGTATAGTTGCATCTCTCGCATGTATTTGTGTTTTGTGGGAGGAGGAAAGGGTTGTCTGTGTACATGAGGCAATTGAAACATTGCCTCAATATTCCCAGGTTCACCAGCTGAGCAGGAGAGGACACTAGCAACTGATCCCTCGACATGCTAGAAGGGTAGGCAAAGAACTTTAAAAAAGATTCCGGGCGACGTGGGTGACCGAGAAATGGGGGGTTGCCTTTTTGGGGTACTATCTATGACAAGAGTGCCGTATCAAGGTAATAAGTACTGTAGGAGCAAGTGCTAGGTTTAACAGATAAAGAATAGTCTACTTGGAGTCAAGTAGAGTTGATCTTTTTAGTTATAGGATACGCTGATTTGATCAGTAGTATAGTTCGAGGAAGGTAGTTTTAAGGGAAAATTTGAAGAGTGGACTTTAGGTAGCCCGAATAGTTTAAACCTGCTTAACCGGCACTGCCCTAGTGTGCAACAGTGGCAGCTCCGCGCTAAATCGCTCTAAATCGTGCTAACGCTTAGCTGCGTTTTATACCAGGGGCGGGAAAAGCTAGAAACTGGCCCAAAACGACCAATAAACTACTAGTTACTGGCTGAAACCTCACAAAACTGGACAAAAGGCAGCTCAATGCTTCCCACTCCCACTGGTAAGCAAGGTAGCTTCCCTTCCCCCAAATAAGGCAAGGAAACAGTACACAGGAACTACAACCAAAGCCCAGGAATCAGCAACTCTGAAACTGGACTAAACTAGTAAAGCAGGAAAGCAAGGTAGCTTCCTTCCCCAAATAAGGCAAGGAAACAGTACACAGGAACTACAACCAAAGCCCAGGAATCAGCAACTCTGAAACTGGACTAAACTAGTAAAGCAGGAAAAACAAGAGATATTTTTTCTTTTTTTTTCTTTTTTTCACAAAACAGGCAGAAACAGGTACAGCAAACACTTATAAATGCTATGAATCAGCTACTACAGCTTACACAGAAGAATTTGCTACAAATACAGTCAAATAGTAACAAACAAGGATTCCAAGTGCAATATTAAGTTAAATGCAGTAAAAACAGCTTCAATGTAACAGAAAGGCAGGCTAAATACAGTTGCTAGGTATTCAGATGTGGAAAGCAACAAAAATATACTTAGTATCAAGAAAAGTCGCTTATTCAGCTCTCTGCAGCCTGGATTACTCTGCTGGCCCACGTGGAGTCTGTGCTGAGTAGGTACAAGCTGAAAGTTTTATACCAGGGGCTGGAAAAGCTAGAAACTGGCCCAAAACGACCAATAAACTACTAGTTACTGGCTGAAACCTCACAAAACTGGACAAAAGGCAGCTCAATGCTTCCCACTCCCACTGGTAAGCAAGGTAGCTTCCCTTCCCCAAATAAGGCAAGGAAACAGTACACAGGAACTACAACCAAAGCCCAGGAATCAGCAACTCTGAAACTGGACTAAACTAGTAAAGCAGGAAAGCAAGGTAGCTTCCTTCCCCAAATAAGGCAAGGAAACAGTACACAGGAACTACAACCAAAGCCCAGGAATCAGCAACTCTGAAACTGGACTAAACTAGTAAAGCAGGAAAAACAAGAGATATTTTTTCTTTTTTCTTTTTTTTCACAAAACAGGCAGAAACAGGTACAGCAAACACTTATAAATGCTATGAATCAGCTACTACAGCTTACACAGAAGAATTTGCTACAAATACAGTCAAATAGTAACAAACAAGGATTCCAAGTGCAATATTAAGTTAAATGCAGTAAAAACAGCTTCAATGTAACAGAAAGGCAGGCGAAATACAGTTGCTAGGTATTCAGATGTGGAAAGCAACAAAAAATATACTTAGTATCAAGAAAAGTCGCTTATTCAGCTCTCTGCAGCCTGGATTACTCTGCTGGCCCACGTGGAGTCTGAGTTATGCATGGTACAATGGTAATGTGGCACATTATTGTAATGTTTGCATAAAATTTCATTGTCAGATGATTTTCTTTTTTGTAACTTTGTAACAACTGCATGGATGTTTTATCCTTAGGTCTCAAGTGAAAATGGGCCACTGGCTCAAGTGGAGAAGATTACTTTCTTTTTTGTAACTTTGTAACAACTGCATGGATGTTTTCTCCTTAGGTCTCAACTGAAAATGGGCCACTGGCTCAGTTGGAGTAACCTGGCTAACAAATGACAAATAAATAAATAAAAATAATAAATAATAGGCATCCTAGAGATTGATAGAGCATATCCACTTTTCCTTTTTGAGTACAGGCAAAATGGACTGAACCGTGACCATGTGGAATTTTGTCTGTTTCAGAGATTGGTTTAAGTAGCTTTGGCTCAATATTGACCTTAGGTTTCCTGTCTTTTTTGGAACTAAAAATCACCTGGAGTAGTCACTGGATCCAATATGGCCTGGAGGGAGCTGTTGGATGACTCTTTTTTCCAAAAGCTTGTTGACTTTTGCTGTTATGGATTCCAACTGAGTGGGTGCTATAAAGGAAATTGTTATTTTTGCCTGAGGCATTATTAGAGATAGAATTGTGTATCCTATGGTTATTATTCTTAACACACAATAATCTGAAGTGATGGCTCACCATGTTTTTGGATGTAGTGATAGGTGCCCCTGACTGCCTCCAAAGTGCAGCAGTTGGGCAACCCTTCAGGTATGCTGGAAGGATTTCTGGGAAAAAGGTCCATGAAATCCTTAGTTTTGTGGTCTGCTTCTGTGTCTAGGGTGATGTCTGTTGAAATTTCTTCCTCCCCTGCCATGGGGAGATCCAATAGAAGAAGCATCCTGGGTAGGACCTTGTGATTTCTGGAACCACATTTTCTTCTCTCCTCACTAATTCCTTGAAAAGGTTCTCTAAGCAGTGGAGAAGTGTATTCCAACAACAGAAAGAGTCATACCATCTTGTTCACTTCTTGTTGGTATGTGTTTGGCTTTTGGACCAAACACAGTCGTATAATCAAAAGGAACATTGATGAAGGGCATCTTAAAGCCCTCCACAAAATCAGAGAACTGCATCCAGGCATGGATGCATAAGGCTATGCCGGTACTTGCTGTTCTAGTTGTCTCATCAGTGACATTTGAGAGCAGAGACATGGAGACATTTGAAACTGAAGATAAGGTAGAAATCTGGGATTCCACAGTTTTGTGTATATCCAATGCAAATTGCCAGAAAGAGAATTGTTATATAGTTAATTTCTTTAGTCAATTCTCTTTGGAATCAAATAATATGGGCCATGTAGTTCAGCACTCTCAGGGAAAAAGTGACTGAAGTGTATGTCCATTTTCCAAATCTGTCCAAAGCCCTAGATTCCCAGTTAAGGGGGTGGACAAATGAAGTCTCCTCTGAGAGTTCTTTCTTTGTGTTTGTTGCTACAACCATGGCATCCACAGGGGGAGTCTTACTCCAGTGAAGTCTGTCTTCCTGAGCCACTAGAATTCTATTATATTTTTTTGGGTATATGCTGTGTTGTGTCAGGCTCCTTCCAGGCTCACTAAGCCACTATATTGATGAGGGTATTATGAGGAGGGACCACACAGGATGTAGAAGGGTCAGCCTCCAGGAACACAAAATCTTCTATGGAGGGCATATGTGTGGACCAACCCCCATCTGTTTGAGTAATTCTAGAATTTCTCTGAAGGTAATATCTCTAAAGAGGGATCTAGGGGAACCTTTCCCACTGTCCAAATGTGTGTGTGTGTGTGTGTGTGTGTGTGTGTGTGTGTGTGTGTGTGTGTGTGTGTGTGTGTGTGTCTTTGGTAAGGGATTCAGGTGATGAATACAAGTTATTCTGTTTGCACATCTGTTTCCATGCACATGTCACTGGGAATATCTGGCAACAAGTCTGAATCAGATTGAGAAATCAAAGAAAATACTTCCCATAGAGGTTTGAAGACTGGCTGTCCCTGTCTTTGAGGGGGAGTGGATTCTTGAGCAGAATAAATTTTAGGTCTGTCCTAAAAAGAATGGAGTCACCTCTTCTCTCAAGCATGAGAGGACATGACAGAAGGCCTCAAAGGCTGAGGAAGAGATAGGAGCTGAGAAAGTCTCTCTAAAAGTGGAATGGAAACAGACCCTGAAGCTCCAGCCCTTCCTAGCTCCAAGGCTGACATCAGAGCTGAGCTGCCGAGAGCCAATGATCTGAGAGGAAGGGACGGCTCTGACAACTTTGGAGTTGAACCCTATCCTTGAATGTTGATTCAGAAGCTTTGGTTTCAAGTCTTGTCTTGATCTGAGAGGTCCTGAGTTAAGAGAGACTGAATCATTGTTGGAGCCAAAGTAGATGGCACTATCTGTATCAACAAAGGTGCTCTGGGGACCTTCACATCCAAAGGTTTGAATTCTGAAGAATGGACCTGCAATGGAGTTGAACATGGAAGGGGTTGGTGGTGAAGTTCCTGACTCCATAAATAGAAATGGAGCTGGGAGAACCCTCAACTGTAATTGCATCTGGAGGAATTTCTGTATAATTCTGTTGATGTCGGCTGTGGTGAGACTCCTGGTAGAATGAGTAGACCTGGAAGATGCAATTGATGAAGCCCTAGAGTGTTGTTGAACAGTAGTGGAATGGAGTTGAGGACTAAGCAGATCTGGAGTGAAGATCCTGGATGGAGAAGGATAACTGAGGTTTTGGATCAGAGGGCTTTGGCATTTTTGGTGCCAGACTCGCTCAGACTGTGGGATCCAGGAACCATTTTTTAGGTTTATCAATGCTCTTCGAGAGTCCTATCTTGAACAGGCTCCTTTGACTTGAGAGCTTCTTTATCCTTTTCTTTTGCTTTGGGTGTCACTGGAGAAACCACTGAGGACCCTGAGGTAGATGGAATGAGACCCTTTAAAATGAGTTTGTCTCTTCTGCTCTGAAGAACTTCATGGTCCCAAAAATGTCCAAATGCTCCCCTCCCAAGCAATAAATGCACATGGAACAGGGGTCCTGTGTGGGATTTTGTGGCTACACTTTACGCATATTTTGAAACAATTGCCAGAAATAGTTTACAGACCAGAAAAAAGAAAGAACACAGAGAGAGAAAAATAATTGTTATATTTGAAAAACTACAGAGACTATACTAACTATATGCACTATAATAGCCTCATTCATTCGCCTGGAGGCAGTGTACCAAAACTGTGGAGGTCCCTCCTCCATCTCTTCCACCCACTCCCCATAGATGGTCAGCTGACTTACTGTGGCTTCCTGGGTGGGGACTGATGTGCATGCACATGCACACATTATCCGTGTGTCAGTGGCACATGCACACATTATCCGTGTGTCAGTGGAACATGCACACATTATCCGTGTGTCAGTGGTAAATGCACACATTATCCGTGTGTCAGTGGCACATGCACACATTATCCGTGTGTCAGTGGCACATGCACACATTATCCATGTGTCAGTGGCACATGCACACATTATCCGTGTGTCAGTGGCACATGCACACATTATCCGTGTGTCAGTGGCGCATGCACACATTATCCGTGTGTCAGTGCACATGCACACATTATCCGTGTGTCAGTGGCACATGCACTGCTTAGCAGCACGAGCTTGCCTGGCCACTTTCACAAGGAATTTATTACCCATTGGTAGGTGTTCCTAATGTGGGTATCCCAACAACCTTTCACCAGGCTGTTTGGCCCCCATGACATTGGCTGCTCAAGCACATCACCTCCACTGGCCCCACCCTTTCCCCATGCTGCTAATCGATTTGTTTGCCTTGTTCATAATCAGGGTTTCATTTATCTACACCATGTGGCCAGTGTGTATCTTGGCAATCCTAAACTTAAGAAATAATTTTTTGTTTTTCTGGAAATGTAATCCATACCTTGCTGAAATATCAGTTACTTCATAAATAAAATAGGTGTTCAAATCTAGGTGACAGTATCCCATATGAGTTCAGATGAGAAACTCTAAAAGCCGGTATTAGAAGGCACTTGATTAGCCCAGGAATCAATATTAAAAGAATAAAGAACAAAAAAAGTTTTTGATCTGAAAATTGAATAAAGCAGCTTGGTAAGGAAATGCACATTGTAAAAATCATGAAATTAGGTAATAACTAAAAAATGGCAGCAGAGCTAAGCCAGTTACGTTCTTCTTCTAAGATACATATTCAGAATGGGGTAATATTTTGCTTAAACTATTTTAATCTTTCTAATTTAAATAATAATCATTAAATTCTAAAATATTAAAAATAATAAACACTAACAATTATTTATGTATATTTAAATATTCTGACAAAATTTTTAAAACGTATTTATAATAAAATTATTTGGGTTATTTATAAATAAATAAATAAATAAGTGAAACGTTTACTGTGGTATTGTCCATGCTAGATTTGTCTAAATTCAGATTTTAGCTGGTTACTTTCTGACAAGTCTGCTACAGCATTATGCTTCTGTCCTTTCATCTTGCATGATGTCATCATTTTTCTTACTAACTTTATAATGCTGACATTGTGGTTCCCTTCTATGAACAGATATATTGTTTCTTTCTATTTTGACACATTGAATTTAAATGTATATGAAAGAATCAAACTGCTTACTTTGTATTTCTCAAGCCCTATTTGTCTCCTGCAATACCCATTATGCAAACATTTCACAATATTTTTATTTTATTTCCAAACTTCATATCCCATGTGTTGCTTGCCCTCTCCCAATTTCCCAATTATATTTTATATTAATTCAATAAAAGGGTCTGCGTCAGAAGAATGACATTTCCAAATTTTTCAGTGTATATATCTTCTTCTTCTTCTTTCGGCTTTTCCCGGTTAGGGGTCGCCACAGCGGAACTCCAGTCCGCTAAGGATTGGCAGTAGATTTTTACATGCTGGCTTGCCGGGCCTAATGCACAACCTTCAACGAAGGAATGCCCATTCATGCATGTCGACACACAGAAGACGCTCTAACTGAGAATCGAAAGTGCAACGTCTAACTGTGAGGCGACAACGCTACCGCAGCACCACCACCATATATATGTGTGTGTGTGTGTGTGTGTGTGTGTATATATATATATATATATATATATATATATATATATATATATATATATATATAAACTATATATATGTGTGTGTGTGTGTGTGTGTGTGTGTGTATGTGTGTGTGTGTGTGTGTGTGTGTGTGTGTGTGTGTGTGTGTGTGTGTGTGTATGTATATATATATATATATATATATATATATATATATATATATATATATATATATACACACACACACACACACACACACTTCTTTTTCCCCTTAAACATTCCTAAAAGGGAGTAACATCTACCTCATATTTCCCCACTCTGTAACTGTCACACTGACATTTCACTATTCATCTATCCATCCATCCATCCATCTATAACCCCTTTTCCCATTTTTGTACATGGGGTCAGGATGTCCCTTCAACAGTGACAATTGCCTACAGCCAAGGTTTACACTGACAGGTGGCTAACCCTTCCGCAGTAGTTCTTCCATATCACACTCACACCTATGGCCAATTTAGAGTGTCCAGTCCACATACTGCGTGTCTTTGTAATGTTGGAAGAAACTGGAGCACCCAGAGGAAACCCACACAAACACAAGGAGGACATGCAGACTCTGCACAGAAGGCACCCCGGCTGAGAATCAATCCGGGGAACTTCTTGCTGTGAGGTGACAACACTATCTTCTGTGCCAATTCATATCTAACCTCAATGGATTTTTTTCTCAAATAAGTCATCATAAATTCTTGCACCTTCTTCTTTTCCAGTGATCTTCCATTCCTCTCAAGGTTGTTGTTGTTTGTCTTTCGGCTTTTTCCCGGTAAGGCGTTGCCACAGCAGAACTCCAGTCCGCTAATAATTGGCAGTAGACTTTTACGAAATGCCGAGGTGCCAGCTCAACGCCCAACCTTCAACAAAGTCATGCCCATTTACACACGCATGTCTTTCAAACGCTACCCAGCCGCGGGGAGGACATGCAGACTCCACACATAAGGCACTCCCAAGCCACGCCAAGAATAAAATGGGAGAACCTCTTGCTGTGAGGTAACAATGCTAGCGCCGTACCACCGAGGCATATGTTATCACCGCGGTCCATTAAGGTACAAATTTGAATTTACTGTTTTATTTTCTAGTTTGTACATCTACTTTCCTTAAAGTCTCTTTCCAGTCTGATAACCATAAGCTCCAGATTGTTCTTATTATGTCAGTGCCATTTGTATCAACGTTGTCACAACTGATACATTACCAGTTGAGGGATTCTTCTTTCTTAATATTAACCCACTGAACCAAATTAAAATCAGCAATGTATACTGGATAATGTGGCATGCTCGTCTCTGTGAACTATTCTTTGTTCATTAGAATTTTCTACAAATTTCTTAATCTTGCTCTATATTTTAATGATTTCATCACGGCCATGTAGAATTCGTATTGCAATGCAAAATAATTGGTGGAATCATAACAATAATTCCATGAATTCTCCCTGTTAGACTATTGATTTCAAGCTTTCATCATGCAATGATATCTATGGTTTTCTCTTCAGTTTTGTGAATAATTTGTCAATTATCTATTTAAGGTATTACCATATTATTCAACCTAAGTAAACTGCGTCAGTTTTCAGACATCTTCAGCGACCACCAACCAACATTCCTTCTGAGAAGCAAAACTCCTCAAATGAGTCAGGTAACACAACGAGAAGTCAGAAACAAAATGAACTTTAACCCTAATGACTTTATCTGTGACCTAAAATCTTGTAACTGGACCCCCCTGAAACAATTAACTCTTGAGCATGCAGTACTATACTTTAATACAACCTTCCTAAAAATATTAAACCATCATGTTCCCTCCAGAGCCACTAGAATAAAAACTAAATATGCCCCTTGGCTGACTAAACCAACCAGATCAATTCTCTCAAAGAAGGGGATAAAGCATGGATACAATTTCACAAAAACAAAACCCAAATAGACAAACAAAACTACTTAGAACTACGTAATAAAGCTAAGAAACTTATCAAAACTGACAAAATCTCCTATTACCAAAATTTACAAGAAAGGCATGCAAAAAAACCCAAAGAATTCTGGGCAGCAATCAATTATGTATTACAGCCTGGTAAAACTTCCACCCCCCACACCTACAGCAGGAAACAACCAAGACAATATCCCCACCCAGTTCAACACATACTTTACTGAGACAATCCAGGCCCTAGCTAACAACCAAAGTAATACCAATCACCCCACCCCAACAAATATACCAACTACAAATGAAACACAAGATAATAGCTCCAACTTTAGCTTTCAGCCAGTCTCAATCAAATCCATTCTTAAACTCATCCAAAAACTCAAACCCACCACCCTGGCCACTGATAAACTACCCGCAGAATACCTCTAAATAGCTGCAGTAGCTATAGCCTATCCTGTTGCTACCCTCATTAACAGATCCATCTCAGAGTGTAAAGTACCCCACATATGGAAAACCTCCCATATCATACCACTACACAAAGGGGGTAACTCCTTTGAACTCAATAACTGTCATTCTATTGCTATTCTATCGCCCTTATCAAAAATCCTAGAAAGGGTCATACACACACACAACATATGGATTACCTTCAAGAAAACAATTTGCTATCTAAAACCAGCATGGCATTAGACCCTTCCATAGTATAACCACCGCACTTATATCATTCGGTAATACCGTTAATCACCATAGAAACAATGGTCAACTAGTCTCTGCCATATTCTTAGATTTGTCAGAAGCTTTTGATATGGTAATTCACCATAAACCTCCACTCACTCTCCACCCTGAACCTCAGTACCTCCTCTATCACATGGTTTAAGAGCTATCTATTAGGTCGGCAGCAGGCAGTACAATGGCAGAACCAAATATCCTCACTACGGCCTGTTTCATTAGGAATTCCCCCAGGCTCCATCGTAGGCCCACTACTCTTTACTCTTTTCACTAATCAACTCTCATCTGCCACACCTAAGGGCTCAACAATTCAATACGCAGATGACACCACTATCATATGTGCCACCCTCACACTTGAACTCCTCCACTCCCAAACACGAGTGCTTCTCACTAGCTGAAACCGGGTTCACCAATCACCAGCTCATTCTTAACCCAAATAAAACAAGATTACTCCTCTTCAGCTCTCATAGATCCCTCCCTCAAACAAATAACTTTACTATCACCTCTAATAACAAAACTGCGATTACCCCAACCACCCACACCAAACTTCTTGGCGTTGAAACAGACAACCACCTAAGGTTTGACTTGCACATTTTAGGAGCAAGGATGAAGGAGTGGTTGGTGCAGTGTAGACTGGTTTATGGGGGTTGGAGTTGGGGGGTTGTTTGGGAGAAGGGTCTGCAGTTGTAGTGTGTGCGTTTAGTATAAAGTTTGTCAACTAGAGGTAGGAATGATTAGCTTGGAGAAGTTTGAAGATGAGAGAGCCCATGAATAATGCTGGTGACAATGGATAACCATGTCTGTTGCCCCTAGTTAATGTTTATACTGTCTGACACAAAATTATTAATTAATAAAAATGTTGGTCATTGTACATTACTTTTAACTATGTCCAGAAATTGTCACAAAAGTTTATACTTTTAAGAACTTCAGATGTCAATTCACAGTTGATTATATTAAATACACTTGTGGTTTCAAATAATATAAGGTCTGCATGAGTATAATATCAGTATTTATTTATTTTGTTTAGTTGTTTGTTTGTTAAGTAGCTGGGTGAGTGGGTTGATCAGAACATTTTCAGCCACAACCCAGTCAACAGCAACAACTATATGAATAATTATATTAGGGGAGCATACCGATAAGCAGAAACATAATAAAAAATAACTAGGGGCTACCAGTTATCCGTACCCTGACACATAAAAAAACAATATTGTCCTTTCTGAATCAGTTTGGGTATAAGCTAGAAGTCTATGACAAATGTACCTAATAATGTAATTGTCCAACAGTTTACTGGATTTTCCAATTTGGTTTAGATCATTTTAGGATGTATTAATCTAGCTGCTTTCAATGAATTTACGATTCAGATTTTGTCTCTAATGATATAGTTTAGCTAAAGAGTCATTTATGTGTTGGTCTCCCCGTTTACTGAATTTGATTGAACCCTCATTTGCATTTTTTATTCTTTTAACTGCCTTTTTTGCTTTTGGCATTATGCCAGACTAAATATTTCTGCCTGAGATAAACTTATTCTGTCTACACCATGATAAAGGTTGTCCAAAATGTTTACTTTTCTGTTTAATTTCTCATTCTGAGAATAAGGTGTCCCTAGATGTAGATCAAATATATGATAAAGATATGCTTCTTTTCCATACCATACTAAATATTTGATAACTTTCTGTCTGCAGTAACCAAAAATCAACTAAAATAAAACTAAGCATCTGACATGTTTTATAACTAATAAAATGCATAATACATTAATCTTCGTTTAAATAAAGTGCTATAAAGTAAAATAATGGCTCTGTAAGCTTCCTGCTTCCTTGGGAAGGTATATGATGTTATAGTCACAGGACATTGCCTTTCTTTCTTTCTCAGTTTTACACAGCTGTAACTAGGACTGGTTTTCTGATCCAAATTTTGTTTAAATGAACTGGAAATCATCTCACAAAATTCCTTCAGCTGTTGACTAATTCAGACAATATAGATAATATAGCATTTATAAAATAATTTAAAACAAATTAAACTGGATGGATGGGAAAAAGATTAATGTCTTTGTTAAAATATGCACTCATTTTTAAGTCTTTAGATGTGAGAGAGAGAGAGAGACCTTTGGCGCCTTACTGTTTCCTTTCTGTGAAGAACTGTTGCGTCAAAGACATTTTCTTACATTGGCGAATTTTGCCTATCCACATCGACTTTTATAAAGCAAAACGTTCTTATCCTTTAGTTCTCCAGATACGCTAGAGACGCCTATGGTCAGTCTTCTAAATCTATTCTCACCATCATCTCTTTTATAACTTTAATAATTTCTTCATGCATGGTATCAATATCAGTTTTTTTGTCTAATGTAGTTCTTTCAAGATGTCCATGTCTTTTTAATCTTTATTAAGCTCAAAGTTTGTATAATTTATTCAAATCAGCTGGCTAACTGAACATGTCTGCATTCAATCACACCTGCTTCCATAGCACTCTCAGCTTTAAAAAATAAGAAAATTTACCATCAGTAGAAATTCCTACACATTCAATTTTTCCATGCTGCAGTATATATATATATATATATATATATATATATATATATATATATATATATATATATATATATATATATATAAATAACTCTTTAAACATGTCCACAATTTGGGACTTCCAGTAAGTGTCAGCATATAATAAGAAGACCTATAGTCTCTTCATTCCACTATCACCAAAATCTCTGACTAGAAGAGACATTTTACGTTAAAACTGTTAACTAGAATAGAACATTTTAAGTAAAAAAGTGGTATTATAATTGATCTGAGTGAATAATTACCTCTGTAATATGAATTTCCAAAGGAAAATGAAAGGAAAAAAATAAAAACTAAATCTTTGATCTGATGTCGTTGCTCATCCACAGTAATATCTGCTTTTGGATTCGTTTTCAATATTAAGATACAGATGATCTAGTCATCAAGACTAGATCATCAATAATCAAAGGCAGGGAAAAATTCTGATGGCTGAAATGCAGAAGAGAAATAATATATCACTAAGGCTTGCAACAGAATAAAAGGCTGTTGTGCCACATTCTGGTCAACATGTAGAAATGGAAACATGAACAGAAGACCCACAAAAAATGCTCCACAAAGGACTATTTGGAATGTGTCCAAACAAACCTGGTCAACCAGGAAGATAGTACGAGATGCAGTAACACTAACATCTGTGGTATTCATGAAACAGAAGAAAGACAAAAGTAGAAGGCTTATATGCTGGACATCATATTTGACTGGACTTGAACTGATGCACCTAGAATGAGCATATTGACTCCTCTTGCCTCAGACCTTGAAATCTAAAGTGCCTCAGTCAATATTGGTAAGATTTTCTAGCGGAGGCCTGGGCAGAAAAGCTCCAAGGTCACCAAAATTAGATTAAAATGCAGTATATACAGTAGTTAGCATATCTAAGCAAGCAATAAAGTTTATGATTACAATTTATACAAAGGTTACATACCTAGGCAAATAGTAGTAGTTCTGAGGTTAACAAAAATCAGAGAGTGCGGTAGGTCTTCATTAAGTAGTTCAGTCAGCTAAGCATGCTGTTATTAACTCATACAGTTATTTACAGATACAATATTTACAGTGGTTACATGCCAAAACACATTAGAACTAGACAAGGTAAAGGTAAGAATAGTGCCACAGATAAGCCAAAATAACTATTTTAGTCTCATTGTCAAGGAGAGTTAGTTGGGTTTGCTACATTGACATAGTCAGTTTAACGCCAGATGTTGTTTGAGTCTAGTCTTGAATTGGCTCAGGGAGTTGAGCAAAGTAATTTCAGTTGGGAGAGTGTCCCAGGATCTGCCTACAGAGTTTGTGAAGAGAGAGTCTCTGGCAGAGTTTTTAGTTTTGATAGTCTGGACTAGTAATTTATTAGAGGATCGAAGAGGTCGGGGATTGTGATAGGGGGTGATAATATTTTTAAGAGCAGGAGTATTACCTGGATTGTAAAGTATCTTATGGGCAGTTATCATGAGGTTATACTGGATCAAGCTGGGTAATTCTAGCCACTCAAGCTGGTTTAGGTTAATACAATGGTGAGTCCTATAAGGCAGGGCACTGGCAAATCTGGTGATGTGGTTATAGCAGATAGAGAGTTTGTTAAGGACAGATTTGTTTAGATTGGAGAATATCAGGGTTGCATACAGTAGAGTTGAAAGTAGGTGAGAGCGACCTATGGCAGATCTAGCAGGAGGGTGAAGAAGGCTTTTATCTTGTAAAGTGAGTTTTTTATTGATGGTCTTTGTAGATTGATTAACATGTAGGTCGAATTTGAGATTATTATCGATTAAAACACCTAGCAGTTTTGTAGAGGAGTCTGGGGAGATTATTGTGCTATTATTAGATTTAATGGTACACGTGAATGCAGTAGAACTGTGTGTTGGAGAGAATAGCAGCAGTTTGTCTCTTTTTGGGATTCAGGATCAGACAACGACCAGAAAGCCAGTTTTCAATAATGTTAAAGGTGTTTGTGTAGCTGACCACAGTTTGTTTGGAGAAGTGGCTGAGCAAATCAGGGTGGAGTCATCTGTGTATTGAACACAGCTGACTGTAGGGATAGCGGAATAAAGGTTGTTAATGAAGATGGAGAAAAGAAGGGGCCATAGTATGGATCCCTGGGATACACCTAGTGTGTTGGATAGGAGTTTAGAAAGCTTGTTTTGCTAAAGGACAGCTTGCTGTCTATCAATCAGATAGGATTAGAACCATTGGATGGCTGTAGTAGCTAGGTAAAAAGTTTTCAGGGTTTGGGTTAGTAATTGATGATCCACCATATCAAATGCCTTGGAGAGATCCAAGAAGAGCGCTGAGGATAAGTTGTTGGTATTGCAGTTATGGTTTATGGTATTGGAGAAGGCTAGAAGGGCTGAAGTAGTGCTGTGGTGAGGTTGGAAGCCATGCTGGGAGTATGCAGTGAGGTTATTTTGAGTTAGGTGATGCATCAGTTGTCTGTGGATACATTTTTCCATAATTTTTGCAAGTGGGGATAGTATTGCTATTGGCCTATAATTGAATAACTAAGTAGAGCTACCTCCTCTGTGAAGTGGGATTACATAAGATATTTTCCAAATAGAAAGGATTCTGGCTTCTGCTTTTATTCGATTGATTAGTATCGAGATGGGGTAAGCAATCACATCGGCTGCTTTTTGTAGATACTCGTCAGGGAGTTAGTCGGTGGAGAGTGTAGTTGCTTTCAGTTTTTTAATCCAGCTATGGATGAGGGAGGTAGCAACGGGTAGGAATCTAAATGTGAGTTGGTTTCTGGGGGTGTTGATTTCATGACGGGGGGGCTGGGAGGTAGTTGGCTTGCTAGGGCTTGAATGGTCTCAGTAAAGAAATGGTTAAAACTGTCAGAGGCTTCCTTGGAAGGTTTATCAATGGAGGCTGCGGGGACTCGGGTGGAAGTTTGTCCAGGATGTAATAGTTTGTTTATACCTGAATTTCTGTGGCTTGTTATGATTTATTTCATGTAGATTATAGTAGTAGTTTTTTTGTCTAGTAGAATTTTTTAGTGATGTTCCTCAGTTGCCTATATTTAATGAGGTCTTGGGGGTGTTTAGTAGTTCGCCATATTTCTGAGGGTGATTTTTTTGTTTAGACTGTTTGTAAAGCCATGATGCAGTTTTTGCCTTAGTTCTTACTGAGTGAGTGAGTGCATGAGAATCAAGGTTTCTATGAATTCATTGTTAAAGTAGTGACGGCTTCATCTAAGGGGAGGTGTCTTAAAACTGACCATTTACATGAGTTTAGCTCTTGTTGGAATTTGATGTGGTTAAAATTTTTATTGTTTGGGCGGCCGCAGTGGTGCAGCGGTTAGCATTACTGCAGTTTGATTCTCGGCTGGGGTGCCTTCTGTGCGGAGTCTGCATGTCCTCCCTGTGGTCATGTGGGTTTCCTGCGGGTGCTCCGGTTTCCTCCCACATCCCAAAGACATACTGTAGGTGGATTGGACACTCTAAATTGGCCCTAGGCATGAGTGCGTCCATGTGTGTGCCTTCTGTGGAAGGTTGGGCGCCGAGCTGGCAACTCCACTGCAGAATTCACTGCTGTTACACTACCCTTGTACATATCCTGTACCACTCTTACATACTTCTCTGACACTCCCGACTTCCTCATACAATACCACAACTCCTCTCTAGGCACCCTGTCATATGCTTTCTCTAAATCCACAAAGACACAACGCAACTCCTTTTGATCTTCTCTGTACTTCTCCATCAACACTCTTAGAGCAAACATCACATCTGTAGTGCTCTTTCCCAGCATGAAACCATACTGCTGATCGCTAATCATCACCTCCCTTCTTAACCTAACTTCCACTACTCTTTCCCATAACTTCATGCAGTGACTGATCAGTTTAATTCCTCTGTAGTTACTACAGCTCTGCACATCACCCTTATTCTTAAAAATCGGTACCAAAACACTTTTTCTCCATTCCTCAGGCATCCTCTCACTTTTCAAGATTTCATTAAACAATCTAGTTAAAAACTCCACTGCCATTTCACCTAAACACATCCATGCTTCCACAGGTATGTCATCTGGACCAACAGACTTTCCATTCTTCATCCTCTTCATAGCTATCCTTACTTCCTCCTTGCTAATCCAATGCACTTCATGATTCACTATCCCTACATCATCCAACCTTCTCTCCCTCTCATTCTCTTCATTCATCAGCCCCTCAAAGTACTCTTTCCATCTGCTCAACACACTCTCCTCGCTTGTGAGTATGTTTCCCTCATTATCCTTTATCACCTTTACCTGCTGCACATCTTTCCTAGCTTGGTCCCTCTGTCTAGCCAATCGGTACAGGTCCTTTTCTCCCTCCTTAGTGTCCAACCTTTCATACAACTCTTCATACGCCTTATCCTTAGCCTTCGCCACCTCTCTTTTTGCCATGCACCTCATCTCCTTATACTCTTGTCTACTTTCTTCATCTCATTGACAATCCCACTTCTTCTTCGCCAACCTCTTTCTCTGTATACTCTCCTGTACTTCTTCATTCCACCACCAGGTCTCCTTGTCCTCCTTCCTCTTTCCAGATGTCACACCAAGCAGCTTTCTAGCCACCTCTCTTACTAGCTCTGCTGTAGTTACCCAGCTATTCGGTAACTATTCACTGCCACCCAGTGCCTGTCTTAACTCTTCCCTGAACATCACCTCACAATTACCCTTTTTCAATTTCCACCATTTGATCCTTAGTGCTGCTCTCACACTCATCCTCCTCTTCTTGATCACCAATGTTATCCTACAAACCACCATCCTATGCTGCCTAGCTACACTTTCCCCTGCCACCACTTTACAGTCTCCAATCTCCTTCAGACTGGCCCTTCTACAAAAGATATAATCCACCTGTTTGCATCTTCCTCCACTCCTGTATACGTATATATAGGTATTCATCACAGCCATGTCCATCCTTTTCGCAAAATCCACTACCATCTGACCTTCTGCATTCCTTTGCTTAACACCATACCTACCCATCACTTCCTCATCCCCTCTGTTCTCTTCACCAACATGCCCACTGAACTCTGCTCCAATCACCAGTCTGTCACCACTGGGTACAGTCATCACCACTTCATCCAACCCACTCCAATATTTTTCTTTCTCATCCATCACACACCCAACTTGTGGAGCATATGCACTAACAACATTCATCATTACACCATCAATTTCTAGCTTCATAAACATCACTCTATCCAACACTCTTTTCACCTCCAAAATACTCTTAGCATACTCTTCCTTCAGGATAATGTCTACGCCATTTCTCCTCCCATCCACACCATGATAAAACAATTTGAAACCATGTCCAGTACACCTAGCCTTGTTCCCCTTCCATCTGGTCTCTTGCACACACAATATACCAACTTTCTTTTGGTCCATCATATCAGCTAGCTCTCTCCCTATACCAGTCATACTGCCAACATTTAAAGTTCAGACCCTCACTATCGCAGTCCTAGCCTTTATCTGCCTTTGGGCATGCCTTCCCCTTCTTCTCCTTCTTCGGCCAACAGTAGCCCAATTTTTGCCAGCACCCTGTTGGCCAACAGTACTGGTGGCAGTCGTTGTTAACCCGGGCCTCGAGCAATCCGATATGTATTTCTCTACATGTATGATTTGGCAAAATTTTTACGCCGTATGACCCTCCTGACGCAACCCTCCCCATTTATCTGGTCTTGAGACCGGCACAAATAAATGCACTGGCTTTTGCATCCTCAGTGGCTGGGTTAGGTACAGTCAGTATCTCATTTTTGTTAAACACTAATCCTAATTAAAGCATCCTTGATGAATCAAACTGACAGATACATTTACGTAATCCCACTAATGAAATCCATTTCTTCTCTCTGTGGTATCCATGGTGCTTTTATTTGAGATTTGCAGTTTCAGTGGCTCAACAGGTATCACACTTGAATTTAGTGCTGAAAAAACAGAAGGCTATTGGTTCTATTCCCACTCCTGATGACTGGTTACGTTGTCAGATTTCTGACACTGCAGTGCAGCTCAAGCAGGCTACTGCACTCCTGAGTTTGCTGTCCTTCAGATGAGATGTTAAACCAAGGTCCCATCTCCTGGAGATGGTGATAGCTCAGGTGGATGTAAAATATCCAGTGTTACCTATCAGAAAGAGTAGGAGTCCAGTGTTACCTATCAGAAAGAGTAGGAGTCCAGTGTTACCTATCAGAAAGAGTAGGAGTCCAGTGTTATCTATCAGAAAGAGTAGGAGTCCAGTGTTACCTATCAGAAAGAGTAGGAGTCCAGTGTTACCTATCAGAAAGAGTAGAGAAGTTCCACTGCGCCCCAGCCAATTTTTCCCTAGTAGAATAAATAGCACCTTGAGTCTCCCCTGAAGAGAGGCCATTAGACTAGCTGAACTAACCTTGCCAACAAAGATAAATGAAACAAATAAATTGCCCACTGTTTGATAGTCATAAAAATTATGCATTTTGACAAAACTGGAAATTTCAGCTCATAGCATCTTTGTAAGATATACATTGTCTAATGGACAGAGAGACTTTTCCAAATTGTAAAAGAATACAAAAATGTGTTACCAGCTCTGAATAAGACTAGCTCTTTTTGTGTTTTGAAATGTACTGCAGGATTCTTACCTGCATACCTGTTCATAGGCAGAAGAATGAAGACAAAGTTCCTCACCTCAGCCTTTGCGCTTCAGCTGGAGAAATGCCAAATGTGCCATAAGCCTGGCAGAAAGTCAACAAAAGCAGAAGTCCTACTACGAGGACACCTAAGACATTTCCCATACTCAATACTGAAGGAATTAATAGCATCCAGATTCCAGTTAATAAACACTTGAACCGACAGTTAGCTGTTGTGTTTGGTCATGAAAACACAAGGTACTACACATTGTTCAAACAAAGGAAGCGTTCAAAATTACATAAAAAAATCACATATATAGGTCTGGTCTGCTGCAATAAAGCATTCAACGTTACATATGAAAACATTCATGTCTGTGCATACCTCTCAAACTCTTAGCACAAGAAATCTGGACAAAGACAAAAATAATAGGTGGGACAAAGGCCCAAAAATACGAACACATTTTATATATCACTCTTACAAAAATAGAAAAATGCTAGAATAACAAGTTTTGTGCTATCACACATTTTTGAAGAATATGAAGTCTGAAACTCAAATGTCTTGTCATTATTTAGTGAATTTTAGTGACTTTAGTTCTCTCTGATTTGCCTGAAAACCACAAATTTTATGAGGAACTGACCAAAAATTGGAAGTAAAATCTGGACAGTTGATAGGTATGGTGCTGTCTTTTCAAAAGAATAAATTATTTAACAAACTACTAATAAGTGACAGCTCAAGCCATGAAGCACTGCAGTTACCAAATCAAAAAACTGTTGCTGAGATGCATACGCATCCTGATTGTGATATTGCATGATAAACACCTCATCTCCAAGAATGGGTAATACTGTTCTAACTGCTGATGAATAGTTCCTTGATGTTGCTGTTGAACCTATTATGATGTCATTATATGCTGCTGACTGTAAAATAAATAGATTTGGGAAACTAACTAAAAAGTTGTCCAAATGGAACAGATTTGCTACAGAGTAACAATGACTGAGTTTCATAGCTAACTATGTAACCATTGCAAAATCTTAGTCTGTATCATTTACTGCACTGCTGTTTGCATATGTCTGTATCTGCCTCATATGACTGCATGTTCTTCATATGGCATCCCTAGTCTATGACGGTATAGCACAGGATAATGTGGTGTTATGTATAACGCATTGTATATAGACACTGTATAAAGAGAACGTGTAGTTTAAGAAGAGCGATATAATGTACATTGCAGCATGCATTCAGTCAGTCCAATAAAGCTAGACTGCATGCGGGATATCATGAGATTCTGGGTTTCTCTTTCAGCAGCTGCCATGATTGCAAAGACCTGGATGGGTCTGGTACAGGTTTTTTTATATCTCACCATCAAGTAGATTAACATCCACAAACAGATCTAACTCTACTAATTGCAAACAGCATTTTATTATTTATTTCCTTCTCTTACTAATGTATTTCATTATTTCAGTGCAGATTCTGGAAGAATAGTTCTTTTTGAGACTTTCCCACAAAAGTAGCTGCACCACTTCCTGTGTATTTATGTTCATCATTGTTTTTATTTGACATATTTGTTTTCTTCATTCACTCTTTTTTCAATCAAGATGTCAAGCTGTCTAAACCGCTCCTCATTCAACTGTTTTTCTAGACTTCCTGCCTTCTCGAACTTAAAATGTTAATCTCTTGCCTCTCTGCTGGTTTCGGTTTATTTCCTGATACTTTTGTTTGACTTTTTTGCTGACTTCTTGTTTTACTTTTCTTCTCTATCTTATTCCTACCCTTGATGTAGTTGTTCACCTGTAACCACACCTCTCAACCTCTTAGCACAAGAATTTGGACAAAGCCAAAAATAATGGGAGATAAGGGCATAAAATCAGGAAAAGAGTTTAAATGTTGGCACTTACAAACTTAAAAGATTGATAGAATAGCAAGTTTTGCATTAGCATTCATTTTTCTGGAGGATATGAAGTCTGAAACTCAAATGACATATGCTATTTAGTGACTTCAATCCAATGATTTCCCACAAAATCACAAACTTTATAGGAAACAGACCAAAAATATGAGACAAAACTGTGGACATTCCATGAAATTCTGGACATCTAAGAGGAATGCCTGTAACTTGCTGCTTAAATATGTTTTCATGCCCTTTCACTTGGATGGCTAGAGTTTTTAAGTTCAAACTATCTGCAAACTGCAATAGTACAAATACTGTGTATTTGGCTCATTGTGTGGTCTGTGTATCATTCTATGTAGGGATGACAACTAGGAGATTAAAGGATCGCATGCAGGAGCTCCTCTATGATATAGGGAGGAAGGCAGAGACAAATGCCTTAGCCAGGCATGTAGGAACCCATGGGGACACACATAGGTTTACCTTTTTGGTGATTGATAGAGTCATGGACAACCTCAGGGGGGAGATGTGAAATGAAAAGTTGAGACAAAAGAACTTGAATGGATAGTGAGACTCAGGGCCAGTATGGGGAAGGGCTTTAATGAGAAAATGAATATTAAGCCCATTCTCCTGGGGAGAGACTTGTTAAAGTGACATATTAATGTTTAATGTTGCATTATGGTTTATACATGATTTTGTTACTTCATTTTAAATTAGTTGTTTTATATGGTGTGTTTGCATATAAAATGACATGTGACTTTAAATGAAGGTGGGGTTTTAATCAATGAGTATGGGATGGTATATACAGCAATTTTTTTGTTTCATTTCATTGTCTGATGAAGTGGCTTGGTCCAGGAAAGTGCTCACCTTTTGTTGTCTGTTGTGGACTAAATTGTTTTAACGTATATATAGCAGTGGCCTGTTGCTTCCTTTGTTTTTATGTTATTAAAGAAATGTAGTTGAAAGGAAGGGAAGTCTGAAAAAGGAGGTCAAAGTTAGAAACAGAGATGTTGCAACCAAGTGCACAGAGTATCAGGGGTAGTGCGCGACGGATGAATGCCAAAGGTGTTGAAAAATAATGTGTGCATGTATGATACAGAGACCTGGACAGTGAAGGCAGAACAGCAAAGGAAGCTTAAATTGTTGGACATTAAGGTCTATAAAGTGGTAGAAGGATGTATAGTGAGAAGTGTTGGACATTAAGGTCTATAAAGTGGTAGAAGGATGTATAGTGAGAATTGTTGGACATTAAGGTCTATAAAGTGGTAGAAGGATGTATAGTGAGAATTGTTGGACATTATGGTCTATAAAGTGGTAGAAGGATGTATAGTGAGAATTGTTGGACATTAAGGTCTATAAAGTGGTAGAAGGATGTATAGTGAGAATTGTTGGACATTAAGGTCTATAAAGTGGTAGAAGGATGTATAGTGAGAATTGTTGGACATTAAGGTCTGTAAAGTGGTAGAAGGATGTATAGTGAGAATTGTTGGACACTAAGGTCTATAAAGTGGTCGAAGGATGTATAGTGAGAATTGTTGGACATTAAGGTCTATAAAGTGGTAGAAGGATGTATAGTGAGAATTGTTGGACATTAAGGTCTATAAAGTGGTCGAAGGATGTATAGTGCGAATTGTTGGACATTAAGGTCTATAAAGTGGTTGAAGGATGTATAGTGAGAATTGTTGGACATTAAGGTCTATAAAGTGGTCGAAGGATGTATAGTGATAATTGTTGGACATTAAGGTCTATAAAGTGGTTGAAGGATGTATAGTGAGAATTGTTGGACATTAAGGTCTATAAAGTGGTAGAAGGATGTATAGTGAGAATAGTTGGACATTAAGGTCTATAAAGTGGTAGAAGGATGTATAGTGAGAATTGTTGGAAATTAAGGTCTATAAAGTGGTAGAAGCATGTATAGTGAGAATTGTTGGACATTAAGGTCTATAAAGTGGTAGAAGCATGTATAGTGAGAATTGTTGGACATTAAGGTCTATAAAGTGGTAGAAGCATGTATAGTGAGAATTGTTGGACATTAAGGTCTATAAAGTGGTAGAAGCATGTATAGTGAGAATTGTTGGACATTAAGGTCTATAAAGTGGTAGAAGGATGTATAGTGAGAATTGTTGGATATTAAGGTCAATAAAGTGGTAGAAGGATGTACAGTGAGAATTGTTGGACATTAAGGTCTATAAAGTGGTAGAAGGATGTACAGTGAGAATTGTTGGACATTAAGGTCAATAAAGTGGTAGAAGGATGCATAGTGAGAATTGTTGGACATTAAGGTCCATAAAGTGGTAGAAGGATGTATAGTGAGAATTGTTGTACATTAAGGTCCATAAAGTGGTAGAAGGATGCATAGTGAGAATTGTTGCACATTAAGGTCTATAAAGTGGTAGAAGGATGCATAGTGAGAATTGTTGGACATTAAGGTCTATAAAGTGGTAGTAGGATGTATAGTGAGAATTGTTGGACATTAAGGTCTATAAAGTGGTAGAAGGATGCATAGTGAGAATTGTTGGACATTAATGTCTATAACGTGGTAGAAGGATGCATATGAGAATTGTCGGACATTAAGGTCTATAACGTGGTAGAAGGATGTATAGTGAGAATTGTTGGACATTAAGGTCTATAAAGTGCTAGAAGGATGTATAGTTAGAATTGTTGGACATTAAGGTCTATAAAGTGGTAGAAGGATGTATAGTGAGAATTGTTGGACATTAAGGTCTATAAAGTGGTAGAAGGATGTATAGTGAGAATTGTTGGACATTAAGGTCTATAAAGTGGTAGAAGGATGCATAGTGAGAATTGTTGGACATTAGGGTCTATAAAGTGGTAAAAGGATGTATAGTGAGAATTGTTGGACATTAAGGTCTATAAAGTGGTAGAAGGATGTATAGTGAGAATTGTTGGACATTAAGGTCTATAAAGTGGTAGAAGGATGTATAGTGAGAATTGTTGGACATTAAGGTCTATAAAGTGGTAGAAGGATGTATAGTGAGAATTGTTGGACATTAAGGTCTATAAAGTGGTAGAAGGATGTATAGTGAGAATTGTTGGACATTAAGGTCTATAAAGTGGTAGAAGGATGCATAGTGAGAATTGTTGGACATTAAGGTCTATAATGTGGTAGAAGGATGTATAGTGAGAATTGTTGGACATTAAGGTCTATAAAGTGGTAGAAGGATGTATAGTGAGAATTTTTGGACATTAAGGTCTATAAAGTGGTAGAAGGATGCATAGTGAGAATTGTTGGACATTAAGGTCTATAAAGTGGTAGAAGGATGTATAGTGAGAATTGTTGGACATTAAAGTCTATAAAGTGGTAGAAGGATGTATAGTGAGAATTGCTGGACATTAAGGTCTATATAGTAGTAAAAGGATGTATAGTGAGAATTGTTGGACATTTAGGTCTATAAAGTGGTAGAAGGATGCATAGTGAGAATTGTTGGACATTAAGGTCTATAAAGTGGTAGAAGGATGTATAGTGAGAATTGTTGGACATTAAGGTCTATAAAGTGGTAGAAGGATGTATAGTGAGAATTGTTGGACATTAAGGTCTATAAAGTGGTAGAAGGATGTATAGTGAGAATTGTTGGACATTAAGGTCTATAAAGTGGTAGAAGGATGTATAGTGAGAATTGTTGGACATTAAGGTCTATAAAGTGGTAGAAGGATGTATAGTGAGAATTGTTGGACATTAAGGTCTATAAAGTGGTAGAAGGATGCATAGTGAGAATTGTTGGACATTAAGGTCCATAAAGTGGTAGAAGGATGCATAGTGAGAATTGTTGGACATTAAGGTCTATAAAGTGGTAGAAGGATGTATAGTGAGAATTGTTGGACATTAAGGTCTATAAAGTGGTAGAAGGATGTATAGTGAGAATTGTTGGACATTAAGGTCTATAAAGTGGTAGAAGGATGCATAGTGAGAATTGTTGGACATTAAGGTCTATAAAGTGGTAGAACGATGTATAGTGAGAATTGTTGGACATTAAGGTCTATAAAGTGGTAGAAGGATGTATAGTGAGAATTTTTGGACATTAAGGTCTATAAAGTGGTAGAAGGATGTATAGTGAGAATTGTTGGACATTAAGGTCTATAAAGTGGTAGAAGGATGTATAGTGAGAATTGTTGGACATTAAGGTCTATAAAGTGGTGGAAGGATGTATAGTGAGAATTGTTGGACATTAACATCTATAAAGTGGTAGAAGGATGTATAGTGAGAATTGTTGGACATTAAGGTCTATAAAGTGGTAGAAGGATGTATAGTGAGAATTGTTGGACATTAAGGTCTATAAAGTGGTAGAAGGATGTATAGTGAGAATTGTTGGACATTAAGGTCTATAAAGTGGTAGAAGGATGTATAGTGAGAATTGTTGGACATTAAGGTCTATAAAGTGGCAGAAGGATGTATAGTGAGAATTGTTGGACATTAAGGTCTATAAAGTGGTAGAAGGATGTATAGTGAGAATTGTTGGACATTAAGGTCTATAAAGTGGTAGAAGGATGTATAGTGAGAATTGTTGGACATTAAGGTCTATAAAGTGGTAGAAGGATGTATAGTGAGAATTGTTGGACATTAAGGTCTATAAAGTGGTAGAAGGATGTATAGTGAGAATTGTTGGACATTAAGGTCTATAAAGTGGTAGAAGGATGTATAGTGAGAATTGTTGGACATTAAGGTCTATAAAGTGGTAGAAGGATGTATAGTGAGAATTGTTGGACATTAAGGTCTATAAAGTGGTAGAAGGATGTATAGTGAGAATTGTTGGACCCTAAGGTCTATAAAGTGGTAGAAGGATGCATAGTGAGAATTGTTGGACATTAAGGTCTATAAAGTGGTAGAAGGATGTATAGTGAGAATTGTTGGACATTAAGGTCTATAAAGTGGTAGAAGGATGTATAGTGAGAATTGTTGGACATTAAGGTCTATAAAGTGGTAGAAGGATGCATAGTGAGAATTGTTGGACATTAAGGTCCATAAAGTGGTAGAAGGATGTATAGTGAGAATTGTTGGACATTAAGGTCTATAAAGTGGTAGAAGGATGCATAGTGAGAATTGTTGGACATTAAGGTCTGTAAAGTGGTAGAAGGATGTATAGTGAGAATTGTTGGACATTAAGGTCCATAAAGTGGTAGAAGGATGCATAGTGAGAATTGTTGCACATTAAGGTCTATAAAGTGGTAGAAGGATGCATAGTGAGAATTGTTGGACATTAAGGTCTATAAAGTGGTAGAAGGATGTATAGTGAGAATTGTTGGACATTAAGGTCTATAAAGTGGTAGAAGGATGTATAGTGAGAATTGTTGGACATTAAGGTCTATAAAGTGGTAGAAGGATGTATAGTGAGAATTGTTGGACATTAAGGTCTATAAAGTGGTAGAAGGATGTATAGTGAGAATTGTTGGACATTAAGGTCTATAAAGTGGTAGAAGGATGTATAGTGAGAATTGTTGGACATTAAGGTCTATAAAGTGGTAGAAGGATGTATAGTGAGAATTGTTGGACATTAAGGTCTATAAAGTGGTAGAAGGATGTATAGTGAGAATTGTTGGACATTAAGGTCTATAAAGTGGTAGAAGGATGTATAGTGAGAATTGTTGGACATTAAGGTCTATAAAGTGGTAGAAGGATGCATAGTGAGAATTGCTGGACATTAAGGTCTATAAAGTGGTAGAAGGATGTATAGTGAGAATTGTTGGACATTAAGGTCTATAAAGTGGTAGAAGGATGTGTAGTGAGAATTGCTGGACATTAAGGTCTATATAGTAGTAGAAGGATGTATAGTGAGAATTGTTGGACATTAAGGTCTATAAAGTGGTAGAAGGATGCAAAGTGAGAATTTTTGGACATTAAGGTCTATAAAGTGGTAGAAGGATGTATAGTGAGAATTGTTGGACATTAAGGTCTATAAAGTGGTAGAAGGATGTATAGTGAGAATTGTTGGACATTAAGGTCTATAAAGTGGTAGAAGGATGTATAGTGAGAATTGTTGGACATTAAGGTGTATAAAGTGGTAGAAGGATGTATAGTGAGAATTGTTGGACATTAAGATCTATAAAGTGGTAGAAGGATGCATAGTGAGAATTGTTGGACATTAGGGTCTATAAAGTGGTAAAAGGATGTATAGTGAGAATTGTTGGACATTAAGGTCTATAAAGTGGTAGAAGGATGTATAGTGAGAATTGTTGGACATTAAGGTCTATAAAGTGGTAGAAGGATGTATAGTGAGAATTGTTGGACATTAAGGTCTATAAAGTGGTAGAAGGATGTATAGTGAGAATTGTTGGACATTAAGGTCTATAAAGTGGTAGAAGGATGTATAGTGAGAATTGTTGGACATTAAGGTCTATAAAGTGGTAGAAGGATGCATAGTGAGAATTGTTGGACATTAAGGTCTATAATGTGGTAGAAGGATGTATAGTGAGAATTGTTGGACATTAAGGTCTATAAAGTGGTAGAAGGATGTATAGTGAGAATTTTTGGACATTAAGGTCTATAAAGTGGTAGAAGGATGCATAGTGAGAATTGTTGGACATTAAGGTCTATAAAGTGGTAGAAGGATGTATAGTGAGAATTGTTGGACATTAAAGTCTATAAAGTGGTAGAAGGATGTATAGTGAGAATTGCTGGACATTAAGGTCTATATAGTAGTAAAAGGATGTATAGTGAGAATTGTTGGACATTTAGGTCTATAAAGTGGTAGAAGGATGCATAGTGAGAATTGTTGGACATTAAGGTCTATAAAGTGGTAGAAGGATGTATAGTGAGAATTGTTGGACATTAAGGTCTATAAAGTGGTAGAAGGATGTATAGTGAGAATTGTTGGACATTAAGGTCTATAAAGTGGTAGAAGGATGTATAGTGAGAATTGTTGGACATTAAGGTCTATAAAGTGGTAGAAGGATGTATAGTGAGAATTGTTGGACATTAAGGTCTATAAAGTGGTAGAAGGATGTATAGTGAGAATTTTTCGACATTAAGGTCTATAAAGTGGTAGAAGGATGTATAGTGAGAATTGTTGGACATTAAGGTCTATAAAGTGGTAGAAGGATGTATAGTGAGAATTGTTGGACATTAAGGTCTATAAAGTGGTGGAAGGATGTATAGTGAGAATTGTTGGACATTAACATCTATAAAGTGATGGAAGGATGCATAGTGAGAATTGTTGGACACTAAGGTCTATAAAGTGGTAGAAGGATGTATAGTGAGAATTGTTGGACATTAAGGTCTATAAAGTGGTAGAAGGATGTATAGTGAGAATTGTTGGACATTAAGGTCTATAAAGTGGTAGAAGGATGTATAGTGAGAATTGTTGGACATTAAGGTCTATAAAGTGGCAGAAGGATGTATAGTGAGAATTGTTGGACATTAAGGTCTATAAAGTGGTAGAAGGATGCATAGTGAGAATTGTTGGACATTAAGATCTGTAAAGTGGTAGAATGATGTATAGTGAGAATTGTTGGACATTAAGGTCTATAAAGTGGTAGAAGGATGTATAGTGAGAATTGTTGGACATTAAGGTCTATAAAGTGGTAGAAGTATGTATAGTGAGAATTGTTGGACATTAAGGTCTATAAAGTGGTAGAAGGATGTATAGTGAGAATTGTTGGACATTAAGGTCTATAAAGTGGTAGAAGGATGTATAGTGAGAATTGTTGGACATTAAGGTCTATAAAGTGGTAGAAGGATGTATAGTGAGAATTGTTGGACCCTAAGGTCTATAAAGTGGTAGAAGGATGCATAGTGAGAATTGTTGGACATTAAGGTCTATAAAGTGGTAGAAGGATGTATAGTGAGAATTGTTGGACATTAAGGTCTATAAAGTGGTAGAAGGATGTATAGTGAGAATTGTTAGACCCTAAGCTCTATAAAGTGGTAGAAGGATGCATAGTGATAATTGTTGGACATTAAGGTCTATAAAGTGGTAGAAGGATGTATAGTGAGAATTGTTGGACATTAAGGTCTATAAAGTGGTAGAAGGATTCATAGTGAGAATTGTTGGACATTAAGGTCCATAAAGTGGTAGAAGGATGTATAGTGAGAATTGTTGGACATTAAGGTCCATAAAGTGGTAGAAGGATGCATAGTGAGAATTGTTGCACATTAAGGTCTATAAAGTGGTAGAAGGATGCATAGTGAGAATTGTTGGACATTAAGGTCTATAAAGTGGTAGAAGGATGTATAGTGAGAATTGTTGGACATTAAGGTCTATAAAGTGGTAGAAGGACGCATAGTGAGAATTGTTGGACATTAAGGTCTATAACGTGGTAGAAGGATGCATATGAGAATTGTTGGACATTAAGGTCTATAATGTGGTAGAAGGATGTATAGTGAGAATTGTTGGACATTAAGGTCTATAAAGTGGTAGAAGGATGTATAGTTAGAATTGTTGGACATTAAGGTCTATAAAGTGGTAGAAGGATGTATAGTGAGAATTGTTGGACATTAAGGTCTATAAAGTGGTAGAAGGATGTATAGTGAGAATTGTTGGACATTAAGGTCTATAAAGTGGTAGAAGGATGCATAGTGAGAATTGTTGGACATTAGGGTCTATAAAGTGGTAGAAGGATGTATAGTGAGAATTGTTGGACATTAAGGTCTATAAAGTGGTAGAAGGATGTATAGTGAGAATTGTTGGACATTAAGGTCTATAAAGTGGTAGAAGGATGTATAGTGAGAATTTTTGGACATTAAGGTCTATAAAGTGGTAGAAGGATGCATAGTGAGAATTGCTGGACATTGAGGTCTATAAAGTGGTAGAAGGATGTATAGTGAGAATTGTTGGACATTAAGGTCTATAAAGTGGTAGAAGGATGTGTAGTGAGAATTGCTGGACATTAAGGTCTATATAGTAGTAGAAGGATGTATAGTGAGAATTGTTGGACATTAAGGTCTATAAAGTGGTAGAAGGATGCATAGTGAGAATTGTTGGACATTAAGGTCTATAAAGTGGTAGAAGGATGTATAGTGAGAATTGTTGGACATTAAGGTCTATAAAGTGGTAGAAGGATGTATAGTGAGAATTGTTGGACATTAAGGTCTATAAAGTGGTAGAAGGATGTATAGTGACAATTGTTGGACATTAAGGTCTATAAAGTGGTAGAAGGATGTATAATGAGAATTGTTGGACATTAAGGTCTATAAAGTGGTAGAAGGATGCATAGTGAGAATTGTTGGACATTAAGGTCTATAAAGTGGTAGAAGGATGTATAGTGAGAATTGTTGGACATTAAGGTCTATAAAGTGGTAGAAGGATGCATAGTGAGAATTGTTGGACATTAAGGTCTATAAAGTGGTAGAAGGATGTATAGTGAGAATTGTTGGACAGTAAGGTCCATAAAGTGGTAGAAGGATGCATAGTGAGAATTGTTGGACATTAAGGTCTATAAAGTGGTAGAAGGATGTATAGTGAGAATTGTTGGACAGTAAGGTCTATAAAGTGGTAGAAGGATGAATAGTGAGAATTGTTGGACATTAAGGTCTATAAAGTGGTAGAAGGATGTATAGTGAGAATTGTTGGACATTAAGGTCTATAAAGTGGTAGAAGGATGCATAGTGAGAATTGTTGGACATTAAGGTCTATAAAGTGGTGGAAGGATGTATAGTGAGAATTGTTGGACATTAACATCTATAAAGTGATGGAAGGATGCATAGTGAGAATTGTTGGACACTAAAGTCTATAAAGTGGTAGAAGGATGTATAGTGAGAATTGTTGAACATTAAGGTCTATAAAGTGGTAGAAGGATGTATAGTGAGAATTGTTGGACATTAAGGTCTATAAAGTGGTAGAAGGATGTATAGTGAGAATTGTTGGACATTAAGGTCTATAAAGTGGTAGAAGGATGTATAGTGAGAATTGTTGGACATTAAAGTCTATAAAGTGGTAGAAGGATGCATAGTTAGAATTGTTGGACATTAAGGTCTATAAAGTGGTAGAAGTATGCATAGTGAGAATTGTTGGACATTAAGGTCTATAAAGTGGTAGAAGGATGTATAGTGAGAATTGTTGGACATTAAGGTCTATAAACTGGTAGAAAGATGCATAGTGAGAATTGTTGGACATTAAGGTCTATAAAGTGGTAGAAGGATGTATAGTGAGAATTGTTGGACATTAAGGTCTATAAAGTGGTAGAAGGATGTATAGTGAGAATTTTTGGACGTTAAGGTCTATAAAGTGGTAGAAGGATGCATAGTGAGAATTGTTGGACATTAAGGTCTATAATGTGGTAGAAGGATGTATAGTGAGAATTGTTGGACATTAAGGTCTCTAAAGTGGTAGAAGGATGTATAGTGAGAATTGTTGGACATTAAGGTCTATAAAATGGTAGAAGGATGTATAGTGAGAATTGTTGGACATTAAGGTCTATAAAGTGGTAGAAGGATGCATAGTGAGAATTGTTGGACATTAAGGTCTATAAAGTGGTAGAAGGATGCATAATGAGAATTGCTGGACATTAAAGTCTATAAAGTGGTAGAAGGATGTATAGTGAGAATTTTTGGACATTAAGGTCTATAAAGTAGTAGAAGGATGCATAGTGAGAATTGTTGGACATTAAGGTCTATAAAGTGGTAGAAGGATGTATAGTGAGAATTGTTGGACATTAAAGTCTATAAAGTGGTAGAAGGATGTATAGTGAGAATTGTTGGACATTAAGGTCTATATAGTAGTAGAAGGATTTATAGTGAGAATTGTTGGACATTAAGGTCTATATAGTGGTGGAAGGATGTATAGTGAGAATTGTTGGACATTAAGGTCTATAAAGTCGTAGAAGGATGTATAGTGAGAATTGTTGGACATTAAAGTCTATAAAGTGGTGGAAGGATGTATTGTGAGAATTGTTGGACGTTAAGGTCTTTAAAGTGGTAGAAGGATGCATAGTGAGAATTGTTGGACATTAAGGTCTATAAAGTGGTAGAAGGATGTATAGTGAGAATTGTTGGACATTAATGTCTATAAAGTGGTAGAAGGATGTATAGTGAGAATTGTTGGACATTAAGGTCTATAAAGTGGTAGAAGGATGTATAGCGAGAATTGTTGGACATTAAGGTCTGTAAAGTGGTAGAAGGATGTATAGTGAGAATTGTTGGACATTAAGGTCTATAAAGTGGTAGAAGGATGTATAGTGAGAATTGTTGGACATTAAGATATATAAAGTGGTAGAAGGATGTATAGCGAGTCAGATGAAGACATGTGGATGTCAGAGTGAATGCCAAAGTAACCCAAGTTGTATCGAAGCTCAGAGAGAAGAGATTATGGCTCTAAGTGACAAGACTTAATCTCTTCTTCTCCTCTCTAATTAGATCAACCACTATCTCACTGTCCCCCCTCTATCAAAATTCCATTACCCTCTGCTCATTTATACAACATGAATTCTTCTTATAACAGTCCAAGTAGTCACAACCTCTCACTTTCCTAATTGCTTTAGTTCTCAGTCTTAAATGTAACAAACCTTTCATTATTTCTACTATTAACATATCATAATATATTAAATTGTCAACACCGTCCCCCTTTCTAATATTTCCATAGTTAAGCTGTCTCATCATTTCATTAACTGCTAGAAACTGCAGGCTATTTTACTGTATATTTTGCAGTGTTGTTTCTCTACTCTATGCAAGCCTGTGTCTATTTCTAATGAATATTCAACAATGTATATACCCATGCAAATGATGTCCACACTGTGTCTAAATGATGTTTATGTAAGCTAGTGTAAGGCTTTTCTGTCATGGTTGTATACTTACCTAGATTTTGTATTTCTTCTGATGTCATGTAATTGCATTTTATGTAAACAGTGTTATATGTGGAGCTTTTCTGCCTGGGCCTCTGCTGAAAAAAATGTTATATCCCGGTCAAACCTTGCTAGTAAACAAAGATAGAAAAATAAATACGTAAACAAATAAATTCATAAATAAATAAATAAATAGTTATATATGAATTAGCAAGAACACATTAGTTCCCATGTTTTAAAATCTGGACTCAGAACACCAAATAAAATCTGTTCTGTAAAAATGAAAGGTAGGTACTAAACGTGTCAGCTTTTGCCATTCCCTGCGACCCCAGTCACATTCATATGGTTATTTTACAGCAGATAACATTCTTGAAATACAGAGTTTCAGCCACACACACATTGAATGATGTTTATGTGCAATGTCACATCTTAAAAGAATAAGTCCTTTTACAGGATGAGTGCTGCAGGAAATTATTGACTAGTTAATGTTAATATGGATCCTGCACAGGAAGGCCTGCTTGCTTTGGCAGGATGCTAGTCCATTCACTCCTGGGTCAAACATGCTGAGATGCATGCTAAATTGTATCTTTAGTTGTATAATTAATTTAAGTGAATTATCTTTTCTGTTTCTTAAGCCACTAATGCAAATAGTATTCCCTGAGGGGCAAGAAAAGCAGCTTACAGAGTGATTGACTTACAGCATTAGAGCTAATAATGTAAAATGAATAATGTATACAGATGCACTCTGTCATGTATTACAGTTTGTACTCAGTAAAAACAGACTGATAATATTACATCAACTATATAACCACTAACTGGTCTGGAAGGAGAGATAAAAGGAATCTGATGTTACAGTGTTCCTGGCGTACCCTCAGACGCAGTCATGTGACGTGCAGTCAGACTGGAAGGCATACTGCATCCATGTAGTTTATGTATGCCTGTCTCAAAATACATGCACTTAAAGGGGTCCTGAAAGCCATAGATGGTACATTTAATATTCAATATTGTCTTTTAGCGGTTGCAAGACACCTTTAACACTTTGGAGAGAAACCCTCTTTGACTGACGTCTTTAACAGAATGAACAGTAAAAAAAACACAGTACAGTGATGACTGAAGCAATAAAATATACATTCTAAATAAAATCATATCAATATTATTTTGCATTTGAGGTTCCAATTACATATTTGTCTGTCAGTGTGATGGTGCAGAGCTTTGTGTTTCTGTAAACAAGTCCACACGATACAGACAGTGAAAGATGACTGCATAGGAGACATGATTTTAAAACATAGAAATGATGATTATTGCTATAGTGCTCACTGAGAATGGATGTGACCATGTCTGTATGTGTGTATATGTGCCTGTACATATATTTGACTGCGTGTAAAGGGGTGTGATCATTTTGCTAAGATAATGAAGCAACTGTTTATTTTACATTTATTCCTTTTAATTGTACACTATCATAGGAGGGGAAGAGGTTGTCATAATGGTTAAAGTTCTTACCTCATCAATACAAGGTACAAAGTTTGATTCTAGACTCTAATTTTTGCATAGGCTTGTAATAATCTAGTATATAAACCTATAAATAATAATGCAGTCATTATATATTTGAGTGGAACCCCTTTAAATTACAGCAGGTTAGGGAAAAGATGTCTGCATAAATATGGAAGCTAAAAGAACGACATGAACAAAGTGGGGACGTTTTAATATGTTTCCAAATTACTGGTGAGCAGGTAACTTCTCGGATGAGGCTTACACTATTACAGCACATGCCAAAGAAATTAATAGTACATTAAAATATCTGCTTCACTGAGGCAAAAAACATTTAGGAATTGCAGCTGATGCAGTTAAAATGTTAAACCAACATTAATGGCAGTGTGTGTGTGCATACAGGATACATAAGTAAACCACACTCCGAAGGATTCTCTGATTGGGGTATTTGTGACACATCCTGGCATGAGCTGTTCCTTAGTGGCAGTGGCGTACTCATGTCACTAACTTGTGATAAAAAAGTGCAGTATGGTACAGTTACTTCACTTTCATTCTTAAGATCACACTTTCTTTTCTTTTGATAATGTATGACCTTGGTGCATTGTAATGTCAAATGAGAACAGCTTCCTGCTGTTCAAAGTATTTATTAGCTGAAGTCTGCATTGTGACTCTCTCTGCCAGTTTCACTGCAGGTAATGCCTTGCCTGGTCTGTCATAACAAATTTCTGTTTCTGCTGAATAGCTTGCCAGGTAGATCGGACATGTGACGTTTATTCTGGCTGATGTAAACAGGAATTTTGCTGTCCTTTTCCCATCAACAGCTGTGAGGGTAAAATTTGTGTCTGTTGAGGTAGGGTGCTCTTACATTCAACAACTGCAAGACAACATTCCTGTTTTGAGTTGGCAGCATATTTTTTCATGTATTTCACTGTTTTTATAACTCTCATTGTATTTGTTCACTGTTTGTATATCTCTTGTGATATCTTTCACTGTTTTTATAACTCTCTCATGATATTTTTCACTGTTTGTTCCAAAGTTGACAAAAAGCTTGACATTTGTGTCTTATAATCTGTAGACCAGGGGTGGGCAAACTTTTTGATTCGTGGGCCACATTGAGTTCTAACATTTGACAAAGGGGCCGGAACAGGAGCAGATAGATGGCATGCTTTGAAAACATCACCTCATTGGGGGAAAAATACACATCTTGGGATATGGAGAAAACATGTGCTTTAATTTCCAATGAAAATGAAGAAAAGCATTACAATAAAATCTCTGACTTCGAAATGAGTCTTTAAACACTGAAAATCAAATAAATGACCATTTTATTTTAAAGCACTGAAAGTTCTGTTATCCTTCAGGATATCACCATCACTCTCCTCCTGACTGTCTTTTTTTCAAAAACGGTAGGAGATGCAGATGTACTTGTCCTGTTCCTTTTATTCAATTTGTTTCCCCGGTGCCAAAAGTCAACAACAACCAGTGCAAGGACAAAACAGTTGCAGCAAGTCAGTCTGTGAAGCGTTATATTTGATCTGCGCACACTGTTTATTTTAACAACGTGCGTATCACGGAGACGCACACATTTTAATGGGAGCAGTGTTGTTGGTCTCCTTTTTTAGCCAGCGCATCAAAGTCTGGAGTTAGTTTTGTTGTGGCGATTCTCAGGATGGATCTGAGGTGTAGGTCTGTTAACTTGGATCTGTGGCTGGCTTTGTTGATGTTCATGACGCTGAAGGTCTGTTCACACACGAAGGTAGAGCCGAACAAAGCCAACATCATCTGCGCTTTTCACCTTAGATTTGGAAACGCGGCATCATTGAGTGAAGCATAGAAGTCATTTAGTTTCAGAGAGCTGAACTTCTCTTAAGGCAGGGTCGGACTGAAGGTCAATCAGTTTGAGCTGAAGCTCCTCTGGAGCTGCTTCGGGGTCTTGTGACAGAGGAAAGGCCACCAATTGAAGTGACTTGTCAACTTTGTCGAAATCCAAAAACCGACGGCAGAATTCTCCATGCAGTGCATCCAGTGACTCACTGTATTTCTTTACTTTTGCTCCGGCCTCTTTCAGCGTGGCTAGTCTAGGAAAATGAGTGAATGACTTGTTCAAAATCTGCCTGGAGAATAAAGCCAGCTTGGATTTGAAGACTTTCACGTTTGTGTACATGTCATGCACAAACTGCTCCTTCCCCTGCAGTTTCACATTGAGCTCATTCAAGTGTGAAAATACGTCCGTAGCAAACGCAAAGTCACACATCCAGCTCTTGTTGCTCAGCTCAGGAAATTCATCAGTCTTCTCCTGCCGCTCCAAAAACACGCCAATCTCCTCTTTGAGCTCCCACACTCGTTGAAACACTTTGCCCAAACTCAACCAGCGGACACGGGAGTGATAAAGCAAGTCCTGGTGATCTGCATCAGTTTCCTCCAGGAACGCAATGAACTGACGGTGCTGAAGTCCCCGTGCGCATATGAAGTTGACGAGTTTCACCACAGGATTCACAACATGATTCAGCTGTAACACCGATTTACATAGAGATTCCTGGTGGATGATGCAGTGGAGGAAAATGACATCCTGGTCAGGGTTTTCATCTTTCACTTTATTCTGGATTCTCCTCAGCAGGCCAACGTTTTTTCCCGTTAAATTCGGAGATCCATCTGTGGTGACATTAACAAGCTTACTCCAGGGAAGCTTCATGTTTTCGATGGCAGCAGACACCCGTTCAAACAAGTCCTCTCCCCGTGTTTGTCCTTTCAGAGACTCCATTGTCAAAAACTCCTCCGTTATTTCAAAAGTTTCGTTGATTCCTCGGATAAAAATGAGGAGCTGAGCAGTGTCTTTGACATCGTTGCTTTCATCCAGTGCTAAAGAATAAAAAGTGAATGACTTCACCTTTTTGTTTAATCTGCTGGTGATATCTTCATCTATTAGTTCCACACGGCGAGTCACTGTCCGCCGTGATAAACTGATTTTCTCAAATTTGTCTTTGCTCTCTGGGCACAAAATACCTGCTGTCTCTACCATACATTCTTTTAAAAACTCTCCCTCAGACAGTGGTTTGCTGGCCTTTGCTATTTTGAATGAAAGCATAAAACTGGCCTTGGTACTTGACTCTTGAATGGCAGTTTGACGGTGAAAAAAACTTTGCAGAGCCTTCAAATTAGCTGCCACCTTCTCAGCAGCAGCTTCCCGTTCTTTTGTTGAGAGCTTGCTAGCATAATTAGCGTGCTTTGTGGCAAAGTGACGGCTAATATTATACTCTTTAAAAACCGCCACAGTTTCTTGGCATATCAGGCAAACAGCAGATGATCGGTGTTCAGTGAAAAAATATTTAGTTGTCCACTCCTTATTGAACACTCGACATTCTCTGTCCACTTTCCTTTTCTTGGGTCCGCTCATCTTCATAGAGGGGCGGTGGGTCAAAGGATAAAGTGCAAACGTGGAGTAATAGGCCTACGCTTCACCTCAACAAAGCCAATATATCTAGAGTGCGCCATCTAGTGAGGAAACATCAGAATTGCAGGGGAAATAAAACATTAACAAGGTTAATTTATTAAATTTTTTCAAGTTTGGAGGGCTGAATCAAAACGTTTAACGGGCCGCATGTGGCCCCCGGGCCGTAGTTTGCCCATGCCTGCTGTAGACCATTACCTGTGACGAGGATTTCAGAGATACAATGTAAAGAAAAAAAACAGACTACATCAGAGTTATGACAGTCTGTGAAGAGCCATATTTAACATGATGACCTCAAGTTGCATAGTCAATGCAGATAAGATATTGAGCATGCTTGAACCAGAATAAATGTGAAACAAATTTAGTCCATGTACTTTCTGGAATTTTTGGAGTAGCATTGCATCTTTTGAGTTGCTTTTGTGATATGTTACCGGTTCGTCATCTTTTCTCCATCAGTTCACTCTTACTGAACAATCACGGCAAAAGCATAATCTCATATACCCTGTCGTTACATCTCCTCTTCCTATGTGTGCGTGTCTATGACTATGTAGTTGGTCTGGCAAGTTTCTCCACTGGACTTGAACATCTTTTTCTGTGACCCGTTAATTTCATCACAGAAAGTGTAGTACACCTGAACTGGTGAGGGAACATTATTTCCAAATTATATAGCCATCCTGTCATCCTTATCATATCTTTCCATAGCTGCAGTTCTAGAGTGTTCTTAGTATGATGAAGAAATACAGTTATTTTGTCATGTCATAGGTTTATAGGTGTTTACTAAGCTAATGACTACAAGGGCTTTTTAAGCCTAGTCATGCATCCCAAATCTCTGACAAGTTCTGATACCCTTGATAAGTGTAAGCAGGGGTTTGGGAGATGAACCATTTACAGGTTACCCGTTTGCATTAGAGACATACGTGCCAAACCAGGGATGAATTTCCAGTTTCCCATCCAATTGTCCAAGTTGCACTTGAATTGGATTAGGGAGGAACCTGCTTCGCATGGATGGGGAGCCTGATCCATAGATGGGGTAGTCTCTGGGATACATACCTATCTCTCCAGCATGTTCTATTTATATCACAGGCAAGGTTTAAGTCTTTAGAATGGGTAATTCTGGTACTGTTTGTTTTGTGGATATGCAGGAGGTCCATCAGAGTGGGGTCTGATAATGCCCTGTATGCCAGGCATAGATCTTCACTCAAAAGCCTGTAGGAGACAGAATACAGGGATAGGGCCTTGAGGCAGTCTGCATAAGACATATTACTTACACCCTGAATTCTTTTAGTGAGGAACCTCTGTGGACTTTCCAGTTGCTGTATATGCCTGGTTAGGTACATACCAAAGGGGCATTATACTCAATTATAGGTCTGATGAATGCCGAATCCAGTGGAACAATGACTTCCTTGGACTTAGATGCCATACATTTGTTTATAAGTTGCACAACATAAAATGATTTCCTCACTACTGTAGACACATGATGATCAAAGCTTAGATTACTATCTATCTGTGCCCCTATGTCCCTGACTACTGGGTCAACCCTAAGGGGTGTGTTGTCAATATGATAGCTACCAGGGATGGATGACTTCCCAAAGGATACTATTATGCATTTCTTGGCATTTAGTTTTAGTCCATGACTCTGACACCAGTTGTTTGTCTGTGTCAGCCCCTCCTGGAGAACATTTCTGTCAGCGTGAGATTCAGTGACAGCTCCTAATTTTCAATCATCTGCAAATTTAGTCAGCCAGAGATCACTGACATTGGCCTTGACTTCTGAGAGGTAAATGACAAAAAAGAGCAGTCCAAGGACTGATCCCTGAGGGACTCCACTTGTGACTGGCCTCTTTGTCAAGGTGGACTCCCCAATTCTAACTTCCTGGGTTCTGTCTGTGAGCCAGCTGGCTATCCACCAGGTGACATACAGGTTTGCACCTAACCTCTTGAGTTTGTCAATAATTCCTGAGTGGGGTATTGTGTCAAATGCCTCGGCCAGGTCAAGATAGGCAGTGTGAACGATTCTGCCCTCATCCCTTTCTTTGGTGACCTTCTCAAAGAAGTCCACCAGGTTGAGTAGGCATGATTTGCCCTTGGCAAAACCAAACTGTGTTGGTTCCAGTGTCTGGAGGTTTGCTATGTCTCTATTGATCATCTCCATGATAATTCTTTCCATGGCTTTACATATAAGACTAGTGAGACTTATTGTTCTGTAGTTTCCAGGCACTGTAGATTGCCCACCTTTGTGCAGAAGCATGATCGTTGACTTTCTCCTTTCATGAGACATGAAGCCTGTTTTGAGATTACAGTTAAATAGTAATTCCAGAGGTCCTGTTAGGTCATGTTTTATGCTATTTAGAAGGCATCTTGGGATATTGTCTGGGCCCATTGTTCTTGGTCTTAGAGAGAGCATTAAGGACTTGTTCCCTAGTGATAGTAGGGCAGGTATATTTGATGATTTTTCCTGAGGGAAGGTTGAGGGGAAGAGAGGTGTAAAGTTGGAGCTGAATTTATCAGCCAGGTTTGCTATATCTTCTGGTTCAGTATAGGTGGCTCCATTTACAATGAGCTCTGCACACAATTGTGTATTGCCTTTGAGGATGCGGACATAGATAAAGAATGCTTTGTGGTTGTCCTTGGCCTGGGAGGCCAAACATACCTCAAATTTGGCTTTGGTAGACTTTATTTGTCCTTTGAGTTGTTTGTTTAGTTTGATGTGGGTGCTTTTTTCCTGCTGGGTGCTGCACCTCCTTATTTTTGCCATGATTTCCATCCTCCTGTTATACATCCGATTGATTTTGTGATTTCACCAGGGTGACTTGTTTTTTGAGTTAGTTCTGTACTTCTTCCTGGTGGGTACAGCTGCCTCTGTGCAGCTATTAACATGCTTGTACAGGGTTTCTGTGAGCCCCGTACGAGCGTGTTATAAATGTATTATGGACTCAACAAACTAGGCATTTGTGTTGTCAGTTTTCATTCTCCTTCTCTTATGGGACCCTGTCTGCCATAGGAATCAAGTTTCCTTACCTCAACGGATTTTTATCTTTCTTCCTCAACCCCTTCCCATTTCCTATCCATCCCCCATCTTTTTTCTTCTGGAAGGACCTATTAGACTGTGTTTGCAACCCACAGTTCCAGGTTTGAGTCCTGTCTTTTTCTAGCTAGCTATATATTTTCCTTTATATTATTGTGAAATAGGGCAGCAAACTCAATCTGAGGCAATCAAGATGGAATATGGCATTATGGGTAGAGGGAGGACCTCAAGTGTCGGATCTGAAGTCTGAAATATGCAGATGAGTTGGATCCAAGGATCATCTTAGACCATGTAGGGGGAGTTATATTTGATGATATTTACTGAGGAAAATGAAGAATGGAAGGCAGGAGTCGGCAAATCCGCTCAATTATTTTATTAGCACTTTCGTCTGTCCAAATTAAACACACGTCTTCATCTGAATCGAGTGGATTTGCCAACTCCTGCCTTCCATTCTTCATTTTTTGAGTCTAGTTTGTGTTTTCCCTAATTCTAAATATTTACTGAGGAAATGTCATCAATGGTCACCTTTAACCAAAAAGCAGATGAAGTAGCCATGGATCTAGTTGAATGAGCTTGGAAGTTTGGAAAGGTCATATCTTTTTGAGAGTAAATAAATGAGATACAATCTGTAATCATTTTGGTTAGGGTAATTTTCAAAACTGCTCAATCTACACAATTTGAAGAAAAAGATACAAATAGCTGATCTGATTTTCTAAGGTGTGTCTAATAGTTAGACAGTCCAGGCTTCCCCCCAGTTCATGACATTATTTTGGCTTCGCAAAAACATTCTACCAAAAAAAGTCTATAGAAGCAAATAGAAAGGGTTTCCTATTTGGGCTTCTGACAAGGACATAGACCTCTTCTCTGCATCACCTTCTACTATTCTTTTTCTGACAACTATTTTAAAGAAGGGCCAGTTTCTCTATAATTACATTTCAGTTGGCAGCAATCTGTAATTTCCATAAAGGAAATAACTCTTTCTCCTTTGCTTCCTTCAAATTACGCAAAAATGTATGAAAGGCATTTTCCTGCTGAAACCTCATATAAAGGACCCTTCACTGCCCTAGGACTTTACTTTGGTGCTTCAAGGTTTAATGCAAAAACCTTTTGAACCGTCAGATAAATGTGATCTACAATTTCTCTAATGGAAGGCTGTCTTCTTGGTAGCTATAACTTCAGTAAAAAGAATTTCTGAACTCCAGGCTATCTCAGCTAAACCCCCTTACATTGTTTTTCATGAAGATAGGGTTTCTCTGTGGACTAACACTTCTTTTTTTATCTAAAGTGGATTCTGAACATAACATCAACCAATCCATCAATTTACCAGTTTTTCCAAATGTTTCCAGTAAAGGAGAATACATGCTACAGCTCCTTGATGTTCACAGACAACTGTGTTTCTATCTTCACAGAACAAAACACATGTATTGTACTTAAATTATTAAATGATTAATCAGACCTAAAAGCCTAAGGCCCTGCACCCTGTATTCTGCTACAGCTTTATGAGTCACAGTTGCTAACAAACCTCCAAAAATCTAAACTAGCTCTTTTTACCCCCAAGCCATTCTTTCAACAGAAGTGTTTCTTTAATATAACCTCACCCAGCTGTATCAACATTGAACTAGTAAACCACACAAAATGTCTAAAGATCATAACTAATGAAAAATGGAAATTTGATTTTCATCTAAAACAGCGAGTAAAAAATGTGTCGTCTCCTATAGGATAAAGCCCTACCTTACAGATAATGCTAGGAAAACAATTGTCACAACTTACCTAATCCCCACCCATTTTTATGGTGCTCCCAGTTTTATAAATCTGCATGTGACTCACTGAAACAATGCTATAATAAAATAGGAGAGTGTGCTGCTAATACCCCATACAGACCGCCCACCTGCTTAGCTTTAAAACAACTTCAGTGGACTAAACTGCAACATACCCAACCTTTTCTCAGTTAATCACTACATACAACCTACAAATCAGATAAATGCCCCAGTATCAGCAACATAATTCAACACTACACTACCAAGAGAACCTACAGCTCCACAGGTAAATATCTGTTACTAGCCACAAAATCTAATAACTTTGCAGGTAAGTCACTCTCCTCCTCCTCGTATACAAAATCTGGAACTCTGTCCCCTTTCCCCTAAAACAAACCCACAACCTTTAAATAACATCTTATGGAAACATGATCATGTTCATGATATTTGCCAGGGTAACTCCTCAGCCCATTAGTACTGATAAATCTTCATCCTCCAAGTACCATAAATACCCACCCACTTCCTCCAAATATCATAAATTCCTACCACATCCTCCAAGTAAGATAAATACCCACCACATCCTCCAAATACTATAAATACTCACCCATATCGTCCAAATATGACAAATATCAACCCACATCCTCCAAATATCATAAATATGCACCCATATCCTCATAATACCACAAATATCAACCCACATCCTCCAAATATCATACATATCCACCTGTATCCTCTAAATATCACAAATATCAACCCACATCCTCCAAATACTGTAAATATACTCCCACATCCACCAAATACCATAAATACATACTCACATCCTACAAATACCATAAATACCCACCCATATCCTCCAAATACTACAAATATCAACCCACATCCTCCAAATATCATAATTATTTACCCATATCCTCATAATACCACAAATATCAACCCACATCATTCAAATATCATAAATATCCACCCACATCCTCCAAATACTGTAAGTATCTTCCCATATCCACCAAATATGATAAATATCCTCCCACATCCTCCAAATACCATAAATATTCAACTGCACTTAATAATTCTTATGGGCATTCTTTAATCTAACCACTTCTGGCTACCTGATATACCCCTGGCGTATATTTTCTCTTATCCCATCCATTAAACCTTCTCTGCCACAAACCTCATCTGACTTACTTCTCTGTGTTCATCTATCTTTCATTTCAATATCTGCATCTATTCCCTGGAATTCTACTGTACTTCACAGTCTACTCCTTTATCTTACCTCTCAATACCCTGCCATCTGTTTACTTTTGTTCTTCTGTACCTTGAAATTACTTCTTTTACATCTCTTACCCCAACTATTGCAGTTGAATCCCTCATCTTTAAATGTTGTACCTAAACCTAAACCTAGAAACCAGCATTAATAATGGACACTGTACTGTAGTACCTAAACCTGGAAACCAGCATTAATAATTGACACTGTACTGTAGTACCTAAACCTAAACATAGAAACCAGTGTTAATAATGGACACTGTGCTGTAGTACTTAAACTGAGAAACCAGCATTAATAATGGACACTGTACTGTAGTACCTAAACTTAAACACCAGTGTTAATGGACACAGTACTGTAGTACCTAATCTTAGAAACCAGTGTTAATAATGGACACAGTGTTGTAGTACCTAATCTTAGAAACCAGTGTTAATAATGAACACAGTGTTGTAGTACCTAATCTTAGAAACCAGTGTTAATAATGGACACAGTGCTGTAGTACCTAATCTTAGAAACCAGTGTTAATAATGGACACAGTACTGTAGTATGTAAAAGTAAACCTAGAAACCAGCGTTAATAATGGACACTGTACTGTAGTACTTAAACCTAAATCTAGAAATCAACATTAATAATAGACACTGTACTGTAGTACCTAAACCTAGAAACCAACGTTAATAATGGACACTGTACTGCAGTAGAAACCAGCATTAATAGTGGACATGGTACTGTAGTACCTACACTGAGAAACCAGTGTTAATAATGGACACTGTACTGTAGTACCTAAACTTAGAAACCAGTATTAATAATGGACACTGTACCTAAACTTGAAACCAGTATTATTAATAATGGTCACTGTACTGTAGTATTTAAATATAAACCTAGAAACCAGTATTAATAATGGACACTGTACTGTAGTACCTAAACCTAAACCTAGAAACCAATGTTAGTAATGAACACTGTACTATAGTACCTAAATCTAGAAACCAGTATTAATAATGGATGTGGTACTGTAGTATCTAAACTTAGAAACCAGCGTTAATAATGGACACAGTATTGTAGTACCTAAACCTAGACACCAGCATTAATAATGGACACAGTATTGTAGTACCTAAACCTAGACACCAGCGTTAATAATGGACACAGTATTATATTTCCACTAATTATTTGTTATTGGTTGTTCACACGTGTCTTACACTCTTCTTTCTTGTTTCTGATTATTTAAGGCCTTTAGCCATGTCCATAAAAAAAAATGGCAAAGCCTGGGATTTTTGAAGAAGAGCTGAGACAGTGATGTGCCAAAGGTCTCGCTTGGCTTTTACAGCCAACTAAGAGCCAAGCCAGGGCAGACAATTGGAGCAGTAGCTAGACTAAAAATAACTATGTCTGGAAGTCCAGGGGAGATTAAGCAAAAAAAAAAAAAAAAACTAGTTAAAGACAAATATTGCCACCGAAATGAATATTGACAATAAATTAATCACACTTCTTAGCAGCTTTCATCCAGCCACCTTCTTTGCTGTGGCCAAGCTACAGGTCAGCTGACAATGGAAAATATGGAAAAATTATTATAAGCACAACATGTAAGTACATTAGTCTGTATGCAGTAAAGAAATGCTGCCTTGGCTAGTTGGAAAAAAAAAATTTCCTCTACGGTCTAATGATGATTTATTATACAGTAGACTCACCACACTTTGCAAGAAATGGTCAAATAGCTCCAAGGTAAAAAATAGATATACTGTCAAACTGGGACAAAAAAAGCCTTATGAAATGCTGGATTTTGTTAGTTTTGTGTAAGAAATCATATTTCAGTTCCCTTAAGGCAGCTCACAGTAATAATAATAATAATAATAATAATAATAATAATAATAATAATAATAATAAAATACTCTTAATAACCTATTTGTGGGCAAAATACACTTACAGTTCCAGTGTATTTTGCCCCTTCTGAGAAGGTATACCACCTCTGGCTGTGATGTTGCTACAAAATATAATAATAATAGCAAACTTTTCTCTTTGATAGATACTGCCCCTCTAACAAACCATATCAACCATATCTGCCCTTTGCTCTCATGTACTGTATCTCCCCCAAAATAGGATTATAGGATCATAGGAGGCTACTAGGCTAACATCCCCAAGGCCCTTACAAGCATAGCCAAGTTCAACCTGTGTACCTAAGGGTGTTTGGTTCAAGCAGACACTAAAATCAACACTTACTGCCCTTGTCCAAGAGGGACACAGGTGGAACCCCTGAGATCAATTTCCAGTTACCCATCCAATTTTCTAAATTACTCCTAAATAGGGCCAATGAAAGGCTTTATTTAACATGAATAGGCAGCTTGTTCCAAAGGTGGAGCAACCTCTGTGAGATAAATCAGTCTTTCCAGCAAGTTCTGTTGATGTTATATACCAGGTAAACGTCCTTTGAGTGAGTGACCCGTGTGCATTTGACTTGTGAATGTGCAGCATTTCCATTAAAGCTGGATCAGAGATGACTCTATATGCAAGGCACAGGTCGCCTCTAAGCAGTCTGTATGGCACAGAATAAAGTGACAATGATTTCAGTCTGTCCACATAAGACAGAGCTTGAAGACCCTGAATTTTCTTTGTAAGGAACCTTTGTGGTCTCTCCAATTGCTGCAGGAGTTTGGAAATGAACATACTAAAGGGAGTGTAGTACTTTATTATTGGTGTGATGAGGGAAGAGTACAGGGGGATTATAACTTCTTTTTTTCTGGAGGCAATGCCCTTACATATGAGGTGAGCAATATAAAATGCCCTTTTTACCATTGTGGAGACATGGTGATTGAAGTTACATTTGCGATCATCTGTGTGCCCAGATCTCTCACCACTGACTGTGTGCTTAGGGTATTGCTATTGACGTGGTAGTTTGCAGAAATATTCACCCTTGTCGAAAGGGATACTAATGCATTTTTTGCATTAAGTTTAAGACCATGACTTTGGCACCAGTCATTAGTCTGCATAAGATGTTCTTGCAGGATGTTGACATTGCTAGGGGTTTCAGTGATAGCTCCCAGTTTGCAGTCATCAGCAAACTTTGTCAGCCACAATCATTTAGTCTTAGCCTGTACTTCAGAGGAGTAGATTCCAAACAATAGGGGTCTCAGAACAGATCCCCGTAGAACACCACTGATTACGGGTTTGCTGGAGGAGATGAAGTCCCTTATTTTGACCATATGAGTTCTATCAGTGAGCCAGTTTGCAACCCACCTGCTAATATATGGCTTGATACTCAGCTGGGTGAGTTTATCAATGATGCCTGAGTGGGAGATTGTGTCAAAGGCCTTGGCTAAGTCTATGTAGGCCATATGCAGAGATTTTCCCTCGTCTATGGTTTTGGTGACTGTCTTGAAGAGGTCCACCAAGTTTAACAGGCATGATCTCCCCTTGACAAAGTCAAACTGGATGGGGTCAAGCATTTTGAGATTTCCTATATCTTTGTTAATAAGATACATGAGGATTCATTCCATGGCCTCGCAGATAAGGCTGGTCAGGCTAATGGGTCTATAGTTCCCAGGGTCCATGGATGCACCTCCTTTGTGCAAAGGGATGATGATAGCTGTTTTTCTTTCTGCTGGGATGAGGCCAGTGCTCAGGCTGTGATTGAAAAGTGTGCCCAGTGGTGATGCTTATTCCTGTTTTAACCCATGTAGAACACAGCCTGCGATGTTGGCTGGTCCCATAGAGGCTGTGATTGAAAAGCCTGCTCAATGGTGATGCTAATTCCTGTTTTAACCCATGTAGAACCCAGCCTGAGATGTTGGCTGGTCCCATAGAGGCTGTGTTTTTGGCCTTGGAGAGAGGGCTTTTAAGACCTGGTCTTTGGAGCTAGTAAGTGAGGGACAGGTGTTAGGGATGCTTTGCGGTGTACTTAGCGGGGACAAGGGAGTGAAGTTTTCACTGAACCTGTCAGCCAGCAGGTTTGCTATATCCACAGGTTCTCTATATGTAGTACCGTTAACTACTAGTTCAGTGCAAATCTGGCCCTTACCTTTGAGGTTACGGATGTAACTAAAGAATGCCTTGTGGTTATCCTTAGTTAGGAAAGCTCATTTGGATTCATAATTAGCTTTGAGGACATCACTAGGAGTCTTATTTGCTTGTTTAAGTT
>NC_056732.1:16809200-16919200 GCF_019279795.1 Protopterus annectens | reverse complement strand
TCTATGATATGATCCCAATTAGTATACACAGACATGAGTCCACTCAAATTACCTATGATATGATCCCAATTAGTATACACAGGCATGACTCCACTCACATTATCTATGATATGATCCCAATTAGTATAGACATGCATGAGTCCACTTAAAGTATCTGTGATATGATCCCAGTTAGTATACACAGGCATGAATCCACTCAAATTACATATGATATGATCCCAATTAGTATACACAGGCATGAGTCTACTCAAATTACCTATGATATGATCCCAATTAGTATAGACATGCATGAGTCCACTTAAAGTATCTGTGATATGATCCCAGTTAGTATACACAGGCATGAATCCACTCAAATTACATATGATATGATCCCAATTAGTATAGACATGCATGAGTCCATTTAAAGTATCTGTGATATGATCCCAGTTAGTATACACAGGCATGACTCCACTCAAATTATTTATGATATGATCCCAATTAGTATGATCCCAATTAGTATACACAGGCATGAGTCCTTAAAGTATATCTGATATGATCCCAGTTAGTATACACAGGCATGGGTCCACCCCAAATTACCTGATGATACAGCAATTAGTATAGACGTGCATGGGTCCACTTAAAGTATCTGTGATCTGTGATATGATCCCAGTTAGTATACACAGGCATGACTCCACATGATCTATCCCCATGATATGATCCCAAGCAAATTACATATGATATGATCCCAATTAGTACAGACATGCATGAGTCCACTTAAAGTATCTGTGATATGATCCCAGTTAGTATACACAGGCATGAATCCACTCAAATTACATATGATATGATCCCAATTAGTATAGACATGCATGAATCCATTTAAAGTATCTGTGATATGATCCCAGTTAGTATACACAGGCATGACTCCACTCACATTATTTATGATATGATCCCAATTAGTATAGACAGGCATGAGTCCACTCAAATTCTCTATGATATGATCCCAATTAGTCTACACAGGCATGAGTCCACTTAAAGTATCTGTGATATGATCCCAATTAGTATACACAGGCATGACTCCACTCAAATTATCTATGGTATGATCCCAATAAGTATACAGAGGCATGATCCCACTCAAATTATTTATGATATGATCCCAATTAGTATACACAGACATGAGTCCACTCAAATTCTCTATGATATGATCCCAATTAGTATACACAGGCATGAGTCCACTCAAATTATCTATGATATGATCCCAGTTAGTCTAGACAGGCATGAGCCCACTCAAATTATCTATGATATGATCACAATTAGTATACACAAGCATGAGTCCACTCAGATTATCTATGATATGATCCCAAATAGTCTAGACAGGCATGAGTCCACTCAAATTATCTATGATATGATCCCAGATAGTATACACAGGCAAGCGTCAACTCAAATTATCTATGATATGATCCCAATTAGTTTAGACAGGCAAGAGTCAACTCAAATTATCTATGATATGATCCCAGTTAGTATAGACAGGCATGAGTCCACTTAAAGTATCTATGATATGATCCCAATTAGTATACACAGGCATGAGTCCACTCAAATTATCTATGATATGATCCCAATTAGTATACACAGGCATGTGTCCACTCACATTACCTATGATATGATCCCAATTAGTATACAAAGGCATGAGTCCACTCAAATTATCTATGATATGATTCCGATTAGTATACACAGGCATGGGTCCACTCAAATTATCTATGATATGATCCCAATTAGTATACACAGGCATGTGTCCACTCACATTACCTATGATATGATCCCAATTAGTATACAAAGGCATGAGTCCACTCAGATTATCTATGATATGATCCCAGTTAGTATACACAGGCATGAGTTCACTCAGATTATCTATTATATGATCCCAGTCAGTATACACAGGCATGAGTCCACTCAAATTATCTATGATATGATTCCGATTAGTATACACAGGCATGAGTTCACTCAAATTATCTATGATATGATCCCAATAAGTATACAGAGGCATGATCCCACTCAAAGGGGGTGGGAGGTTGGCATAATGGTTAACATGTTTACCTTACAAACATAAAGTGCAGGGTTTGATTCTCACATGGGGTAATTGGCTAGGCTGAAAATGGCCCAATTAGTATAGACAGGCATGAGTCCATTCAAAGTATCTATGATATGATCCCAATTAGTCTACACAGGCATCAGTCCACTCAAATTATCTATGATGCAATCCCAATTAGTATAGACAGGCATGAGTCCATTCAAAGTATCTATGATATGATCCCAGTTAGTATACATAGGCATGAGTCCACTCAAATTATCTATGATATGATCCCAATTAGTATACACAGGCATGTGTCCACTCAAATTATCTATGATATGATCCCAAATAGTATACACAGGCATGAGTCCACTCAGGTTATCTATGATATGATCCCAGTTAGTATACACAACCATGTGTCCACTCAAATTATCTATGATATGATCCCAGTTATTATAGACAGGCTTGAGCCCACTTAAAGTATCTATGATATGATCCCACTTAATATACACAGGCATGAGTCCACTCAAATTACCTATGATATGATCCCAATTAGTCTAGACAGGCCTGAGTCCACTCAAATTATCTATGTTATGATCCCAATTAGTATACACAGGCATGAGTCCACTCAAATTATCTATGATATGATCCCAATTAGTATAGACAGGCATGCGTCCACTCACATTACCTATGATATGATCCCAATTAATAAAGACAGGCATGAGGCCACTCAAATTATGCATGGTATGATCCCAGTTAGTATAGAAAGGCATGAGTCCATTCAAATTATCTATGATGTGATCCCAGTTAGTATAGAAAGGCATGAGTCCATTCAAAATTATCTATGATATGATCCCAATCAGAATATACAGGCATGAGTTCACTCAAATTATCTATGATATGATCCCAATTAGTATACATAGGCATGAGTCCATTCAAATTATCTATGATATGATCCCAATTAGTATACACAGGCAGTCCAATCAAATTATCTATGATATGATCTCAATTAATATACACAAGCATGTGTCCACTCAGATTATCTATGACATGATCCCAATTAGCATAGACAGGCATGAGTCCACTCAAATTATCTATGATATGATCCCAATTAGGATAGACAAGCATGAGTCCACTCAAATTATTTATGATATGATCCCAGTTAGTACAGACAGGCATGAGTACACTTAAAGTATCTATGATATGATCCCAATCAATATACACAGGTATGAGGCCACTCAGATTATCTATGATATGATCCCAATTAGTATAGACAGGCATGCGTCCACTCACATTACCTATGATATGATCCCAATTAATAAAGACAGGCATGAGGCCACTCAAATTATGCATGGTATGATCCCAGTTAGTATAGAAAGGCATGAGTCCATTCAAATTATCTATGATGTGATCCCAGTTAGTATAGAAAGGCATGAGTCCATTCAAAATTATCTATGATATGATCCCAATCAGAATATACAGGCATGAGTTCACTCAAATTATCTATGATATGATCCCAATTAGTATACATAGGCATGAGTCCATTCAAATTATCTATGATATGATCCCAATTAGTATACACAGGCAGTCCAATCAAATTATCTATGATATGATCTCAATTAATATACACAAGCATGTGTCCACTCAGATTATCTATGACATGATCCCAATTAGCATAGACAGGCATGAGTCCACTCAAATTATCTATGATATGATCCCAATTAGGATAGACAAGCATGAGTCCACTCAAATTATCTATGATATGATCCCAGTTAGTACAGACAGGCATGAGTACACTTAAAGTATCTATGATATGATCCCAATCAATATACACAGGTATGAGTCCACTCAAATTATCTATGATATGATCTCAATTAGTATACACAGGCAAGAGTCCACTCAAATTAGCTATGATATGATTTCAATTAGTATACACAGGCATGAGTCCAGTCAAATTATGTATGATATGTTCCCAATTAGTATACACAGGCATGAGTCCACTCAAATTATCTATGATATGATCCCAATTAGTATAGACAGGCATGTGTCCACTCATATTACCTATGATATGATCCTAATTAATAAAGACAGGCATGAGGCCACTCAAATTATGCATGGTATGATCCCAGTTAGTATAGAAAGGCATGAGTCCATTCAAATTATCTATGATGTGATCCCAGTTAGTATAGAAAGGCATGAGTCCATTCAAAATTATCTATGATATGATCCCAATCAGAATATACAGGCATGAGTTCACTCAAATTATCTATGATATGATCCCAATTAGTATACATAGGCATGAGTCCATTCAAATTATCTATGATATGATCCCAATTAGTATACACAGGCAGTCCAATCAAATTATCTATGATATGATCTCAATTAATATACACAAGCATGTGTCCACTCAGATTATCTATGACATGATCCCAATTAGCATAGACAGGCATGAGTCCACTCAAATTATCTATGATATGATCCCAATTAGGATAGACAAGCATGAGTCCACTCAAATTATCTATGATATGATCCCAGTTAGTACAGACAGGCATGAGTACACTTAAAGTATCTATGATATGATCCCAATCAATATACACAGGTATGAGGCCACTCAGATTATCTATGATATGATCCCAATTAGTATAGACAGGCATCATTACCTATGATATGATCCCAATTAGACAGGCATGAGGCCACTCAAATTATGCATGTATATGATCCCCAGTTATAGAAAGTCATGAGTCCATTCAAATTATCTATGATGTGATCCCAGTTAGTATAGAAAGGCATGAGTCCATTCAAATTATCTATGATATGATCCCAATCAGTATATACAGGCATGAGATCACTCAAATTATCTATGATATGATCCCAATAAGTATACATAGGCATGAGTCTATTCAAATTATCTATGATATGATCCCAATTAGTATACACAAGCATGAGTCCACTCAAATTATCTATGATATGATCCCAGTTAGTATAGACAGGCATGAGTCCACTTAAATTATCTATGATATGATCCCACTTTGTATACACAGGTGTGAGTCCACTCAAATTATGATATGATCCCAATTAGTATACACAAGCATGAGTCCACTTGAAATATCTATGATATGATCCCAATTAGTATACACAAGCATGAGTCCACTCACATTATCTATGATATGATTCCAATTAGTATACACGGCCATGAGTCCACTCAAATTATGTATGATATGATCCCAATTAGTATAGACAGGCATGAGTCCATTCAAAGTATCTATGATGTGATCCCAGTTAGTATAGAAAGGCATGAGTCCACTCAAATTATCTATGATATGATCCCAGTTAGTATAGACAGGCATGAGATCACTCAAATTATCTATGATATGATCCCAATAAGTATACATAGGCATGAGTCTATTCAAATTATCTATGATATGATCCCAATTAGTATACACAGGCATGTGTCCACTCAAATTATCTATGATATGATCCCAATTAGTATACATAGGCATGAGTCCACTCAAATTATCTATGATATGATCCCAATTAGTATACACAGGCAGTCCAATCAAATTATCTATGATATGATCTCAATTAATATACACAAGCATGTGTCCACTCAGATTATCTATGATATGATCCCAATTAGCATAGACAGGCATGAGTCCACTCAAATTATCTATGATATGATCCCAATTAGGATAGACAAGCATGAGTCCACTCAAATTATCTATGATATGATCCCAGTTAGTACAGACAGGCATGAGTACACTTAAAGTATCTATGATATGATCCCAATCAATATACACAGGTATGAGGCCACTCAGATTATCTATGATATGATCCCAATTAGTATAGACAGGCATTAGTCCATTCAAATTATCTATGGTATGATCCCAGTTAATATACACAGGCATGAGTCCACTCAAATTATCTATGATATGGTCCCAATTAGTGTACACAGGCAAGAGTCCACTCAAATTATCTATGATATGATCGCAATTAGTATACACAGACATGAGTCCACTCAAATTATGTATGATATGATCCCAGTTAGTATATACAGGCATGAGTCCACTCCAATTATCTAGGATATGATCCCATTTAGTATACACAGCCATGGGTCCACTCAAATTATCTATGATATGATCCCAATTAGTATACACAGGCATGTGTCCACACAAATTATCTATGATATGATCCCAATTAATATACACAGGCATGAGTCCACTCAAATTATCTATGATATGATCCCAGTTAGTATAGAAAGGCATGAGTCCATTCAAATTATCTATGATATGATCCCAATAGGCATGAGTCCACTCAAATTATCTATGATATGATCCCAATTAGTATACACAGGCATGAGTCCACTCAAATTATCTATGATATGATCCCAATTAGTATATACAGGCATGAGTCCACTCAAATTATCTATGATATGATCCCAATTAGGATAGACAAGCATGAGTCCACTCAAATTATCTATGATATGATCCCAGTTAGTACAGACAGGCATGAGTTATCTATGATATGATCCCAATCAATATACACAGGTATGAGGCCACTCAGATTATCTATGATATGATCCCAATTAGTATAGACAGGCATGCGTCCACTCACATTACCTATGATATGATCCCAATTAATAAAGACAGGCATGAGTCCACTCAAATTATGCATGATATGATCGCAGTTAGTATAGACAGGCATGAGTCCATTCAAATTATCTATGATGTGATCCCAGTTAGAATAGACAGGCATGAGTCCATTCAAATTATCTATGATATGATGCCAATTAGCATATACAGGCATGAGTTCACTCAAATTATCTATGATATGATCCCAATTAGTATACACAGGCATGAGTCCATTCAAATTATCTATGATATGATCCCAATGTCCACTCAAATTATCTATGATATGATCCCAATTAGCATAGACAAGCATGACTCCACTCAAATTATTTATGATATGATCCCAATTAGTATAGACAGGCATGAGTCCACTCAAATTCTCTATGATATGATCCCAATTAGTATACACAGGCATGAGTCCACTCAAATTATCTATGATATGATCCCAATTAGTATACACAGGCATGAGTCCACTCAAATTATCTATGATATGATTTCAATTAGTATACACAGGCATGAGTCCACTTAAAGTATCTGTGATATGATCCCAGTTAGTATACACAGGCATGGGTCCACTCAAATTACCTATGATATGATCCTAATTAATAAAGACAGGCATGAGGCCACTCAAATTATGCATGGTATGATCCCAGTTAGTATAGAAAGGCATGAGTCCATTCAAATTATCTATGATGTGATCCCAGTTAGTATAGAAAGGCATGAGTCCATTCAAAATTATCTATGATATGATCCCAATCAGAATATACAGGCATGGGTTCACTCAAATTATCTATGATATGATCCCAATTAGTATACATAGGCATGAGTCCATTCAAATTATCTATGATATGATCCCAATTAGTATACACAGGCAGTCCAATCAAATTATCTATGATATGATCTCAATTAATATACACAAGCATGTGTCCACTCAGATTATCTATGATATGATCCCAATTAGCATAGACAGGCATGAATCCACTCAAATTATCTATGATATGATCCCAATTAGGATAGACAAGCATGAGTCCACTCAAAGTATCTATGATATGATCCCAGTTAGTACAGACAGGCATGAGTACACTTAAAGTATTTATGATATGATCCCAATCAATATACACAGGTATGAGGCCACTCAGATTATCTATGATATGATCCCAATTAGTATAGACAGGCATTAGTCCATTCAAATTATCTATATGATATGATCCCAGTTAGTATAGAAAGGCATGAGTCCATTCAAATTATCTATCAATTAGTATACACAGGCAAGAGTCCACTCAAATTATCTATGATATGATTCCAATTGGTATAGACAGGCTTGAGTCCACTCAAATTATCTATGATATGATCTCAATTAGTATACACAGGCATGAGTCCACTCAAATTATCTATGATATGATCCCAATTAGTGTAGACATGCATGAGTCCACTTAAAGTATATATAATATGATCACAGTAAGTATACACAGGCATGAGTCCACTCAAATTATCTATGATACGATCCCAATTAGTATACACAGGCACAAGCCAACACAATTTATCTATGATATTATCCCAGTTAGTATACACAGGCATGATTCCACTCAAATTATCTATGATATGATCCCAATTAGTATAGACAGGCATGAGACCACTCAATTTATCCATGATATGATCCCAATTAGTATAGACAGGCATGAGTCCATTCAAATTATCTATGATGTGATCCCAGTTAGTATAGAAAGGCATGAGTCCATTCAAATGATCTGTGATATGATCCCAATTAGAATATACAGGCATGAGTTCACTCAAATATCTATGATGCCATCCCAATTAGTATACATAGGCATGAGTCCACTAAAATTATCTATTATATGATTCCAGTTAGTATACACAGGCATGAGTCCATTCAAATTATCGATGATATGATCCCAATTAGTATACACAGGCATGAGTCCACTCCAATTATCTATGATATGATTTCAATTAGTATACACAGGCATGAGTCCACTCAAATTATCTATGATATGATCCCAATTAATATACACAAGCATGTGTCCACTCAAATTATCTATGATATGATTCCAATTAGTATAGACAGGCATGAGTCCACTCAAATTATCTATGATATGATCCCAATTAGGATAGACAGGCATGAGTCCACTCAAATTATCTATGATATGATCCCAGGTAGTATAGACAGGCATGAGTACACTTAAAGTATCTATGATATGATCCCAATCAATATACACAGGTATGAGGCCACTCAAATTATCTATGATATGATCCTAATTAGTATCGACAGGCATGAGTCCATTCAAATTATCTATGATATGATCCCAATTAGTGTAAACAGGCATGAGTTCACTCAAATTATCTATGATATGATCCCAATTAGTTTACACAGGCATGAGTCAACTCAAATTATCTATGATATGATCCCAATTAATATAGACAGGCATGAGTCCACTCAAACTACCTATGATATGATCCTAGTTAGTATAGACAGGCATGAGTCCACTTAAAGTATCAATGATATGATTTCAGTTAGTATACACAGGCATGAGTCCACTCAAATTATCTATGATATGATCCCAATTAATATACACAAGCATGTGTCCACTCAAATTATCTGTGATATGATTCCAATTAGTATAGACAGGCATGAGTCCACTCAAATTATCTATGATATGATCCCAATTAATATAGACAGGCATGAGTCCACTCAAACTACCTATGATATGATCCTAGTTAGTATAGACAGGCATGAGTCCACTTAAAGTATCTATGATATGATGCCAATTAGTGTACACAGGCATGAGCCCACTCAAATTGTCTATGCTATGATCCCAATTAGTCTATACAGGCATGAGTCCACTCAAATTATCTATGATATGATCCCAATTCGTATACACAGGCATGAGTCCACTCAAATTATATATGATATGATTAATAAGTATAGACATGCATGAGTCCACTTAAAGTATCTATGATATGATCCCAGTTAGTATACACAGGCATGAGTCCACTCAAATTATCGATGATATGATCCCAATTAGTATACACAGGCATGAGTCAACTCAAATTATCTATGATATGATCCCAATTAATATAAACAGGCATGAGTCCACTCAAACTACCTATGATATGATCCTAGTTAGTATAGACAGGCATGAGTCCACTGAAAGTATCTATGATATGATGCCAATTAGTGTACACAGGCATGAGCCCACTCAAATTGTCTATGCTATGATCCCAATTAGTCTATACAGGCATGAGTCCACTCAGATTATCTGTGATATGATCCCAATTAGTAAATACAGGCATGAGTCCACTCAAATTATTTATGATATGATCCCAGTTAGTGTACACAGGCATGAGTTCACTCAAATTATCTATGATATGATACCAGTTAGTATACACAGGCATGAGTCCACTCAAATTATCTATGATATGATCCCAATTAGTATACACAGGCATCAGTCCACTCAAAATATGTATGATATTATCACAATTAGTATAGACAGGCATGATTCCACTCAAAATATCTATGATATGATCCCAGTTAGTATAGACAGGCATGAGGCCACTCGAAATATCCATGATATGATCCCAATTAGTATAGATGGGCATGAGTCCATTCAAATTATCTATGGTATGATCCCAATTAGTATACACAGGCATGAGTCCACTTAAATTATCTATGATATGATCCCAGTTAGTATACACAGGCATGAGTCCACTCAAATTATCTATGATATGATCCCAATTAGTATACACAGGCATGAGTCCACTCATATTATCTATGCTATGATCCCAATTAGTATATACAGGCATGAATCAACTCCAGTTATCTATGATATGATCCCAATTAGTATACACAGCCATGAGTCCACTCAAATTATCTATGATATGATCGCAATTAGTATAGACAGGCATGGGTCCACTCAAATTATCTATGTTATTTTTCCAATTAGTATAGACAGGCATGAGTCCACTCAAATTATCTATGATATGATACCAATTAGTATAGACAGGCATGAGTCCACTCAAATTATCTATTATATGACCCCAGTTAATATAGACAGGCATGATTGCAATTGTAGTATCCATGATCCCAATCAATATACACAGGTATGAGGCCACTCAGATTATCTATGATATTATCCCAATTAGTATAGACAGGCATCAGTCCATTCAAACTATCTATGATATGATCCCAGTTAGTATAGAAAAGCATGAGTCCATTCAAATTATCTATAATATGATCCCAATTAGTATACACAGGCATGAGTCCACTCCAATTATCTATGATATGATACCATTTAGTATGTACAGGAATGAGTCCACTCCAATTATCTATGATATGATCCCAGTTAGTATACACAGCCATGGGTTCACTGAAATTATCTATGTTATGATCCCAATTAGTATACATAGGCATGAGTCCACTCAAATTATCTATGATGTGATCCCAACTAGTATAGACAGGCATGAGTCCACTCAAAGTATCTATCATATAATCCCAATTAGTATACACAGACATGAGTCCACTCACATTATCTATGATATGATCCCAATTAATATTCACGGCCATGAGTCCACTCAAATTATCTACGATATGATCCCAATTAGTATAGACAGGCATGAGTCCACTCAAATTATCTATGATATGATCCCAGTTAGTATAGACAGGCATGAGTCCACTCAAATTGTCTATGATATGATCACAATTAGTATACATATGCATGAGTCCACTCAAATTATCTATGATGTGATCCCAGTTAGTAAACACAGGCATGAGCCCACTCAAATTATCTCTGATATGATCCCGATTAGTATACATATGCCTGAGTCCACTCAAATTATCTATGATATTATCCCAATTAGTAAATACAGGCAAGAGCCCACTCAAATTATCTCTGATATGATACCAATTAGTATACATAGGCCTGTGTCCACTGAAATTATCTATGATATGATTCCATTTAGAATAGACAGGCTTGAGACCACTCAAATTATCTATGATATGATCCCAATTAGTATGGAGAGGCATGAGTCCACTCAAATTATCTATGATATGATCCCAATTAGTATACACAGTCATGAGCCCACTCAAATTATCTATGATATGATTCCAATTTGTATACACAGGTATGAGTCCACTCAAAATATCTATGATATGAGCCCAATTAGTATACACCGGCATGAGTCCACTAATAATAGCTATGATATGAGCCCAATTAGTACACACAGGCATGAGTCCACTAAAATTATCTATGATATGATCCCAATTAGTATGCACAGGCATGAGGCCACTCAAATTATCTATGATATGATCCCAATTAGTAAAGACAGGCATGAGTCCATTCAAATTATCTATGCTATGATCCCAGTTAGTATAGACAGGCATGAGTCCATTCAAATTATCTATGATGTGATCCCAGTTAGTATAGAAAGGCATGAGTCCATTCAAATTATCTACAAGCAAGAGTTCACTCAAATTATCTATGATATGATACCAATTAGTATACATAGGCATGAGTCCACTCAAATTATCTATGATATGATCTCAGTTAGTATACACAGGCATGAGTCCACTCAAATTATCTATGATATGATCCCAATTAGTATACACAGCCATGAGTCCACTCAAATTATCTATGATATGATCCCAATTAGTATACACAGGCATGAGTCCACTCAAAATATCTATGATATGATACCAATTAGTATACAAAGGCATGAGTTCACTCAAATTATTATGATATGATCCCAATTAGTATATACAGGCATGAGCTTACTCAAATTATCTATGATATGACCCCAATTTGTATAGACAGGCATCAGTCCACTCAAATTATCTATGATATGATCCCAATTAGTATAGACAGGCATGAGTCCACTCAAATTATCTATGATATGATCCCAGTTAGTATAGACAGGCATGAGTCAACTTAAAGTATCTGTGATATGATCCCAATCAATATACACAGGTATGAGGCCACTCAAATTATCTATGATATGATCCCAGTTAGTATAGAAAGGATTGCGTCCATTCAAATTATCTATAGTATAATCCCAATTATTATTATGGAAAGTGCTTCTGTTGAGTTGTTCATGTAAACACGTATGCGTTTCACTGCTTTACCCTGGTTAGTGTGGGGGTTGTTCCAACATTAGGCTCTATATTATTAGCTATACACTTATGTAGATGAAATGTACTGTTCACCATTTGTATGTATATCCTTATGAGTTAAATCTTCTATATGTTAAGTTGCTTTGCTTACCAGTTGCATAACCTGTATTTTTCTGCATTTTGACTCTGAATTGCATCCCTGTATGTCAATATTGTACTCTAACACTATCTTTTTGTCCTCTTTCCCTCCTATACCAGCTATCCCCTCAACGACCCTGTGTTTTTGCCTGGGTTGTATCCCTTTATTTTCACTACTAGGGTGTTCTCCACAGACTACCCTTGGACTCGACCAGGACATTGTCTTCTCCTGCCACCCTCTACCACCAGAAAACAAGAGAGTATGTCTACCTAGTCATGCTACACTACGTTTTAACTAAATGTTCCTGCTAGGCTTTCAGATTGCCACTAGCTAAGCAGCCAGCAGCTACCCCTTCCACATTCCTTCATTTCTCCTCACAGTCTCCTTAGATGGCTACATAGGTTATCCTCTCTCCCCCATTTTAGTACAGCTCCACGCCTGGTAGCTCCCTTGTTTGCTTATTGCACTACCACTGTTGCCCACTAGATGTCACCCTTTCCTCATCCCTATTTGGGATATTAGCACTGATTTCTACCTTACACTTTTATTCTCTCCTTCCTACCCTAATCCTTTTCCTCCTTTCAATACTCTGTCTTATCCTCTCCTCCTAGGCTACTTTCTCTTGCCTTGGTTCCCCCTACCTTCTCTCATACTTTTTCCATTCTCCTCTGGTCTACTCTGTGTGCCCTGCTCCGCTCCCCTCCCTACCCCCATATCCCACCCACCCCAGGGGTCCTACATTTAACTTGCCTCTAGACACACCTCTCACTACTTCTACCCTATCCTACTCACAGCTTCACACATTCTGTAACACCCTTCACTTAGCCACACCTACTTACCCACTATAACCAGCCCCACTACTCTCTCACTACTACACCTACACTATTACAGCCCCTTCCATTTTGCCCCCTACTCCCACATTACATCCCTCCACACCACATCAGGAAACCCTACTTCACTTACAACTATTTTATCATGACTACAACTATCCTCCAGTCACAACTTAAATTACCTATCACCTTCTTACTATTATTCCTTCTCATCACTACCTACTTCTTAACCTCCTATGAACACTCCATAAATGTTTCTCTCTCAATTCCCTCAAAACATATTAGTACACCTGCAACATTCCTACCTTCATCCTACTTACATACGTCCTCACAATCCATATACCTACTTGCCAAATACCACAGACTATTACACTGCAAACTACTAAAAACTAAATCAAAGAAATAATTTACACTTTTCTAAAACAAAAACCCAAAAACTATGTTATACTACTCCATCTACTTCAAGATGGTGACATACACCCCAACCCAGGCCCTCAACCTACAACTACTAAAACACACAGAAACCATATAAAACCCCTCCTTCCTCCATCAACTACACCCTCAAACTTATTATCCTTGGCCCATCTAAATATATGAAGTATCTGTAATAAAATTAGTCAAATTCATGCCCTACTAGAAGTACACAACTTTGACATTCTATGCTTATCAGAAACTTGGCTAAAACCATCTATTAAAGACATTGAAATTACCCCATCTGGATATAACATTGTTAGACTGGATCGTACCTCCAAGAAAGGAGGTGGAGTAGCTATCCTATATAAAACTAACCTGAAGCTTACTCTTCTTGACCTTGCTCTTACCCAAAACAATAATGCTGAAATAATCTGCTCTAGGGTTCAAATTAACACTACTAAAGCAATAAACATCATTTGTGCATACCTGCCCCCTGGAAATAACATCCCACATTAGAACAACTTCTTGAACAACTCTCCAATAACCTCCTCAAGAAACACTATTCCTTGAGACTTTAATATTGATTGGAAATCTTGTAACAATGCTAACCCTACTTCCCATTTAAACCTTTTTGGTTTCAAACAACTAATTGATAGTCCCACTAGAATAAATAAAACAAGCAAAAAAAAAACCACCTTAGACTGGGTTCTTACAAACTCCCCCTTACAAACCTACCAAACTGGCATCCTTCCTGATGACCTTAGCGATCACTCCCTCACATATGTCATTAGAGCTAAAACCCATCAAAACTTACCTACCTCACTTAGAACACTATATTCAAAGAAACAATTTAATCCTGAATGGTTTCAAACAGAACTCTCACAATACAACTGGACCCCTCTAAAACACCTCTCTCTCAATAATGCCGTTGAACATTTCAACCCAGCATTCCTTACAATCTTAAACCACCATGCCCCAAGTCATACCATTAGAATAAAGACCAAAACAGCACCATGGCTAACCTCTAATACTAAACAAAAGATCATACTCAGAAATAAATCTTGGAAAAAATGGCGTTACTCTAGAAGCCCAACAGATTATCAAACCTTTAGAGAGCTGAGAAACAAAACCAAAAACGCTATTATTTCAGACAAAAAGAACTACTACATTGAACTTCAGCAATCCACAAAAAAAGAACCAAAAAAGTTCTGGTCTACTATCAATAATCTACTTACCCCAGGCAAAGTAGTTACACCCAACCCACAGAATTTAGACCCTGATAACCCCTCTTTAATAGCCAATAACTTCAATACCTTCTTTACTACTTCCATACAAAGTCTAGCTAACCACTTATCTCCTGATGCTTCCCAACTGCTCTTAAGTAACATCAACAACGTCCTTCCTCCCCTTCAACTTTAACCCATACCCACCTCCTACATACAATCTCTCTTACAAAAACTTAAACCCACTACCCCCTCAGCAGATAAGCTTCCTGCTGAATTCCTTCAAGTAGCAGCAAAAGCTATAGCCTACCCTGTTTCTATCCTAATAAACAGATCCATAAAAGAAAGTACTTTTCCAGCAATCTGGAAGATATCACACATCATACCCTTACACAAAGGAGGCAAATCCACTGACCTTTCTAACTTTCGCCATATAGAGCTATTATCTCCACTAGCTAAAATCATGGAAAAATGCATACACAAACAACTACTCACCCATCTCCTTCACAATAACCTACTAGCAAACACTCAACATGGATTTAGACCCTCACATAGTACTACCACTGCACTACTTTCTTTTACCAACACCATCAACTGTAACCGTAATAACAACAAACTAACTGCTTCTCTTTTCCTAGACCTGTCAAAAGCCTTCGACATGGTCAACCATAAACTTCTTCTACACATATTAAAATCACTTGCCTTGGATTTCTCCTCCTTAACCTGGTTTTCATCCTACCTTGAAAACCGACAACAAGCAGTACTCTGGAAAAATTCTCTATCTGCTCTACTACCTATCTCCTTAGGAGTACCTCAAGGATCAATATTAGGTCCACTCTTATTCTCCATCTTTATTAATGATCTCCAATCATCTATCCAAAACACTACCTGCATACAATATGCAGATGATTCTACCATCATTTGTACAGCTTCCACCCAATCTGAACTCCAGTCACTCACACAATCTACCTTTTCTACTGTCGAACAGTGGTTCTCAAAAAGATGTCTCCTCCTCAACTCCAAGAAAACAAAACTATTACTATTCTCACCTACCCACAAATCTTCTCAACTAAACTTTACTATTACTGCAGGTGATAATTCTCTCATCTCCCCAGACTCTACTACCAAACTGCTTGGTGTTACTATTGATAATAATCTTAACTATAATTGTCACATCAATAACACTATAAAAGCAGTAAATAAAAAGATAGGTTCACTGTACAGAATCAAACCCTTCCTTACACCAGATGCACGGACCACCTTAGCTCAATCACATCTTATCTCCACCCTACTGTATGCTTCCTCTATTTACACCAATCTCTAAAAGCAACCTGAAAAAACTAACTACATCCTACCATAATATAGCCCGTTTTGCCACAGCATCCCAGTACAGAACTCACCACTGTCAAAACTTAAAACACTTACACTGGTTAGAACTACCTAACAAGCTTATCTATCAACAACTTTTAATTACACATAACATTCTATATCAACCAACAAAAACACCTACTCTCAGTAACCTCTTGACCCCCTACAATAACTTGAAACAGCTGCGATATGCCGAAAAGCTACAAGTCAACACAACTAGAATTACAAATTTTGCAGGCAACTGTCTATTTTCTAACTCCGTAGGGAAAATATGGAAAAACCTCCCCTCACACATTACCTCACTAGACTCCTTTCACCTTTTTAAAAAACAACTTCTTTCACATCTGAACAACTTCTGACTCTGCTCCTGTACCAATCCAGACTAATCTACTTTTTTCTTTCTTCAGTCATATTTCCCTATTTAAACATGCCAATCTTTCTCTGTTATCACAAATTACTTAATTACTGTACTGTTCCATAAAAAACAAACAAAAAAAAAAGGGTACCAACAATTTCTTCAACAATTATGTATATACGGCCTTTCTCAATATATAGATAGGACTATGTGTTTTTTATCTGTTTTTTTTAGGTGTTTATTTCTAGACTAAAATGTATGCATTGTTGCTTAAATGTTTAACCTTGTTTTAATTTGTGGAGATTTTCTCCCCGGGCCTCCACTGAAAATGGAAATTATCCAGCTGGACTAGCCCGGTCAACAAATGTAAAATAAATAAAATAAAAAAATAAAACAATTAGTATATACAGGCATGAGTCCATTCAAATTATCTATGATATGATCCCAATTAGTATACACAGGCATGAGTCCTCTCAAATTATCTAAGATATGATCCCAATTAGTATACACAGGCATGAGTCCACTCAAATTATCTATGATATGATTTCAGTTAGTATACCCAGGCATGAGACCACTCAAATTATCTATGATATGATCCCAATAAGTATAGACAGGCATGAGTCCATTCAAATTATCTATGATGTGATCCCAATTAGTATACAAAAGCATGAGTCCACTCAAATTATCTATGATATGATCCCAATTAGTATATACAGGCATGGGTCCAGTCCAATTATCTATGATATGATCCCAATTAGTATACACAGGCATGAGTCCACTCAATTTATCTATGATATGATCCCAATTGGTATATACAGTCATGAGTCCACTCAAATTATCTATGATATGATTCCGATTAGTCTAGACAGGCACGAGTCCACCCAAATTATCTGTGATATGATCCCAACTAGTATACACAGGCATGAAGCCACTCTAATTATTTATGATATGATCACAATTAGTATAGACAGGCATGAGTCAATTCAAATTATTTGTGATATGATCCCAATTAGTATATACAGGTATGAGTCCACTCAGATTATCTATGATATGATCCTAATCAGTATACACAGGCATGAGTCCACTCAAGTTATGTATGATATGATCCCAATTAGTATAGACAGGCATGAGTTCATTCAAACTATCTATGATATGATCCCAATTAGTGTATACAGGCATGAGTTCATTCAAATTATCTGTGATATTATCTTAATTAGTATAAACAGGCATGATTCCACTCAGATTACCTATGATATCATCCCAAGTAGTTTAGACAGGCATGAGTCCATTCAAATTATCTATGATGTGATCCCAGTTAGTATAGAAAGGCATGAGTCCATTCAAATTATCTATGATATGATCGCAATTAGAATATACAAGCAAGAGTTCACTCAAATTATCTATGATATGATACCAATTAGTATACATAGGCATGAGTCCACTCAAATTATCTATGATATGATCTCAGTTAGTATACACAGGCAAGAGTCCACTCAAATTATCTATGATATGATCCCAATTAGTATACACAGACATGAGTCCACTCAAATTATCTATGATATGGTCCCAATTAGTATACACAGGCATGAGTCCTCTCAAATTATCTAAAATATGATCCCAATTAGTATACACAGGCATGAGACCACTGAAATTATCTATGATATGATCCCAATTAGTATACACAGACATGAGACCACTGAAATTATCTATGATATGATCCCAATAAGTATAGACAGGCATGAGTCCATTTAAATTATCTATGATATGATCCCAATTAGTATACAAAAGCATGAGTCCACTCAAATTATCTATGATATGATCCCAATTAGTATATGCAGGCATGGGTCCAGTCCAATTATCTATGATATGATCCCAATTAGTATACACAGCCATGAGTCCACTCAAATTATCTATGATATGATCCCAATTAGTATACACAGGCATGAGGCCACTCAAGGTATCTATGATATGACCCAATTAGTATAAACAGGCATGAGTCCACTCCAATTATCAATATTATGATCCCAATTAGTATACATAGGCATGAGTCCATTCAAATTATCTATGATATGATCCCAACTAGTATAGAGAGGCATGCATCCACTCGAATTATCTATCATATGATCTCAGTTAGTATACACAGGCATGAGTCCACTCAATTATCTATGATATGATCCCAATTAGTATACACAGGCATGAGTCCACTCAAATTATCTATGATATGATCCCATTTTGCATATACAAGCATGAGTCTACTCACATTATCTATGATGTGATCCCAGTTAGTATACATGGCCATGAGTCTACTCAAACTATCTATGATGTGATCCCAATTAGTATACACAGGCATGAGTCCACTCAAATTGTCTATGATATGATCCCAATTAGTATACATATGCATGAGTCCACTCAAAGTATCTATGATATGATCCCAATTAGTATACACAGGCATGAGTCCACTCAAACTATCTATGATATGATCCCAATTCATATACACAGGCATGTGTCCACTCAAATTATCTATGATATGATCACAATTAATATACACAGGCATGAGTCCACTCAAATTATTAATGATACGTTCCCAATTAGTATACACAGGCATGAGTCCACTCAAATTATTTATGATATGATCCCAATTAGTATATTCAGGCATGAGTTCACTCAAATTATCTATGATGTGATTCCATTTAGTATAGACAAGCATGAGTCCACTCAAATTATCTATGATATAATCACAATTAGTATACACAGGCATGAGTCCACTCAAATTCTCTATATGATCCCAATTAGTATAGTCATGCATGAGTCCACTTAAAGTATCTATGAAATGATCCCAGTTAGTATACACAGGCATGAGTCCACTCAAATTATCTATGATATGATCCCAATTAGTAAACACAGGCATGAGTCCATTCAGATTATCTATGATATGATCCCAATTAGTATACACAGGCATGTGTCCACTCAAATTATCTATGATATGATCGCAATTAGTATACACAGGCATGAGTCCACTCAAATTATCAATGATATGATCACAGTTAGTATACACAGGCATGAGTCCACGTAAAGTATCAATGATATGATCCCAGTTAGTATAGACAGGCATGAGGCCACTCAAAATATCCATGATATGATCCCAATTAGTATAGATGGGCATGAGTCCATTCAAATTATCTATGGTATGATCCCAATTAGTAAACACAGGCATGAGTCCACTCAAATTATCTATGATATGATTCCATTTAGAATAGACAGGCATGAGGCCACTCAAGGTATCTATGATATGATCCCAATTAGTATGGAGAGGCATGAGTCCACTCAAATTATCTATGATATGATCCCAGTTAGTATACACAGGCATAAGTCCACTCAAATTATCTGTGATATGACCCCAATTAGTATACACAGGCATGAGTCCACTCAAATTATCTTTGATATGATCCCAATTAGTATACACAGTCATGAATCCAATCAAATTATCTATGATGTTACCCAATTAGTATCCACAGGCATGAGTCCACTCAAATTATCTATGATATGATCCCAATTAGTATAGACAGGCATGAGTCCTCTTAAATTATTTATGATATGATTCCAATTTGTATACACATGTATGAGTCCACTCAAAATATCTATTATATGATCCCAATTAGTATACACAGGCATGAGGCAACTCGAATTATTTATCATATGATCCCAATTAGTATAGACAGGCATGAGTCAATTCAAATTATCTGTGATATGATCCCAATTAGTATATACAGGCATGAGTCCACTCATATTATCTATGATATGATCCTAATCAGTATACACAGGCATGAGTCCACTCAAATTATCTATGATATGATCCCAATTAGTTTAGAGAGGCATGAGTCCACTCAAAGTATCTATGATATGATCCCAATTAGTATAGACAGGCATGTGTTCATTCAAATTATCTATGATATGATCCCAATTAGTGTATACAGGCATGAGTCCATTCAAATTATCTCTGATATTATCCTAATTAGTATACACAGGCATGAGTCCACTCAGATTACCTATGATATGATCCCAAGTAGTTTAGGCAGGCATGAGTGCATTCAAATGATCTATGATGTGATCCCAGTTAGTATAGAAAGGCATGAGTCCATTCAAATTATCTATGATATGATCGCAATTAGTATATGCATGCATGAGTTCACTCAAATTATCTATGATATGATACCAATTAGTATACATAGGCATCAGTCCACTCAAATTATCTATGATATGATCTCAGTTAGTATACACAGGCAAGAGTCCACTCAAATTATCTATGATATGATTCCAATTAGTATACACAGACATGAGTCCACTCAAATTATCTATGATATGATTCCAGTTAGTATATACAGGCATGAGTCCACTCCAATTATCTAGGATATGATCCCAGTTCATATACACAGCCATGAGTCCACTCAAATTATCTATGATATGATCCCAATTAGTATACACAGGCACGTTTCCACTCAAATTATCTATGATATGATACCATTTAGTATACACAGGCATGAGCCCACTCAAATTATTTATGATATGATCCCAATTAGTATACACAGGCATGAGTCCACTCAAATTATCTATGATATGATCCCATTTAGTATACACAGACATGAGTCCACTCAAATTATCTATGATATGGTCCCAATTAGTATACACAGGCATGGGTCCTCTCAAATTATCTATGATATATTCCCAATTTGTATACACAGACATGAGTCCACTCCAGTTATCTATGATATGATCCCAGTTAGTATAAACAGCCATGAGTCCACTGAAATTATCTATGATATGATCCGAATTAGTCTACACAGGCATGAGTTCACTGAAATTATCTACAATATGATCCTATTTAGTATAGACAGGCATGAGCTTACTCATATTATCTATGATATGACCCCAATTTGTATAGACAGGCATGAGTCCACTCAAATTATCTATGATATGATCCCAATTAGTATAGACAGGCATGAGTTTACTCAAATTATCTATATGATCCCAGTTAGTATAGACAGGCATGAGTCAATTTAAAGTATCTATGATATGATCCCAATCAATATACACAGGTATGAGGCCACTCAAATTATCTATGATATGATCCCAATTAGTATAGACAGGCATAAGTCCATTCATGTTATCTATGATATGATCCCAGTTAGTATAGAAAGGCATGCGTCCATTCGAATTATCTATGATATGATCCCAAATAGTATATACATGCATGAGTCCATTCAAATTATCTATGATATGATCCCAATTAGTATACACAGACATGAGTCCACTCAAATTATCTAAGATATGATCCCAATTAGTATACACAGGCATGAGCCCACTCAAATTATCTATGATATGATTTCAATTAGTATACACAGGCATGAGACCACGCAAATTATCTATATGATCCCAGTGAGTATAGACAGGCATGAGTCCACTCAAATTATCTATGATATGATCCCAATTAGTATACACAGGCATGTGTCCACTCAAATTATCTATGATATGATCCCAAATAGTATACACAAGCATGAGTCCACTCACATTATCTATGTTATGATCCCAATTAATATACATGGCCATGAGTCTACTCAAATTACCTATGATATGATCCCAGTTAGTATAGAGAGGCATGAGTCCACTCAAATTATCTATGATATGATCCCAATTAGTATAGACAGGCATGAGTCCACTCAAATTATCTATGATATGATCCCAAATAATATAGACTGGCATGAGTCCACTCGGATTATCTATGATATGATCCCAATTAGTATACATAGGTATGGGTCCCCTCAAAGTATCTATGATATGATCCCAATTAGTATACATAGGCATGAGTCCACTCAAATTATCTATGATATGATCCCAATTAGTATACACAGGCATGTGTCCACTCAAATGATCTATGATATGATCCCAAATAGTATACACAAGCATGAGTCCACTCACATTATCTATGATATGATCCCAATTAATATACATGGCCATGAGTCTACTCAAATTATTTATGATATGATCCCAGTTAGTATAGAGATGCATGAGTCCACTCAAATTATCTATGATATGATCCCAATTAGTATAGACAGGCATGAGTCCACTCAAATTATCTATGATATGATCCCAAATAATATAGACTGGCATGAAGCCACTCGAATTATCTATGATATGATCCCAATTAGTATACATAGGTATGGGTCCCCTCAAAGTATCTATGATATGACCCCAATTAGTATACATAGGCATGAGTCCACTCAAATTATCTATGATATGATCCCAATTAGTATACACAGGCATGTGCCCACTCAAATTATCTATGATATGATCCCAATTAATATACATAGGCATGAGTCCACTGAAATTATCTATGATATGATCCCAAATAGTATACACAGGCATGAGTCTACTCAAATTATCTATGATGTGATCCCAGTTAGTAAACACAGGCATGAGCCCACTCAAATTATCTATGATATGATCCCAATTAGTAAACACAGGCATGAGCCCACTCAAATTATCTATGATATGATCCCAATTAGTATACACAGGCATGAGTTCATTCAAATTATCTATGATATGATTCCATTTAGAATAGACAGGCATGAGGCCACTCAAGGTATCTATGATAAGATCCCAATTAGTATGGAGAGGCATGAGTCCACTCAAATTATCTATGATATGATCCCAGTTAGTATACACAGGCATAAGTCCACTCAAATTATCTGTGATATGACCCCAATTAGTATACACAGGCATGAGTCCACTCAAAATATCTTTGATATGATCCCAATTAGTATACACAGTCATGAATCCAATCAAATTATCTATGATGTTACCCAATTAGTATCCACAGGCATGAGTCCACTCAAATTATCTATGATATGATCCCAAGTAGTATAGACAGGCATGAGTCCTCTTAAATTATTTATGATATGATTCCAATTTGTATACACATGTATGAGTCCACTCAAAATATCTATTATATGAGCCCAATTAGTATACACAGGCACGAGTCCACTCAAATTATCTATGATATGATCCCAATTAGTATGCACAGGCATGAGGCCACTGAAATTATCTATGATATGATCCCAGTTAGTATAGACAGGCATGAGTCCATTCAAATTATCTATGATATGATCCCAATTAGCATATACAGGTATGCACCCACTCAGATTATCTATGATATGATCCCAATTAGTATTCACAGGTATGAGTCCACTCACATTATCTATGATATGAGTCCAATTAGTATACACAGGCATGAGTACACCCAAATTATCTATGATATGATCCCAATTGGTATACACAGGCATGAGTCCACTCAAATTATCTATGATATGATCCCGATTAGTCTAGACAGGCATGAGTCCACTCAAATTATCTGTGATATGATCCCAATTAGTATACACAGGCATGAGGCAACTCGAATTATTTATCATATGATCCCAATTAGTATAGACAGGCATGAGTCAATTCAAATTATCTGTGATATGATCCCAATTAGTATATACAGGCATGAGTCCACTCATATTATCTATGATATGATCCTAATCAGTATACACAGGCATGAGTCCACTCAAATTATTTATGATATGATCCCAATTAGTTTAGAGAGGCATGAGTCCACTCAAAGTATCTATGATATGATCCCAATTAGTATAGACAGGCATGTGTTCATTCAAATTATCTATGATAAGATCCCAATTAGTGTATACAGGCATGAGTCCATTCAAATTATCTCTGATATTATCCTAATTAGTATACACAGGCATGAGTCCACTCAGATTACCTATGATATGATCCCAAGTAGTTTAGGCAGGCATGAGTGCATTCAAATGATCTATGATGTGATCCCAGTTAGTATAGAAAGGCATGAGTCCATTCAAATTATCTATGATATGATCGCAATTAGTATATGCATGCATGAGTTCACTCAAATTATCTATGATATGATACCAATTAGTATACATAGGCATGAGTCCACTCAAATTATCTATGATATGATCTCAGTTAGTATACACAGGCAAGAGTCCACTCAAATTATCTATGATATGATTCCAGTTAGTATACACAGACATGAGTCCACTCAAATTATCTATGATATGATCCCAGTTAGTATATACAGGCATGAGTCCACTCCAATTATCTAGGATATGATCCCAATTCATATACCCAGCCATGAGTCCACTCAAATTATCTATGATATGATCCCAATTAGTATACACAGGCATGTTTCCACTCAAATTATCTATGATATGATCCCATTTAGTATACACAGGCATGAGCCCACTCAAATTACCTATGATATGATCCCAATTAGTATACACAGGCATGAGTCCACTCAAATTATCTATGATATGATCCCATTTAGTATACACAGACATGAGTCCACTCAAATTATCTATGATATGGTCCCAATTAGTATACACAGGCACGAGTCCTCTCAAATTATCTATGATATATTCCCAATTAGTATACACAGACATGAGTCCACTCCAGTTATCTATGATATGATCCCAGTTAGTATAAACAGCCATGAGTCCACTGAAATTATCTATGATATGATCCGAATTAGTCTACACAGGCATGAGTTCACTGAAATTATCTATGATATGATCCTATTTAGTATAGACAGGCATGAGCTTACTCACATTATCTATGATATGACCCCAATTTGTATAGACAGGCATAAGTCCACTCAAATTATCTATGATATGATCCCAATTAGTATAGACAGGCATGAGTTTACTCAAATTATCTATATGATCCCAGTTAGTATAGACAGGCATGAGTCAATTTAAAGTATCTATGATATGATCCCAATCAATATACACAGGTATGAGGCCACTCAAATTATCTATGATATGATCCCAATTAGTATAGACAGGCATGAGTCCATTCATGTTATCTATGATATGATCCCAGTTAGTATAGAAAGGCATGCGTCCATTCAAATTTTCTATGATATGATCCCAAATAGTATATACATGCATGAGTCCATTCAAATTATCTATGATATGATCCCAATTAGTATACACAGACATGAGTCCACTCAAATTATCTAAGATATGATCCCAATTAGTATACACAGGCAAGAGCCCACTCAAATTATCTATGATATGATTTCAATTAGTATACACAGGCATGAGACCACTCAAATTATCTATGATATGATCCCAGTGAGTATAGAAAGGCATGAGTTCACTCAACTTATCTATGATATGATCCCAAATAATATAGACTGGCATGAGTCCACTCGGATTTTCTATGATATGATCCCAATTAGTATACATAGGCATGAGTCCACTCAAATTATCTATGATATGATCCCAATTAGTATACACAGGCATGTGTCCACTCAAATTATCTATGATATGATCCCAAATAGTATACACAAGCATGAGTCCACTCACATTATCTATGTTATGATCCCAATTAATATACATGGCCATGAGTCTACTCAAATTATCTATGATATGATCCCAGTTAGTATAGAGAGGCATGAGTCCACTCAAATTATCTATGATATGATCCCAATTAGTATAGACAGGCATGAGTCCACTCAAATTATCTATGATATGATCCCAAGTAATATAGACTGGCATGAGTCCACTCGAATTATCTATGATATGATCCCAGTTAGTATACATAAGTATGGGTCCCCTCAAAATATCTATGATATGATCCCAATTGGTATACATAGGCATGAGTCCACTCAAATTATCTATGATATGATCCCAATTAGTATACACAGGCCTGTGTCCACTCAAATTATCTATGATATGATCCCAATTAATATACATAGGCATGAGTCCACTGAAACTATCTATGATATGATCCCAATTAGTATACACAGGCATGAGTCCACTCAAATTATCTATGATGTGATCCCAGTTAGTATGCACAGGCATGAGGCCACTGAAATTATCTATGATATGATCCCAGTTAGTATAGACAGGCATGAGTCCATTCAAATTATCTATGATATGATCCAAATTAGTATACACAGGCATGAGTCCACTCAGATTATCTATGATATGATCCCAATTAGTATTCACAGGTATGAGTCCACTCACATTATCTATGATATGGTCCCAATTAGTATACACAGGCCTGAGTCCACTCAAATTATCTATGATATGATCCCAATTAGTATACACAGGCATGAGTCCACTCAAATTATCTATGATATGATCCCATTTAGTATACACAGACATGAGTCCACTCAAATTATCTATGATATGGTCCCAATTAGTATACACAGGCATGAGTTCACTGAAATTATCTATGATATGATCCCAATTAGTATAGACAGGCATGAGTCAATTCAAATTATCTGTGATATGATCACAATTAGTATATACAGGCATGAGTCCACTGCAGTTATCTATGATATGATCCCAATTAGTATACACAGACATGAGTCCACTGAAATTATCTATGATATGATCCAAATTAGTCTAGACAGGCATGAGTCCACTCAAATTATCTATGATATGATCCCAATTAGTATAGACAGGCATGAGTTTATTCAAATTATCTATGATATGATCCCAGTTAGTATAGACAGGCATGAGATCACTCAAATTATCTATGATATGATCCCAATAAGTATAGACAGGCATGAGTCCATTCAAATTACCTATGATATGATCCCAAATAGTATATACAGGCATGAGTCTATTCAAATTATCTATGCTATGATCCCAATTAGTCTATACAGGCATGAGTCCACTCAAATTATCTATGATATGATCCCAATTAGTATACACAGGCATGAGTCCACTCAAATTATATATTATATGATCCCAGTCAGTATACACAGGCATGAGTGCACTCAGATTCTGTATGATATGATGCGAGTTAGTATACACAGGCATGAGTCCACTTAAAGTATCTATGATATGATCCCAGTTAGTATACACAGGCATGAATCCACTCAAATTATCTATGATATGATCCCAATTAGTATATACAGGCATGAGTCCACTCAGATTATCTGTGATATGATCCCAATTAGTATACACAGCCATGGGTCCACTCAAATTATCTATGATATGATCCCAATTAGTATACACAGGCATGATGATATGATCCCATTTAGTATACACAGCCATGGGTCCACTCAAATTATCTATGATATGATCCCAATTAGTATACACAGGCATGAGTCCACTCAAATTATCTATGATATGATCCCAATTAGTATACACAGACATGAGTCCACTCAAATTATCTATGATATGATCCCAATTAGTATACACAGGCATGAGTCCACTCAAATTATCTATGATATGATCCCAATTAGTATACACAGGCATGAGTCCACTGCAGTTATCTATGATATGATCCCAATTAGTATACACAGACATGAGTCCACTGAAATTATCTATGATATGATCCGAATTAGTCTACACAGGCATGAGTTCACTGCAATTATCTATGATATGATCCCAGTTAGTATAGACAGGCATGAGCTTACTCACATTATCTATGATATGGCCCCAATTTGTATAGACAGGCATGAGTCCACTCAAATTATCTATGATATGATCCCAATTAGTATAGACAGGCATGAGTTTATTCAAATTATCTATGATATGATCCCAGTTAGTATAGACAGGCATGAGTCTATTCAAATTATCTATGATATGATTCCGATTAGTATACACAGGCATGGGTCCACTCAAATTATCTATATGATCCCAATTAGTATAGACAGGCATGAGTCCATTTAAATTATCTATTATATGATCCCAGTCAGTATACACAGGCATGAGTCCACTCAGATTATCTATGATATGATCCCAGTTAGTATACACAGGCATGAGTTCACTCAGATTATCTATTATATGATCCCAGTTAGTATACACAGGCATGAGTTCACTCAGATTATCTATTATATGATCCCAGTCAGTATACACAGGCATGAGCCCACTCAAATTATCTATGATATGATCCCAATAAGTATACACAGGCATGATCCCACTCAAATTATGTATGATATGATCCCAGTAGTATAGAAAGGCATGAGTCCACTCAATTATCTATGATATGATCCCAAATAGTATACACAGGCATGAGTCCACTCAAATTATCTATGATATGATCCCAATTAGTATACATAGGGATGAGTCCACTCAAATTATCTATGATATGATCCCAATTAGTATACACAGGCATGTGTTCACTCAAATTATCTATGATATGATCCCAATTAGTATACACAGGCATGATCCCACTCAAATTATCTATGATATGATCCCAATTAGTATACATGGCATGAGTCCATTCAAAGTATCTATGATGTGATCCCAGTTAGTATAGAAAGGCATGAGTCCACTCAAATTATCTATGATATGATCCCAATTAGTATACACAGGCCTGTGTCCACTCAAATTATCTATGATATGATCCCAATTAATATAGACAGGCATGAGATCACTCAAATTATCTATGATATGATCCCAATTAATATACATAGGCATGAGTCCACTGAAACTATCTATGATATGATCCCAATTAGTATACACAGGCATGAGTCCACTCAAATTATCTATGATGTGATCCCAGTTAGTAAACACAGGCATGAGCCCACTCAAATTATCTCTGATATGATCCCGATTAGTATACATAGGCCTGAGTCCACTCAAATTATCTATGATATGATCCCAATTAGTAAACACAGGCATGAGCCCACTCAAATTATCTATGATATGATCCCAATTAGTATACACAAGCATGAGTCCACTCACATTATCTATGATATGATTCCAATTAGTATACACGGCCATGAGTCCACTCAAATTATGTATGATATGATCCCAGTTAGTATAGACAGGCATGCGTCCACTCAAATTATCTATAATATGATCCCAGTTAGTATATTCAGGCATAAGTCCACTCAAATTATCTATGATATGATCCCAAATAATATAGACTGGCATGAGTCCACTCGGATTATCTATAATATGATCCCAATTAGTATACATAGGCATGGGTCCCCTCAAAGTATCTATGATATGATCCAATTAGTATACACAGGCATGAGTCCACTCAAATTACATATGATATGATCCCAATTAGTATACACAGGCATGAGTCCTGTTACCCAATTAGTATCCACAGAGTCCACTCAAAGTATCTATGATATGATCCCAATTAGTATACATAGGCATGAGTCCACTCAAATTATCTATGATATGATCCCAATTAGTATACACAGGCATGTGTCCACTCAAATTATCTATGATATGATCCCAATTAATATACACAGGCATGAGTCCACTCAAATTATATATGATATGATCCCAATTAGTATAGACAGGCATGAGGCCACTGAAATTATCTATGATATGATCGCAGTTAGTATAGACAGGCATGAGTCCATTCAAATTATCTATGATGTGATCCCAGTTAGAATAGACAGGCATGAGTCCATTCAAATTATCTATGATATGATCCCAATTAGTATATACAGGCATGAGTCCACTCAGATTATCTGTGATATGATCCCAATTAGTAAATACAGGCATGAGTCCACTCAAATTATCTATGATATGATACCAGTTAGTATACACAGGCATGAGTCCACTCAAATTATCTATGATATGATCCCAATTAGTATACACAGGCATCAGTCCACTCAAATTATCTGTGATATGATCCCAATTAGTATACACAGGCATGAGGCAACTCAAATTATTTATCATATGATCCCAATTAGTATAGACAGGCATGAGTCAATTCAAATTATCTGTGATATGATCCCAATTAGTATATACAGGCATGAGTCACTCAAATTATCTGTGATATGATCCCAATTAGTATATACAGGCATGAGTCCACTCAAATTATCTATGATATGATCCCAATTAGTTTAGAGAGGCATGAGTCCACTCAAAGTATCTATGATATGATCCCAATTAGTATAGACAGGCATGTGTTCATTCAAATTATCTATGATATGATCCCAATTAGTGTATACAGGCATGAGTCCATTCAAATTATCTCTGATATTATCCTAATTAGTATACACAGGCATGAGTCCACTCAGATTACCTATGATATGATCCCAAGTAGTTTAGACAGGCATGAGTGCATTCAAATGATCTATGATGTGATCCCAGTTAGTATAGAAAGGCATGAGTCCATTCAAATTATCTATGATATGATCGCAATTAGTATATGCATGCATGTGTTCACTCAAATTATCTATGATATGATACCAATTAGTATACATAGGCATGAGTCCACTCAAATTATCTATGATATGATCTCAGTTAGTATACACAGGCAAGAGTCCACTCAAATTATCTATGATATGATTCCAGTTAGTATACACAGACATGAGTCCACTCAAATTATCTATGATATGATCCCAGTTAGTATATACAGGCATGAGTCCACTCCAATTATCTAGGATATGATCCCAATTCATATACACAGCCATGAGTCCACTCAAATTATCTATGATATGATCCCAATTAGTATACACAGGCATGTTTCCACTCAAATTATCTATGCTATGATCCCATTTAGTATACACAGGCATGAGCCCACTCAAATTATCTATGATATGATCCCAATTAGTATACACAGGCATGAGTCCACTCAAATTATCTATGATATGATCCCATTTAGTATACACAGACATGAGTCCACTCAAATTATCTATGATATGGTCCCAATTAGTATACACAGGCATGAGTCCTCTCAAATTATCTATGATATATTCCCAATTAGTATACACAGACATGAGTCCACTCCAGTTATCTATGATATGATCCCAGTTAGTATAAACAGCCATGAGTCCACTGAAATTATCTATGATATGATCCGAATTAGTCTACACAGGCATGAGTTCACTGAAATTTTCTATGATATGATCCTATTTAGTATAGACAGGCATGAGCTTACTCACATTATCTATGATATGACCCCAATTTGTATAGACAGGCATGAGTCCACTCAAATTATCTATGATATGATCCCAATTAGTATAGACAGGCATGAGTTTACTCAAATTATCTATATGATCCCAGTTAGTATAGACAGGCATGAGTCAATTTAAAGTATCTATGATATGATCCCAATCAATATACACAGGTAATAGGCCACTCAAATTATCTATGATATGATCCCAATTAGTATAGACAGGCATGAGTCCATTCATGTTATCTATGATATGATCCCAGTTAGTATAGAAAGGCATGCGTCCATTCAAATTATCTATGATATGATCCCAAATAGTATATACATGCATGAGTCCATTCAAATTATCTATGATATGATCCCAATTAGTATACACAGGCATGAGTCCACTCAAATTATCTAAGATATGATCCCAATTAGTATACACAGGCATGAGCCCACTCAAATTATCTATGATATGATTTCAATTAGTATACACAGGCATGAGACCACTCAAATTATCTATGATATGACCCCAGTTAATATAGACCGGCATAATTACAATTAAAGTATCTATGATATGATCCCAATCAATATACACAGGTATGAGGCCACTCAAATTATCTATGATATGATCGCAATTAGTACAGATAGGCATCAGTCCATTCAAACTATCTATGATATGATCCCAGTTAGTATAGAAAGGCATGAGTCTAGTCAAATTATCTATGATATGATCCCAATTAGTATACACAGACATGAGTCCACATAAATTATCTATGGTATGATCCCAGTTAGTATACACAGGCATGAGTCAACTCAAATTATCTATGATATGATCCCAATTAGTATACACAGCCATGAGTCCACTCAAATTATCTATGATATGATCCCAATTAGTATACACAGGCATGAGTCCAGTCAAATTATCAATGTTATGATCCCAATTAGTATAAAAAGGCATGCGTCCACTCAAATTATCTATGATATGATTGCAACTAGTATAGACAGGCATGAATCCACTCAAAGTATCTATCATATAATCCCAATTAGTATACACAGACATGAGTCCACTCAATTATCTATGATATGATCCCAATTAGTATACACATGCATCAGTCTACTCACATTATCTATGATATGATCCCAATTAATATACACGGCCATGAGTCCACTGAAATTATCTATGATATGGTTCCAATTAGTATACACAGACATGAGTCCACTCAAATTATCTATGATATGATCCCAGTTAGTATATACAGGCATGAGTCCACTCCAATTATCTAGGATATGATCCCAATTCATATACACAGCCATGAGTCCACTCAAATTATCTATGATATGATCCCAATTAGTATACAAAGGCATGTTTCCACTCAAATTATCTACGCTATGATCCCATTTAGTATACACAGGCATGAGCCCACTCAAATTATCTATGATATGACCCCAATTTGTATAGATAGGCATGAGTCCACTCAAATTATCTATGATATGATCCCAATTAGTATAGACAGGCATGAGTTTACTCAAATTATCTATATGATCCCAGTTAGTATAGACAGGTATGAGTCAATTTAAAATATCTATGATATGATCCCAATCAATATACACAGGTAATAGGCCACTCAAATTATCTATGATATGATCCCAATTAGTATAGACAGGCATGAGTCCATTCATGTTATCTATGATATGATCCCAGTTAGTATAGAAAGGCATGCATCCATTCAAATGATCTATGATATGATCCCAAATAGTATATACATGCATGAGTCCATTCAAATTATCTATGATATGATCCCAGTTAGTATACACAGACATGAGTCCACTCAAATTATCTAAGATATGATCCCAATTAGAATACACAGGCATGAGCCCACTCAAATTATCTATGATATGATTTCAATTAGTATACACAGGCATGAGACCACTCAAATTATCTATGATATGATCCGAGTTAGTATACACAGGCATGAGCCCACTCAAATTATCTATGATATGATCCCAATTAGTATACACAGGCATGAGTCCTCTCAATTTATCTATGATATAATCCCAATTAGTATACACAGGCATGAGTCCACTCAAGTTATGTATAATATGATCACAATTAGTATATACAGGCATGAGTCCACTGCAGTTATCTATGATATGATCCCAATTAGTATACACAGACATGAGTCCACTGAAATTATCTATGATATGATCCGAATTAGTCTACACAGGCATGAGTTCACTGAAATTATCTATGATATGATCCCAATTAATATACACGGCCATGAGTCCACTCAAATTATCTATGATATGATCCCAGTTAGTATAGACAGGCATGAGTCCACTCAAATTATGTATGATATGATCCCAAATAATATAGACTGGCATGAGTCCACTCGGATTATCTATGATATGATCCCAATTAGTATACACAGGCATGAGTCCAGTCAAATTATCTATGATATGATCCCAATTAGTATACACAGGCATGAGGCCACTCAAATTATATATGATATGATCCCAGTTAGTATAGAGAGGCATGAGTCCACTCAAATTGACTATGATATGATCCCAGTTAGTATAGACAGGCATGAGTCCACTCAAATTATCTATGATATGATCCCAGTTAGTATAGACAGGCATGAGTCCACTCAAATTATCTATGATATGATCCCAATTAGTATACATAGGGATGAGTCCACTCAAATTATCTATGATATGATCCCAATTAGTATACACAGGCATGAGTCCACTCAAATTATCTATGATATGATCCCAATTAGTATACACAGGCATGTGTCCACTCAAAGTATCTATGATATGATCCGAGTTAGTATACACAGGCATGAGCCCACTCAAATTATCTATGATATGATCCCAATTAGTATACACAGGCATGAGTCCACTCAAATTATCTATGATATGATCCCAATTAGTATACACAGGCATGAGTCCACTCAAATTATCTATGATATGATCCCAATTAGTATACACAGGCATGAGTCCACTCAAATTATCTATGATATGATCCCAATTAGTATACACAGGCATGAGTCCACTCAAATTATCTATGATATGATCCCAATTAATATACACAGGCATGAGTCCACTCAAATTATTAATGATATGATCCCAATTAGTATACACAGGCATGAGTCCACTCAAATTATCTATGATATGATTCCATTTAGTATAACAGGCATGAGTCCACTCAAATTATCTATGATATGATCCCAATTAGTAAAGAGAGGCAGGCGTCCACTCAAATTATCTATGATATGATCCCAATTAGTATACACAGGCATAAGTCCACTCAAATTATCTATGATATGAATCCAGTTAGTATACACAGGCATGAGTCCACTCAAATTATCTATGATATGATTCCAGTTAGTATAGACAGGCATGAGTCCACTTGAATTATCCACGATATGATTCCAATTATTATACACAGTCATGAGTCCACTCAATTTGTCTATGATGTGGCCCCAATTAGTATACACAAGCATGAGTCCACTTGAAATATCTATGATATGAGCCCAATTAGTGTACACAAGCATGAGTCCACTCAAGTTAACTATGATATGATCCCAATTAGTATACACAGGCATGATGCCACTCAAATTATCTATGATATGATACCAGTTAGCATATACAGACATGCGTCCACTCAGATTATCTATGATATGATCCCAATTTGTATAGACAGGCATGAGTCCACTCAAAATATCTATGATACGAGTCCAATTACTATGGACAGGCATGAGTCCACTCAAATTATCTATGATATGATCCCAATTAGTATACACAGGCATGAGACCACTCAAATTATCTATGATATGATCCCAGTAAGTATAGACAGGCATGAGTCCATTCAAATTATCTATGATATGATCCCAATTAGTATACACAAGCATGAGTCTACTCAAATTATCTATGATATGATCCCAATTAGTATATACAGGCATGGGTCCAGTCCAATTATCTATGATATGATCCCAATTAGTATACACAGCCATGAGTCCAGTCAAATTATGTATGATATGATCCCAATTAGTATACACAGGCATGAGTCCACTCAAGTTATCTATGATATGACCCCAATTAGTATAGACAGGCATGAGTCCACTCCAATTTCAATATTATGATCCCAATTAGTATACATAGGCATGAGTCCACTCAAATTATCTATGATATGATCCCAACTAGTATAGAGAGGCATGAGTCCACTCAAAGTATCTATCATATGATCCCAATTAGTATACACAGGCATGTGTCCACTCAAATTATCTATGATATGATCCCAATTAACATACACAGGCATGAGTCCACTCAAATTATTAATGATATGATCCCAATTAGTATACACAGGCATGAGTCCACTCAAATTATCTATGATGTGATCCCAATTAGTATACACAGGCATGAGCCCACTCAAATTATCTATGATATGATCCCAGTTAGTATACATAGGCTTGAGTCCACTCAAATTATCTATGATATGATCCCAATTAGTATACACAGGCATGAGTCCACTCAAATTATCTGTGATATGATCCAAATTAGTATATTCAGGCATGACCTCACTCAAATTATCTATGATGTGGTTCCATTTAGTATAAACAGGCATGGGTCCACTCAAATTATCTATGATATGATCCCAATTAGTAAAGAGAGGCATGCGTCCACTCAAATTATCTATGATATGATCCCAATTAGTATACACAGGCATAAGTCCACTCAAATTATCTGTGATATGAATCCAATTAGTATACACATGCATGAGTCCACTCAAATTGTCTATGATGTGACCCCAGTTAGTATCCACAGGCATGAGTCCACTCAAATTATCTATGATATGATCCCAGTTAGTATAGACAGGCTTGAGTCCACTTAAATTATTTATGATATGATCCCACTTTGTATACACAGGCATGAGGCTACTCAAATTATGATATGATCCCAGTTAGTATACACAGGCATGAGTCCACTCGAAATATCTATGATATGAGCCCAATTAGTATACACAGGCATGAGTCCACTCAAGTTATCTATGATATGATCCCAAGTAGTATACACAGGCATGAGGCCACTCAAATTATCTATGATATGATACCAGTTAGCATATACAGGCATGCGTCCACTCAGATTATCTATGATATGATCCCAATGTGTATAGACAGGCATGAATCCACTCAAATTATCTATGATATGAGTCCAATTAGTATAGACAGGCATGAGTCCACTCAAATTATCTGATATGACCCCAATTCGTATACACAGGCATGAGTCCACTCAAATTATCTATGATATGATCCCAATTAGTATACACAGGCATGTGCCCACTCAAATTATCTATGATATGTTCCCAATTAATATTTACAGGCATGAGTCCACTCAAATTATTAATGATATGATCCCAATTAGTATACACAGGCATGAGTCCACTCAAATTATCTATGATATGATCCCAATTAGTATACATAGGCCTGAGTCCACTCAAATTATCTATGATATGATCCCAATTAGTATACACAGGCACGAGTCCACTCAAATTATCTATGATATGATCCCAATTAGTATATTCAGGCATGAGTTCACTCAAATTATCTATTATGTGATTCCATTTAGTATAGACAGGCATGAGTCCACTCAAATTATCTATGATATGATCCCAATTAGTATACACAGGCATAAGTCCACTCAAATTATCTATGATATGACCCCAATTAGTATACACATGCATGAGTCCACTCAAATTATCTATGATATGATTCCAATCAGTATAGACAGGCATGAGTCCTCTTGAAATTTCCATGATATGATCCCAATTATTATACATAGTCATGAGTCCACTCAAATTATCTATTATGTAACCCCAATTAGTATCCACAGGCATGAGTCCACTCAAATTATCAATGATATGATCCCAGTTAGTATAGACAGGCATGAGTCCACTTAAATTATCTATGACATGATCCCACTTTGTATACACAGGCATGCGTCCACTCAAATTATCTATGATATGATCCCAATTAGTATACACAGGCATGAGGCCACTTGAATTATATATGATATGATCCCATTTAATATAGACAGGCATGAGTTCATTCAAATTATCTATGATATGATCCCAGTTAGTATAGACAGGCATGAGTCCATTCAAATTATCTGTGATATGATCCCAATTAGTATATACAGGCATGAGTCCACATAGGTTGTCTACGATATGATCCTAATTAGTATACAGGCATGAGTCCACTCAAATTATCTATGATATGATCCCATTTAGTATAGACAGGCATGAGTCCACTGAAATTATCTCTGTTATGATCTCATTTAGTATCGACAGTAATTACCGACTATGGGATGGGTTACTTTGAGCACTAAAATGAAAACTGTCGAGGCTTAAAATGGCCCACTTACCTATGAACCTGCATGGTGGTTGATAATCTTACATAGGCATTTGAGTAATTTTAATGATGGGGTTTGATCAGGGGCACATAAGGAGGTCTTTTTTTTTCCTGTATCATCCCGTTGGCCTCAGACTTTGAGTTACAGGGTTTTAACAAATTGAGAAATTGTTGAACACTGCCTCTCAAAGTGAAACAAATGGGAAATTGTGAGAACACTTGCTACCAATGTGCTAAGAATTTCAATTAGGAAACACAGCAAAGTAAAATGTGCTATTTGTTATTTATATAAAGTTCTTTTGATTAATTAATATAATTAATTATTATTTACCATGAATATATCTAGCAAATTCTAACAATGAATGTGTGACCTATCCAGTGTGCAACGATGAAGACTATGGCCTTTTTAAGATTTAAGATGAAATATATGTGTTATACTGAGCATGCTGTCAATTTCCATTTATCCTGCCTGACTAAATTAAATGAAGAAATGCTCACTTCTAGAATATCTAGTGATCAGTTTAACATCTCTCTTCCTGATTATTCAGGAGTGTTACCTACACTGTGTAGATTATTGATTGAAACTCTAATCTACAACCAGGAAAACAACCATTCTTCTTCTTCCTCTTTTGGCTTTTCCCAGTTAGGGGTCGCCACAGCGGATCATCTGTCCGCTCATGATTGGCAGTGGAGTTTTACAGTGTCGAGTTGCCAGCTCGGCGCCCAACCTTCCACAGAAGGCACACACATGCCACACTTACACCTAGGGCCAATTTAGAGTGTCCAATCCACCTACTGCATGTCTTTGGGATGTGGGAGGAAACCGGAACACCTGGACGAAACCCATGCAACCACAGGGAGGACATGCAGACTCTGCACAGAAGGCACCCCAGCCAAGAATCGAACCAGAGAACTTCTTGCTGTGAGGCGGCAATGCTAACCACTGCACCACCGTGGCCGCACAACCAGGAAAACAACCATAATTTGAATAAATCATTTAAGCTAAATTTTTATTTTGAGGGGGCAAAACAGTATTTGATATGACTTTTTAATGGCATTGTTAACTTGATGTTCAGTAGATGATTTGCTCGCACAATAAGCAGCTTCATCAGTTTGGAGGTTATAGAAAATGTATATTCTGATCCTTCTGCTAGAAAAGCACATGTTGATTTTAAAAACAACCTGGAGTTTTTAGCAATGTTTGTAGGAGGATGAAACCATGGTGCAGTTTTAGCTGTACAGAGACTTCATGGACTTCAGCAGTGCCATGTAGGGGATGTGTCGGAGGGTTAGGGGTGCACTCATCCGCATACTAGACTAACTTTATATCTTGGCTTTGGCTGTACATATCTTTTATCAAGATGTCAAATATTAAGGGAACAAACACATTCTCCTGAGGGATTTCATTTGGTGCAGCAAAGAGCTAATCTAACTTCTGTTCATTGAACAAATTGATGACAAGATCAGAAACAGCTGTACAACTGCTGCACTGTTTTTATTCATTTTAATTTAATTGCATTTTTTAAACTGTTTGGTCTAACATTGCTACATACGCAAGTGTGCTAGCTTGCACTGCATTTGAATTTTGACTGCTGTTTTAGCTACTTTTCTGTATATATATATATATATATATATATATATATATATATATATATATATATATATAAATCCTTTCCTGTAACTAGTGTAGTCCAGATTCAGATTTGCTATATCCAGGACTGTTTGTAAGCTTCCGAGCCCCCCCAAGCTTTCTGTGTTGGAGAGAAGCCTTCTAGCTTATCAGTGGGAGTGGTAAGCACTAGGTAACCTGTCTACCACATAAGGAGTGGTTCTGGCCCAGAAATTGTAGTTATTGGCCATTTGGGCAGTTTTTCCATCTCTCTCAACTTTCTGATTTAAAAGCCTGCATTTGCACTTGTTTCCCCCCTTTCCTGTAACTAGTTTAGTCCAGATACAGATTCTTACTTTTAGCACTTGAATTTGCTTATTTGTGATCAGCACTTGTTCCTGGAGAGATGGAGATATGCTCTAGAGAGAAGAGGAATGAAGGTCAGCAGGACTAAGACAGAATATATGTGTGTGAATGAGAGGGAGGATAGAGGAATGGTGAGGATGCAAGGAGTAGAGGTGGTGAAGGTGGACGAGTTTAAATACTTGGGGTCAATAGTTCAGAGTAACGGTGAGTGTGGAAGAGAGGTGAAGAAGAGAGTACAGGCAGGATGGAGTGGGTGGAGAAGAGTGTCAGGAGTGATTTGTGACAGACGAGTACCTGTAAGAGTAAAAGGGAAGGTCTACAAGAGGGTATTGAGACCAGCTATGTTATATGGGTTGGAAACAGCGGCATTGACAAAAAGGCAGGAGTTTGAGCTGGATGTGGCAGAGTTAAAGAAGTTAAGATGTGCACTGGGTGTGATGAGGGTGGACAGGATTAGGAATAAGTATATTAGAGGGTCAGCCCAGGTTGGAGGGTTTGGAGACAAAGCCAGAGAGGCAAGATTACGTTGGTTTGGACATGTGCTGAGAAGGGATGCGGAGTATATTGGGAAAAAGATGCTATGGATGAATCTACCAGGTAACAGGAAAAGAGGAAGGCCTAAGATAAGGTTTATGGATGTGGTGAGAGAGGACATGCAGGTGGTTAGTGTGACAGAACAAGATGCAGAGGACAGGAAGAAATGGAAACAGATGTGGTGACCCCTAAAGGGAACAGCCGAAAGAAGATGATGACTTGTTCAGAACTTGTAAGCATTAAATAACCTACTAATTACTACAGCTCTCAACCTTCCTCATTACCTAGAGGAAAAAAGTTTTGGTACTTACTTTCCTCACTTGCTTAGAGAAAAACAGCTCTTGTACTCACTTTCCTCACTTATCTAGAGGAAAATAGTTTTTTTTATTCAGGCATGTCCAAGGGTCAGCTCCCAGTGTTCTCTCCTGTCTATCTGATTAATCTGGGCATCTTGGGGCAATGTAGAAATTGCCTCATGTACACAGACAACCCTCTCCTCCTACCACCCAACACTACAACCTGTGAGAGATGCACTTATCTGGCCAAACTGGAGGTAAAGCTGTCTCCAATCAAGACTGAACTTGACAGTCAAGAGGAGAAGGTAAACACTTGCACCACACCACACTCATCACATAGTCTCACTAAATCTACACCACCAAAATCCACACATACAAACACAAAAACATTCACAGAGGCTCTCAATAATAATCTGCTGAAGCAACAGAGACCTCCAAAGCAGAAATGCAAGAAACCTCCACCCCCCAACACAACCGAAATGACACACAGCCCGCAGACTCAGTGTGCCACACAACCACAGCCAATAAGGCAAAACAACATACCCAACACAATAGTCATAGGTGACTCTATAGTCAGGCACACTGATGTCCCACTCACCAGGCTAAACAAGGAGAAGGTTACTATCAGCTGCCTGTCAGGTGCCAGGATCCGCCACATAATCCACGCACTCTGGTCACTCCACAACAAGTACAAATATGACTCTGTCATTGTCCATGTTGGTGTGAACGACCTGAGATGTACCTCCCTGGACTACATGAAAAGAGACATGGAAGAGCTCTCCAATCTTGTAGGCCAGGCAGGTATGACCCTAGCCCTGAATAGAATTCTGTCATCACCAAGAATGATGCCACAGTACAAGGACAAAATGATTGACTTCAACAATTGGCTAAGCTTCTGGTGCCATTCTAAAGGGATCCAGTATCTGTCTGTCTGGGATGACATGGTCGACAGACCACGATGCTTTACCAGAGATGGCCTGTACCTGTCACTCCTGGGATTCCGGATACTGGCTAAGGTTCTTGCCGCCCCTATAGTGTCTTTTATAGGCAAGGTTCAAATGGCAAATTCACCGCCATAACAGGAACAGGCAAGCAAAAACTGAGGTGATGCTACTCAATGCTAGAAGTCTAAATCTCAAAATGCACTCACTCGAGGCACTCCTTAAAATGGAGAACATTGATATCTGTGTAGTGACTGAGACCTGGTTCAAGGCTCCAGAGAGCACCCCTGCACTACCAGGCTATAACTCATACCTCACTTTTTGGCCATGTAACCTGGACCGGAACACCAAAGGCGGAGGTGTGTCCATATTCATTAAGGATATCCACACCTCCAGGCTAGTTGCTCAGCATAATGCAGCCAAGGTTATCCAAGTGCAACTAACTCTGGGCAAAACTGCAATCCAAATTGTAGCTTGCTACAGATCACCCACCATGCCCCAGGATTCCCAATCCTCTTTTCTTGATGTACTGGAAAATATTAGGGTTCCACCAAACACCCTAATAATGGGCGATTTCAACTACCCCATCATTAACTGGGAGAACTACTCATGTACCAACTCCTTCACTCAACGCTTTCTGGAATTCATAAACTCCAATGCCCTGGATCAACGTATCCACACCCCCACCGGGGGCAACAATATCCTGGATCTAGTCATTACCAATATGAGTGACCGGTGTTCCGCACCTGAAGTCAACGCCTCATTGGTCCGCTCTGACCATAAGCTAATTACCCTAGATATCCACATCCTGTCTCCACCCCCCATTAAGGAAACCATGGTAAAAAATTTATCCAAAGCCAACTTCATGCTTCTTAAGACAGAAGTGTTGAACTTCATGACACCCACGCAGATGGACAATACAGTTATGACTACTGAATCCTACACAATTGCACTTTATAAGCACTTACATGAGTACATGGATCGTGCTATCACAAACAGAACCAAGATGCTGTCCCTCAAAAAAAGGAAGCCAATCTGGTGATCCCTTGCCATAAACAAACTGTACAACAGAAGGAAGAAACTCTTGCAAAAGAGAGTAAAATCCCACGAGTGGAGGAGCTCCCTGGTCAGCCTCAGTAAGAAGCTGTGATCCCTGATAAAATCCTCCAAAATCGCCACTGATTCTAAAGACAACCACAAAGCATTCTATAGCTATGTCAAGAATCTTAATGGCAACACTCAGATCTGCTTTGAGTTACAGCACAATGGCACTAAATATATAGACCCAACTAATATTGCCAACATCCTGGCAGATAGGTTCAGTGCTAACTTTACCCCCCCTCTCATCCCCTAAAGAGCCCATCTCTATACTGGAAGAATGCAAAGTTCCTGTAATCACGGCTGCACATGTAAAACCACACTCTTCAAAGCCAAGAACACAGCATCCATGGGACCAGACAACATCCCAGGCTGCGTTCTATATGAACTACAGAATGAACTGGCACCCCACCTAAGTACCATGTTCAATCATAGCTTCACCTCAGACTTTGTGCCTGCTGAATGGCACACAGCAACGGTTATCCCACTCCACAAGGGGGGGGGCCACCACGGATCCCGGCAACTACCACCCCATTAGCCTGACGAGCCTGGTCTGCAAGGCCATGGAACATATCATCATGGAACTTATAAACAAAGATATTGGTAATCTCCAAACTCTAAATCCCACCCAGTTCAGGTTTGTAAAAGGCAGATCATGTCTCCTAAACCTGATAGACTTCTTTGAAGCAGTCACCAAAGCCATAGACAAGGGTAAGGTGGTTCACACAGCCTGTCTAGATCTTGCCAAGGCTTTTGACACCATCCCCCACTCTGGAATTATAGATAAACTCACTAAACTAGGTATAAATCCCTATGTCACAAGATGGGTTGCCAACTGGCTCACTGACAGAACCCACACTGTGAAAGTAGCAGACTCCAAATCCGACTTCAGACCAGTGACAAGTGGAGTACCACAGGGTTCAGTCCTGGATCCTCTCCTGTTTGGTATCTACTTCTCTGAAGTACAGGCTAACACAGAAGGTCTTTGGCTAATGAAGTTTGCAGATGACTGCAAAGTAGGAGCCATAATCAAAACTCCTAACGATGTGGAGATCCTACAAAAGGGCCTCACTGAGACAGATGCTTGGTGTCAAAGCCATGGCCTCAAGCTCAATGGCAAAAAGTGCATTGTCATCCCCTTTGGTAAAAACTCTGTACCCATGAACTACAACATAGGTGGTAGTATACTTAACACTGAAAGTGTGATAAGAGACCTTGGGACACAGGTAGACAGTAGACTCTCCTTTGATAATCACATTGCCACAGTGGTCAGGAAATCCTTCTACGTGGCACATCTCATCACAAAAGGTTTCTCATCCAGAAAAAAAGAGGTCATTGTTCCCCTCTACTCATCACTCATTAGACCCATTATAGAGTACAATGCCCCTTTTGGTATGTACCTCACAAGACATCTACAACAACTGGAAAGGCCGCAGAAATACCTCACAAAGAAGATTACTGGCCTCAAACAGATGCCCTCATGAACCGTCTCAAAAAACTCCAGCTTTACTCCGTCGCATATCACCTACTCAGAGGTGATCTCTGCCTAACATACAAAGCTATGTCAAACCCAGAGCAGTTGGACATGCTCCACTTAAAGAAATCCCAATCTCTCCGAGCTACACGCTCTAGGGACCTAAACCTTGTCACCACAATAAACAGAACATGCCAGAGGGATAGATTCCTGTCTCAGAGACTTCCCATACTCTGGAATAAACTACCTATCTATGTCAAACAAAGCTCCTCATTAGCACTCTTCAAAAAAAATCTTGATGATTGGATGGGAAATGGGAAATTCACCCCGGGGATCACCTCTGTGGCTCTGCTCGACAGTGACACAGGAAAATAATTTTCTTGGGTGGCAAAAGCCAGGGTACATTTTTGGCTGGGCTTGTATAGGCCCCAGGGCCGATAGCCTAGTACCTACATATGAACCTATGAAGTAAGTGCAGTGCAGCCGAGCATCGCTAGCTTGTTACATTTTTTTATGTATTGTTTTAGCAATAAACTTTTATTGAGAAAGGAAACCCTATTATTGTATTGTAGTTTGCAGAAGGAAATGAGTCAGAATTTGAATTTGAACTAAACAGCTTCATAGTTATGAATATAAATCATCTTGGACGGTAAAAGCACAGTCTTGATAGTTACACAAAATGTAACTATAATAAAACTCTATGATACATCAATTATTACACTAATTCTAATGAGCCAAAGTTATGCAACATTAATTTTGTGAAAACAGACTGTGGCCACAATCAAGTATTATAGCCTGTGCATGAAATACAGAAAGACCTTAAGTGAGGCATATAGTAATTGCTGCTAACTTTTACAATGGTAAAAACTTGGGAATACACACAGTTAGTTGTACAGTGATTCATGAAGTGAAACAAAGATTTCATTCAGTGTTATTGCCTCTCCCATTCCCACTGATCTTTTGTATTAATGAGTCTTTCTTAGTGCTGCAAATATTTTGCTGACTGAGGACCTACTGTAAAAAAGAGGTAATTGTTCCCCTCAATTCGGCACTCATTAGGCCCATTATAGAGTACAACACCCCTTTTGGAATGTACCTCACAAGACATCTGCAGCAGCTGAAAGGCCACAGACGTACCTCACAAAGAGGATTACTGGCCTCAAACAAATGCCCTGACCATCTCAAAAAACTCCAGCTTTACTCCGTAGCATATCGCCTACTCTGAGGTGATTTCTGCCTAACATATAAAGCTATGTCAAACCCAGAGCTGTTGGACATGCTACACCTAAAGAAATCCCAATCCCTCCGAGCTACACGCTCTAGGGACCTAAACCTTGTCACCACAATAAACAGGACATGCTGGAGGGATAGATTCCTGTCCCAGAGACTTCCTATACTCTGGAACAAGCTACCCATCTATGTCAAGCAAAGGTCCTCATTAGCACTCTTCAAGAAAAATCTTGATGAGTGGATGGGAAATAGGAAATGCATCCCAGGGATCACGTCTGTGGCTCTGTTCAACAGGGGCACAGGAAATTAACTTTCTTGGGTGGCGTATGCCAGAGAACCTTGTTGGCTAGGCTTACTTAGGCCCTTGGGCCAATAGCCTAGTACCTACCTACCTATGAACCTATTTGAAATTCCAGTTAATTCTCCCAAGTAACCCTGCTGGTTATTGCCATAGAACTCCCATAAACATTGGGCTTTTCTAGTTTTTCAGTGCTTGTGATATTGGTGCATAACCATTGACCAGGGCAATTGTAATGTAGCATTAAAAACCTTTATATTTGGGCAAGGACACCAAACAGAATTACTTGTGTGTGAAGTGGCAGGAGTGCCTGTCCCCCAGAACTTCAGGCAATAGATGGACTTTATATAATGAGACTGTAGAATGAAACTATCTGGCTGTATCACCTTCCTGTTTGTGTGCATTTAAAATGTAATTGATACTTCCTGTCATCCAGAGCTGGGCAACTCATTCCAGTTATTTCTCACCCTCTTTAAGGTGGATTAATAATCCACTTCACATCAGGCAGACTTTTGTAAGGGTCCATATGTCTCTCTTTGAAAAAAAAAGAAATAATTTTCATGTCCAATTTTAAGTACCTCCTTCTCAGTGTAGCTGATGGTCCTTTCTCCGTCCTTGGTCTTTATGTCCCAGATTCATGCCTTCTACGTGCAGATATATCAAGCTGTATCATTTTGCTTTTTCCCTGAATACAAACTCTGTAATTCCAGAAATCTGCTTTCTTTCCATCCTCCTGAGGATCCCTTTTACCTTCCTGTGGATGCTTTCCACTTATTTCATCGCATTTTTCTTGCAGGGTTTCTGGATATAAACATAGTACTCTAGCTGTGGTCTCAGCTATAGACAATATAATAGGGATCCCTTTTCCCAGGAATCTCTGCTCCACAGAATACATCCCGGCACTGGTTGGCTGATCCTGTTGTGCTTCCTGTTTGGTTCGGCTGGATCAGGGCTGGTATGAGAATCCTACTAGGATGTTTTAATTCATCTTTTAACAAGTTTAGTATACCCCAACTTATATATAACCTTTGTTTTACTTATGTCTGAAATGCAGAACTTGGGGGGTTGGGGTGGCTTGGGGGGAGGACACATGAGCCACCATACAAAATGTCTGCCTACCTCAGCAGCTATATACCTGATGGATGTAAAAGTGTATTTTTCAAAGAGTTTGGAGATTAATTCAACCCACACCAGAAGAACATTATGTTCTAAGTGGTTTAGAAGGCAAAAATGACTTTTGTGGAAGATTTAATTCACAAAAATGAAAGAAAAGGTTGAGAAGACCCTGTAGCATTTTGAGGAAATGTCTAAAGAGCTCATGTCACTGTGAATAGAGGTAGAGAAGTTAGAGAAAATTATAAAATGCAGCAACAATTTTTTAAATGTGTGCAGCAGAAAGTTGGTAATACGGAAAATGCTGTAAAATAGTTGGAAAATCAGATTAAAATTTTGCATGCTTGCATAGAAACTTTGCTAGAGAAACAGTATGATTTAAAATGGAGAATAAGCAAAGAAAATTGCAGTCATTGGGCTGAAGGAAGAACTGGAGGGGAGACAAGCTGTACAATATGTAGAACAATGCATATGACACACAACTGAGGGAACTGGCTGGCTACATACACAAATACACAGAACCTGCAGGAAATGGCAAATTTACTGGTTGTTCTGACAGAATGCGACACTTAATTATAAAGTGCCACAGTTACATGCTGAAGGAGTGGTTTGTTAAGACTGCAGCACTCACAGAGAGCTTTGTGATGGCTGGCTGTACAATTAAACAGTAGATGATCCTGCACCACAGATTTATTTAAAATAAAAAGGTTTGCGTACAGCAGTCTGGCATTTAAGGCAGGCAGGAGCAGCAACATTCTTAACATATCCTTTAATGCAAATTATCTGGAAAGGCAATGTGTTGTGGGATAAGAATGAAGAGGAGGCAATACACATATATAGTATAAAAAGGCTGGTGGGTAGGGGGGAAAGGTGTATTCCCCTGAGAATGCATCAGACAATTCAAATGATTTAAATGGTGTTCCAGAAAGATGACTATTAACTACCCAAGCCTGAGCATGTAGAAGAATGGGGACTGAGAGTGGTACAAGGAGAGGAAAGGGTTAATAGGGCAGAAAACAAAGGCAACAATCATTTCAGGGGGTAAATCAGGGCAAGTGCATTAACATGCCTGAAACGAGTAGGCAGGACTGTGGAGAGGAACGTAGATAGTGATCCTTAAGAATGGTGCAGAGGCCCTGAGACAGATGACCCAATCAGTGAGAGAGATGTCCTTTGACAGCTAAGTCCTGTCAGAGATAGGAATGGTAAGAAGTCGGTAACATGGGAGCTCAGAGAGTTGGGTGGGGGTGGATGATAGATTGCTGGCCGGGAGCAACTGCCATAATGAGATACGCTAATAACAGGGAGAGGACAGACATCCTTACAGACTATCTTATGACAGCAGTCCCATGGAAGTGTAATTGAGCTTGTGGAAGTAGAAAGGAAAGGTATGACAGTGGCTAACGAGGAAAGAGTGGTATCAAATGGGTCAAGTCATGCTGCACTTACTTCTCTCTCATTTCTGTCTTTGTTTATTCTCTTTTCTATCCAACTTTATGAGTAAAGCATAAGAAGTAAGATCTGAAGGGTAACCCCAATATCTGTCTGCAAAGCTGTGTGACACTGAGAGCCCCAGACATGCAGTGATGCACTACATGACACTGAATGCCCCGGAGATGCAGTGATGAGCTGCATGACACCGAATGTCTGAGAGATACAGTGATGCACTACATGACACTGAATGCCCCAGAGATGCAGTGATGCACTACATGACACTGAATGCCCCGGAGATGCAGTGATGCAGTACATGACACTGAATGCCCCGGAGATGCAGTGATAAGCTGCATGACACCGAATGTCTGAGAGATACAGTGATGTTCCAGACACTTGCTTTTCTACAACCTATGGATGTGACATGGGTCATGAGGTCAGATAACCAGTGCATTGAAAATTAAGAGTATTGTACTTGAGATTTCCTCTTACAGTTACCAACACAGAGGTAAAGACAATAAACAGGATACATTCTCTATGTTATGCTTCAGTGGTGGTGCTGCGGTAGCATTGTCACCTCACAGTAAGACGCTGTCCGGTCCGATTCTCAGCTAGAGCGTCTTCTGCGTGGAGACATGCATGAATGGGTGTACCTTCATCAAAGGTTGTGCATCAGGCCTGGCAAGCCGGTACGTAAAAATCAACTGCCAATCATTAGCGGACCGGAGTTCTGCTGTGGTGACCCCTAACCGGGAAAAGCCGAAAGACATAAATGCTTCAGATAATCATCTGCAGATGGCTCTGTGTGCTGTGGAGACCCCTAACTGGGAAAAGCCGAAAGACACAAATGCTTCAGATAATCATCCGCAGATGGCTCTGTGTGCTGTGGAGACCCCTAACCGGGAAAAGCCGAAAGACATAAATGCTTCAGATAATCATCCGCAGACGGCTCTGTGAGTTAATTCTCTACCTCCTTAAAACTGTGTGTAGAACTGATAAAATAGTGATGTATAAATACCAGCCTAACTTGGACTATAGCATTATATAGTCTATATGTACACTAGAACCAGAACATACCCTGTTTGGTAAAGCATGATATGTTATAGGAAACGTGCAGGGGTGTTTGGAATGAAAACATTACATCTAGGAATCAAAACGTTTGCAGAGCTCGTTTTCTTTAAAATAAGTGCTTCATTAGTATATGAAGATGTTAGCATTAAGTGAATCATTATGGTGTGTGCATTTTTATGTAAGATGTTAGTCAAACTAAAACTAATTGGATCCATCACTACTGGGAAGTAGAAAGCTGTTGGATTTACACTGGGAATGAGCATAGGTATGCACAGGGCACATGGAGTGCTGTATCAGTCTATGCAGGACAGTCTCTGAGCACAAGCCAGGACAGCAAAGATATTTATTTCAGAAGGTACGGGGATATCAACAATAAGGCATAGATGAGTTTCTTAATACAAGAAGTAAATTTCAAGAAACACCATGTGGGATGTGCCATAAGCTCATTGGCTACTTGCTGAAATAGTGACAACCCAGTGTGCTAACCTGTAGGGGGAGTCTTGGTCAGGATTGTACCAACCCAAGGCCTTGCTTCAATGGAATGGCAGGTGAGTGCAGTACTGGGAGAATTGTGGAGGGTGGGATTGTGGGTTGTAATATGAAACCTTGTAAGGATTAACAAGCCAATACAAAGGATGGAGTGTTTATGAAATTGAAGATAAAGGCTCTGGGTTTAGTATTTCTACCAAAAAATCAAGTTAAAGCCTCCTGAGCTAAACACTTTGGAAAATAAGGGAAACAGATGTTTATTCTCAAATTAGGGAAAACGAGAAGATACAATGGGAGGAGGGATTTTAAACAGTCTGACTAAATAGAGGAAGACAGTGAGGATAGTTAAAGCTGAGAATGACAGATGTGTGGCAGGCAGTGTCGCTCGTCTTGTGTATCTGAATAAGGCGATGAGGTTGGGTGTTCATTTAAGTAGTTTATTACACACAAACACATCAGGATGGAGAACAGTAACATTAAACTTAAACTAACTGACTGACTACTACACTCGGTACTTACGTATTATTGCAACCAGATTTCAAATGTGTCATAATTCTTTATGTAATGTGGAAAGGACTCATTCAGTTTGTGCAGGGGTTAGTAGGTTAAGTAAGTAACAGTTTCGTGATTTTAAAGAAAAGGAAACAATTCACTTTTGCGAACAGTGGCATTTTGTTTATGGCCGGGCATTCATAAATGCTTCTTTTGTGTCACTTGCAATGAAGTTGTAAGGTATACGAGATAGACGCGCATGTCATCTAGTATTTTTAGGTAAGTAATGTACTACTTCACTATAAAAGCATGTGTTGGGTTCAAAAATTCAGGGAACAACATCACTGTGTAAGTTACAGTGCTACAGCCAGTTTGATCAGGTGGAAGCCTTTTTACAGTCGTCATTCTCCCGCTTATCTTGGCATTCTACCCCATACGTATTTTGAGGTGTTGTGCACAGCACCCTTGAGATGTGTGACTTCTTCCTACAGGGAGATAAATAATGGCCTCAGACCCATGTCACACTTCTAATAGTTAAAGATCACCTCCCCTGTTGAAAATACTCTCCATGGTGTACGTTTCCCTTTCGCGGCAGTAACGGCTTTCAGAACGCAATGACATACCATGGCCAATGACCGGAATCAACTGTCTTGCCGCCATGCAAAGTAAGTAATGCACCATGTCAGGAAGTTTTCTGAATTTTCTCACCTGTTCTTTGTTTGTCTGTGTCTGTAGCACCCCAGTCTCAGTTGCACATATATTTTTGGAGCTGCTCTGCAGTGCACACCTAAGAAGGTAGACACATGGGCCGTTGTGGAATCTGGTTGCGATAATACGTAAGTACCCTACACTCATACATGCTTTCACTCTGGCTGCTCACTCAAAATGGCACTCTTGCATGCACATGTTCAGTGCTTATATGCATGTGCTCACTGACTGGAATGCTTCTTAAAGGTACATCGCACACTCCGATCTACATCCTTCCTCTTTACTGAGCTGTTTGACATTGCCAATGGCATTTGATTAGGCATGCAAATTATACAGACAATAAAAACCAAAACAATAATGCCCAGGTTGCTGTGTATCTGGAACTAGTTCTGGAGATGCGACCTGATCTTGTAATTTAATAGTTAAGACTGGGTTTAGCAACAGGGACAGTCACTGGGGAATGTTCTGCTACAGGACTTTCAGGGATATTCTCAGGAACACGGATTGCTGATGGAATGTCCTCTGGAACAGGAACATTGGACAAGTTACTCTGAAAATTAGTCTTTATTAAAGGCAAGATGCTGTAACACTGGCTTGGCCACCAGTAGTAAATGCTTCAGATTCTGCCTAAATTCCATTCCCTATGATTCCATGATGTACGATCTCCATTCTTCACACAACCTTTTCACAAATCCAATCCAATCAAAACCTTTTTTTGTCTGCATCCTCACTATCTCCCCTTCTTTTAATGGATTGAGAGGTTTGCTGGTCTTATTGTAGTAAGACTTGTGGGACAAACACTTTTTCAGGAGCTGGGCTTTTACTGTTTTGTTGTTTTTAGCACATGGAACCAATAAATTGTTACTGATTGGTAATGTGGTTCTTCTTGTTTGTCTCGACATAAGTCTCTGGACAGGTGAACCAAGTAGATTATCATGAGGAATGTTTCTGAGATTAAGCAAGTTTAGAAAAACATCAGTATTGTAATGTTTAGATCTCTCTAACAGCTGTTTGCACTTTGAACTACATGTTCAGCCAAGCTATTTGACTGCATGTATTCAGGACTACTTGTAATGTGAACAAAGTCCCATGTTTCAGCAAATTGTTAGAACTGCTGACTTGTAAACTGTGCACCATTGTCAGAAATGACTCTGGGCATACTACCATTGACAGAAAAATGTCTCTTCAACTTAGTAATGGCAGTATTGGACGTTAGGTTAGGAAGTAGGTCAATCATGAACCAGTTTGAATAAGAGTCTACTAACACCAAATAATACTGACCACTCCATTCAAAGGTATCATTGCTTACTGTCGACCAAGGTAGTTCAGAGATCTGGCCTAATTGAAGTGGCTCTTTTTGTTGATGCAGTTTTGTACTATTACATACAGAACATGATGAAAGTACTTTCTCAATATGTCTTGACATAGAAGGCCAAAATACTAGACCGACATAGAAGGTCAAGATACTAGACCTCTCACCCTTTTTTGATAGAATCAGTTCCTGGGTGACCACAATGCAAGATCTTAATATACTCTTGTTGCAAGGATTTTGGAACAATCACTTTTGGACCTTTCATGATGATACCATTGCCTGACACAATCTCATCTCTGTATGGAAAATACTGCTGCACTTCTACTGGTAAACAAGATTGCTTTGAAGGCCATCCTCGACCAATAAAGTGGTTAAGCTTCTGGAGAACTGGATCTGAAGCTGTGTGATCTCTGAGCTTATCAAGATGTGAGGAAGAAAGATTTCTCACTCATAACTTCAAAATAAGGTTTCTCACTCTCATGCTGTTGTGGTTTTCCTGGGTGATTGGGATAAGGTATCAGGAAGATAAAGAAGTTTGCCTTTTGTATAAACAAGATTGAAATTGTACTTTTGCAATTGGAGCATCATGCGTTGCAATCTCACAGGAGCTGCGTGGATTGGCTTTCTCAAAATAGTGACTAGAGGTTGGTGGTCAGTTTCTATTTGGATAGGTCGGCCATTAATGTAATCATGGAAATTTGAACATGGAAACACAATTGACAAGAGCTCTTTCTCAATCTGAGCATATTGCATCTCAGTTTGGGTAAGAGTTCTCGATGCATAGGCTGCTGGTCAACCCTCTTGAAGAATAACTCCACCAAGACCAAACTTAGAAGCATCACAGGAAAGAGTTACTGGTTTGTGAACATCATAGTATTTTAATGTAGGTGGACTGGAGATTTTCTGTTTCAGGACATCAAATACTCTTTGGTGTTGTTCTGACCAAGATCGAATGATGTCTTTGTGTATCAGTTCTCTGAGAGGTGTGGAAAGTTGACTCAAATCTGGAATGAACTTGCCTATATAGTTGACCATAACAAGAAAACATTGTAAGGCTTGGACATTATCTGGAGCTGGGACATCAGGAATTGCAGTTTGCTTGAAAGGATCTGTTCATAAGCCTGAACTAGTAAACAAATGACCCACATAAGTAACTTCTCTTAGCCTGAATTTACATTTCTGAGGATTCACTTCACAAGCTCTTTCCAGAACTTTCTTGAGGTTTCTATCATGTTCGGCTTCACCATTACCTCCTACAAGAATATCATCTACTATAATAGCACATGGATAGCCAGAAAAAATTTTGTTCCATTGCACATTGAAAGACGTCACTGGCAGAATTTATTCAAAATGGCATTCTCAAAAATCTGTACCTTCCAAATGGCGTACTGAATGTGGTTAGCAATGAAGATTGTCGATCAAGCAAAATCTGCTAAAATGAACTTTTTGCAACTAAGACAGAAAAAAAGTGGCATTTGGCATGAGGGCAGCAACTTCCTTGACTGTATACATAAGATGATGAGGTCTTTTTAGTGCTTTGTTCAAATCTCATGGAAAATACTTTTCCTGATATCATCTGAGCTTTTCTTATGGGCTTCTACCATGGAAGATACCCATTTCAGTTGGTTCTTCTACTGGACAAATTACTCCCAGCTGCACCATTTTGTCTAGCTCTGCCTTGAGTCTGTTCTGCATTGCTACTGGAACTTTCTGAGCTGGTCTGATGAGTAGGCTTAACTCGTGGTCTACCTTTATGGAGTACACAACTGGGAGTTTGCCTAGTTTTTCTGCAGAAATATCAGCATACTCAGGAAAAATAGTCTGGGTGAAATTTGAGCTGCTCTCATTTACACTTACATGGTGGACTGTTAAATGAAAACATTCCCATTTTCAGTCTGCCTTTGAGGCCTAATAATGACTGCACATGTCTTGACTATGAAAAACTGCAAGTCATAGCTATTCCCAGCAGAGTAACATGAAAGCACTACTGAGCCCTCGGTTTGAATCTCTTCACCACCATAAGTAACAAGCTTTGTACACTTTGTCAAATCAAGTTGTTCTGCAGCTTTTACTCTTGCAAATGCTTCTGCTGACATAACATTGCACTTTGAGCCAGTATCTAATTTAAGCTGTACGGGACTCCCATTAATCCAAACAGTACAAAAGGTCTCATTCTTTGACCAGAAATCTACTGCGTTGACTGTATCACCAAGCAGTGACACACAATCAACAGAAAAAGTAGGTCACAGCTTTCTAATTGATCAACCTCCTCTTTGTATGCTCTCTTTTAATAAAAGAGCGTGCCTTGTTTGATTTACAAAACCGTTTGAAATGCTTCCACTTTTTACAAGAATGGCACTGCTAACTAAAAACTAAGCACTTTTCTCATTTGGGTTCATGGTTACCTCCACAATTACGACAGTTGACTATGAGGCTAGCTACAGGTTTTGCTGAGTAACCCCTGTGCTTTGCTGTGTGTACCCTAGGCCTTACTGAAGCTGTTCTGGATTCTGCTGAAGCCTGGGCTGTGGCTGCCACACCCTTATGCCTCTATCTTTTAACCTCATGCTACACGCTATCCACATTAGCATTAGAAGAACCCACATGCTTGCTTTTATAATTTGTAAGCATATTTGTGCACCTTTCTGTAAGTTCATGTATCTGACAAATCTCAATGGCCTTGTTTAACGTTAAATCACTGTCTCAAAGCAAAATCTTTCTCACTGTATCATTATTAATACCACACACAAGCATGTCTTTTATCAACTCATCTCTCAGATCACCACATTTGCACGTTTTAGCCTTATTTCTCAAGTTGGTTATATATGCTGCAAATGTTTCACCAGGCTTTTGATTTGTAGTGTAAAATAAGTGCCATTCTGTTCTAATATTTGTCTGGGGGTTACACATTTCTCTAAATGTACGTTTTAAGCACTCAAGATTATTCAGTGTTTCTGCTCTGTTTCAATGGCCTCTGTACCAGCTAAATTTAGCAGAATAAATGCCTTTGTATATGTGTCTTTGTCAGAAAAAACAACCTGTATGAAAATATCATATTCGTCCTCAAACACTAAAAGATTTTTTGCAATATTTTTATCAAACACAAGAGGAGTTTGTCTGTGATATCCTTCTGCCATGCCAACAAATTATAGTTTAAACACAATGCAATCTTGGCTCTTGTAATTATGTATGAACATTCACGCACACCAGGTACTTGTAGTAATATTCAATTGCACAAGAAACTCTTCAAAAAAACATACTTTGCAAATTATTCTTTGAAATGACTGTACTTTGTGAAATAACTGCACTGTTATACTGCACACACCTGCCAACACTTTGCACATTTTGGATAATTCGAATGGCTTTAGTTAATGCGAAGAAGTAGTACATAGCGAAAAAATATGGTTGTTTCCCCTCTTTTATATATTTTATGTGATTTGGATATTGTTTCAAATGTTTTCATAATTATTTTGAAAATTTTTATCAACATGTCACAGTTTCAGACATTTTGTTTAATTAGAAATTCGTTTTGAGTGTTTTGAATGCTTTGTTTTATTTTTGTTGCTAAAAAAATAATTTAAGCGAGTTTTAGTACCTGGAATTTGTTCATCTGTTTGGGACCTATTTGAACATTAGGAATGATTCACTCCTATATATTTCTCCATTTGTAACTGCATGCATCATGGTTTTGACTCTGGATCCCATTCTGACACCATGTTGCTTGTCTTGTGTATCTGAATAAGATGATGAGGGTTGGGTGTTTGTTTAAGTAGTTTATTACATAGAAACACATCAGGATGGATGGCAGGAACATTAAACCTAAACAAACAAACTAACTGTCTGACTACTACACTCATTCATGCTATCACTCTGGCTGCTCACTCAAAATGGCACTCTTGCTTGCACGTGCTCAGAACTTATATGTACGTGCCCACTGACTGGAATGCTTCTTAAAGGTGCATCATACACTCTGATCTACAGGTAGGTTCTTGGAGGGAAGAAATGGTTCTAAGCTGTTTCTATACCACAAATGCAGACAGACCTGAGGTTTTTAATGACTGGATGAAGAATTTGCATGCAATACAGAAAGAGGGAGACAAAATAATTATAGGGGATTTCAATGTAGTGCTAGGCCCAAAAAAAAACATGAAATGTCTAGCAGTAGAATTTCACAGGTGCAATCAAAAAGGCTTAGGTAAGGTGATGTCAGAAGAGATATTATTGGATGTATGGAAAGAGCTACAACTGGGATTGACAGGGTTTACATTTCAAGATGTGATTTGAAATGTCAGTATGTTGGATAGATTCCTGGTGGAGTCGATAACATTTCAATCATTACTGTATGTGCATTAGTCTTACTGTCACTCAGACTGTGTGTTCATTGTTATGCCTTGCACTGGGACCAAGCAACGTAATTTCGTTCAGCTTGCACTGCTGTGTATATCTGATCGACAATAAAGTTTACGTTGACTTAGAGATTCTCTTCTTTTTAAAAACAGTTTTATTTACAACATGTTGCTGCTCGCCTGTTGCCACTACTGAGTAGGTTTTACTTATGGCATTATTTATTTATTTTACATTTGTTTAACGGGATAGTCCGACTGGATACATGTCCATTTTCAGCAGAAGCCCGGGGAGAAAAGCTCCACATAGACAAACTTACATAGATTACACAGACGTTAGCAAACAATTATAAAAACAAAATGATTATATACAGTGGGTTAGTAGTGTTCCCTAGTAGGGACTCACAATTCTCATGGACAGACAATTATAGTTACAAGTTATGATAATTTCAGAATATGCTTTTAGTTTATAAATTAATCAGGGTTGGTACATGGGCATAGCCAATTCACTTTAAGATACTGGTTGAGGTTTTTTTTAAGAGACTTTTGGAGGATTGTAGGGTTATATAGTTTGGCAATGAATTCCAGGTTTTGCCAATGAAGTTGGCAAACAAGGATTCACCAGCAGAGTTATTAGCTTTGTGGGTTTGGACCAGTAGTTTATCAGCTGACCGTAGGGATCTTATGTTGCTATATGGCTTAATAATATTTTTAAGTGAGGGGGTATCCTCAGGGTGGTACAAAATTTTGTGCACTATTAAGAGTTGATTGAATTGAATTAAGCTGGGCAGTTCTAGCCACTCTAGTTGTTTAAGGTTCTGGCAGTGGTGGGTTCTATAGGTGGGGCCAGTGGCAAATCTGGCAATATGATTGTAGCTATGGGACATCTTACCTAGTTCGGATTTGTTGAGGCTTGAGAGTACAGGCGAGGCATATAAAAGAGTAGAGAGTAGGTGTGATTGGGCGATTGCAGTCCTAGCCAGTGGGGTTAAAAATGTCTTGTTTCTATACAGTGGTCCAAGCTTCTTATTGATGGTCTGTATGGTTTTGTTGACCTGTAAGTCAAATCTGCGATTATTGTCTATGATAACTCCTAGCAGTTTGGTGTGATTATCTGGGGAAACAGTGGTACCATTGTTAGATGTGACAGAGAATGAAAGTGTGGTGGATCTACTAGTGGGAGAGAAGAGTAGAAGTTTAGTTTTATTGGGGTTCAGAAGTAGGCGTTGATTGGTGAGCCAGTTCTCGATAGTGTTAAATGTATTTTGGGTTAAGGTTTGCAAGTCGGATGGGGAGGTGGCTTAGCAGATGAGAGTGGAATCATCTGCGTATTGAATGCAGGTGGCTTTAGGGATAGCAGTGTAGAGGTTGTTGATAAAAATAGAGAAGAGTAGTGGACCCAGTATGGACCCTTGAGGGACACCAAGTGTGAAAGGTAACTGGCTGGAGAGTTTGCCCTGCCATAGTACTGCCTGCTGTCTACCAATGAGGTAGGACTGGAACCACTGGATAGCAGGCTTGTTGAGGGAACTAGATTTTAGTGAAAGAATGAGAAGTTCATGGTTGACCATTTCAAAGCTTTTGATAGGTCAAGAAAGAGGGCAGTTGTTAGCCTATTGTCATTCCTGTTTTGGTTTATGGCAGTAGTAAAGGAAAGGAGGGCTGAGGTAGTGCTGTGGTATGGCCTGAAACAATGCTGGGAGTTGGATAGTAAGTTATTCTGTGAAAGGTATTGCATTAGTTGCGTGTGTACACATTTCTCCATTATTTTGGTTAGTGGGGAAAGAATGGCAATGGGTCTGTAATTGGATATGTCTGAGGAGCTACCACCTTTATGGAGTGGGATGATGTGAGATATTTTCCAGAGGGAGGGGATAGCATTTTTGGATAAGGTTCTGTTGATGAGGATAGATATGGGATATGCAATGGCATCTTTAGCTATTTGTAGGTACTCTACAGGGAGGAGGTCAGCAGGAGGGTGGTAGGTTTTTGTTTTTTTTAGAAGTGTTTTGATAAAACTAGTGGATATTTGTTAGAAGCTAAATTCTGGGTGATTATTAGGTAGATTAGGCATGTGGTTTAAGTTAGAGGCGGTTAGTTGATTTGCTAGGGATTGGATTGTTTCAGTGAAAAAGTTATTAAAGGCACTAGCTATGGTCTCTGGGGAACTATGGGTGTAGTGAGCCGGGGTTGGGGTGGTGGAGTGACCTGGATAAAATAGTTGATTTAAGCCTGCCCAGAACTTTTGAGGGTTGTTGTTGTGTTTTTGTAGGAGATTTTGGTAGAAGCTTTTTTTTTCCAGTAAAATTGATTTTTTTGTATCATTCCTGAGTTGACGATATTTTAGATGGTCAAGTGGGGCTTTGGTTGTTCTCCAGCTGGCCCAGGCTCTGTTTCTAGTTTTGATTTTAGCTTTGGTATCTTTTGTGAGCCACGGTGCTGTATTTGATCTAGTTTTTATTGTACGTGCTGGAGCATGGGAATCAAGGATACTTAGGAATTTAGTGTTAAAGTGATCTACGGCCTCCTCTAATGTTAGATTTTTTAGTTTTGACCAGTCAACTGCTTTTAATTCATTTTGGAATATAGCAGCATCAACGTTTTTCCTGTTTCTAAATGTTTTATATTTGGGCTGGTGAGGGTTTCCTGCCTTATGTTTTATGATATAGGTTAGACAATGGTCACTGAGGTCATCAGGGAGAGTACCAGCTGTGTACAATTGAGGTTGGTTATTAACTAGGATCCTGTCTAGGATACTTTCCTTGTTGGTTGGTTTGTTTATCCTAGTGGGAGAGGTTATGGTCTGTTTAAACCCAGATAAGTTTATATGAGTGTGTGTGGGGGGTCGGAGGAGTAGGGGTGCCAGTCGGTGTTAAAATCACCAAGAACTATGGTTTCTTGGGGATAAGTAGTGGATAACCAGTAAAGGAGATCTTCTGGGGTATTAAGGTTGTTGCCTGGTGGAATGTATGCACAGACGATGTTCAAGTGTTTGTTTTGGTTAATCTGTAGCTTGGTTATGAGGTGTTCCACGTTATTGAATTGGGGAGGTTGAATGGTGTCTCTATTAATGGTTAGAGTATTTTTGTAAAGGACTGCTATCCCACCTCCTTTCCTTGTAGCATGGTCTAACTGGTGAATATTGTATCCTGGAGGTAGTATCTGTTTGTCAGTAGTACTGGGTTTTAGCCAGGTTTCCGTAAGACATAATGTCTTGGGAGTGGATTGCTAGGAGGGCATGTTGGTTAGGAATCTTGTTGTTAATACTTCTAATATTTAGGTGAAATGCTAGGAGGGAACTAGTGGGAGTATTCATGGGTAGCTTAACTGTGGGGGTTGTGGTAGGGAAGTGGAGGTTATTGGGTGTGGGTGGGCCAGGGTTGGGATGAATGTCTCCATGTGTTTAGGTTATAGTGACAGGATATTCTGAGCTTTAGGAGTTTGTTTATAAGCTTTATATAGTCTTTGTCTTTAGGATTATGTTTTGTGGCTGTACAGGGGTGGTATTTTATAGAGGGTGGTATATTCGGTGTGCAGGGGAAGGTAAAGTGTTTGGTGTTATGTGTGAAGTCATGGGTGTCTGTTTGACCATTTGGGTAGTGAATACCATGGTCAAGTGTTTGTTCATAGGCAGTGAGATGGTAAAATAGAAACAGTATAGGCATTGGGGTAATTAGTGTTTTTTTGCTTGTTTGCATTTTGATAGGGGGCGGGACAAATTTGATGGCTGACTGTGCTAACAGGGTGTGGAAGAATGAGAGAGAAGGAAATGGGTTAAGGGGGCGGGGTTGCTCAATGATGTGTGAGGTGCTGATTGGTAGTTAGCAGGAGGGGAGTGGCAAGGGAGTGGCAAAGTCTGGTTTAAATTTAACACCAGTGGGGACGGGTGAGATTTGGGGGCAGGGAGGGGAGGGCAGTGAGGGCGAGCGGAGTGGGGCTAACACTGACTCTAAGAGTTACCTTGGGCTTTTGGTTTGGTTTGTACGATTGTATGTAAGCAGTGTTGTTGGCTGTACTTTAATTTATTTTATTCTTTTTTAATTTTACACCGACTTTCAGGCTAATTTTAATTGGATCCTAGGATTAAACTAGCAAATGTAGTCAATGAGGAGGGAGCGAAATTACTTTACCAAATTAAAAAGTAAATGCTTGGGACTGGAACACTGTGTGAGTGTTAGGCTGATTAGCCCAATCTAGTGGCAATTGGCTAGATCCCTTCACTGTTGTTGTGCATACACCATTAAGCCTCAACAGTTTACAAAAAATAAATTGTAGTTTACCTATTACAATTGAAAAGCTGGAGGGAGTCAGGTTCTTGCTTCCCAGAGGTTTTACTTAGTTAAGATAGAAAGCTTCAGTGGAGACGGTAGAAATTGCTTTATGCAGTGAATCCCAGGTGGGGGGGGGTCACTCAGGAAAGAAACCCATGCAAATTGCTGTGCAGGCACAATGAACAGAGGGGTAGGGAAGGTACAACAGCTACAGGATGAAATGAATTATCTGCTGCCACATAGGTTCATAGGTTCATAGGATGGTACTCGGCTATTGACCCTAGGGTCTATACAAGCCTAGCCATAACAATTCCCTGGCTATTTCTTCCCACAATATTTACTTCCCTGGACTCCTGTCTAGCAGGGCGACTGAGGTGATCCCCAGGGTGAATTTCCTATCTCCCATCCAATCATCAAGGTTCCTTTTGAAGAGGGCCAAAGTGGCGCTCTGCTTGACATATATGGGCAGTCTATTCCAGAGTCTGGATAGTCTCTGGATCAGGAATCTATCCCTCTAGCATGTTTTGTTCATTGTTATGACAAGGCTTAGATCCCTGGAGTGTGTGGCTCTGAGGGATTGGGATTTCTTTAAGTGTAGCATGTCCAACAGCTCTGGGTTTGACACGGCCTTGTATGTTAAGCAGAGACTCCCCCTGAGTAGACGATATTCAACAGAGTATAGCTGGAGTTTTTTTAGATGGTCAGTATAGGGAATCTGCTTTAGGCCTGTGAATCTTTTAGTGAGGTATTTCTGCAGCCTTTCCAGTTGTTGCAGAGGTCTTGAGGGGTACATACAAAACAGGACATTGTATTCTATAATGGGTCTAACTAGGGATGAGTACAGTGGGACAATGACCCCTTTTTTCTGGATGAAAACCCTTAGTGATGAGGTGTGCCACATAGAAGGATTTCCTGACTGTTGTGGCTATGTGGTTATCGAAGGTGAGACCACTGTCCACCTGTGTCCCTAAGTCTCATCACACTTTCGGTGTTTAGTGTACTGCCACCTATGTGGTAATTCATGGGTACATGTTTTTTCCCAAAAGGGATAATGATACATTTCTTGGCATTGAGCTTGAGCCCATGGCTCTGGCACCAAGCATCTGTTTCTGTAAGCCCCGTTTGTAGAATATCCACATAATTTGGGGATTCAATAATGGTTCCCAGTTTGCAGTCATCTGTGAACTTTGTTAGCCAGAGTCTCATAGTGTTGGCCTGTACTTCAGAGAAGTAGATGCCAAACAAGAGCAGTACCAGGACTGAACCCTGATGTACTCCACTTGTCACTTGTCTGGAGCTGGATTTGGAGTTGGCTACTTTTACAGTGTGGGTTCTGTTAGTAAGCCAGTTGGCAACCCATCGAGTGATGTAGGGATTAATGCCCAGCTTAGTAAGTTTATCTATGATTCCAGAGTGGGGGATGGTGTCAAAGGCCTTGGCGAAGTCCATATTAGCTGTGTGGACTGCCTTACCCTCGTCCACAGCTCTGGAGACTGATTCAAAGAAGTCGATCAGGTTCAGGAGACAAGATCGGCCCTTCACGAGCCCAAACTGGGTGGGGTCCAGTATTTGAAGGTTGCCAATGTCTTTGTTTGTAAGTTCCATGATAATACATTCCATGACCTTGCAGATCAGGCTTGTCAGACTGATGGGGCAGTAGTTCCCAGGATCCAAGGTGGATACCCCCTTGTGGAGTGGGACAACTGCAGCTGTGCGCCACTTAGTGGGCGTGAAGCCTGAGGTGAGGCTATGATTAAACATGACACTTAGGTGAGGTGCCAGTTCATTTTATAGTTTATGTAGTACACAGCCCGGGATGTCGTCTGGTCCCATGGATGCTGTATTCATAGCTTCGGAGAGTGTGTTTTTTACCTGTGTGGTCATTATTACCTGAATTTGGCAATCTTTTGGTATTGAGATGGGCCCTTTAGGGGGTGAGAGGGGGGAAGTTGGCACTGAATCGATCTACCAGGATATTGGCAATATCCTTGGGATCAGTATATTTAATACCATTCTGTTGTAGCTCAGAGCAGATCTGAGCGTTGTCATTTACATTCTTGACATAGTTATAGAATGCCTTGTGGTTGTCTTTGGAATTTTTGGCAATTTTATTTTCGTAACTAGCTTTGGAGGATTTTATGAGGGATCTCAGCTTATTACTGAGGCTGGTAAGGGAGTTTTTTGCATCCTGGGATTTTCCTCTTTTCTGCAACAGTTTCTTCCTTTTGTTGTAAAGTTTGTTTTTGGCAGGGGACCACCAGACTGGCTTCCTTTTTTTTGGAGGAGAGCATCTTGGTTCTGTTTGGGATGGCACAATTCATGCATGAGTGGATGTGCTCATACAGTGCTTTAGTGTAGGATTCAGCAGTTGAACTTTCAGTTCCCATCTGTATGGGTGTCATGAAGTTTGTCACTTCTGACTTGAGTAGCATGATGTTGGCTTTGGAGAAGTTTTTTATGGAGGTTTCCTTACTGGGGGGTAGGGGTGGGATGTGGATGTCAAGGGTGATTAGCTTATGGTCAGACCTGGCATAACATCTTCTCAGTTTGTTGCTGCATAAGTTTTAACTGTTGCATCCTCTGATTCCACATCACCTGGTGCTTTTTTCACATTACCATTCTCAGCACCTCTATAAAAGTTATCTGCTCTCTCACTCCATGAAACTGCAGAGCTGTCACCTGGATCATCTTGCTCAATTATTTTTAACAGAACATCATCTGAAAACCCTCTTGACACCAGTTTGGTTGTCTGAACCTCTTCACCAGACTCGCTTACTTCCTTCTCCATTGAGACAGCAAAACACTGCTCATTTGTAGCATCCACCAGACAGGAATCTTTGTTTACATTCTGAAGCTCCATATTGAACAAGTTTTCTCCAACTTCTCACTTTCCCCACCAAACTCTCCGTAGCTCTTGTATTCCTTCATGCTGCTGCTTCCTTTAGGCCTCCTCACTGCTGCTGTTGGAGCCCTCCAGCGCCATCTAGCAGCTCCAAGGAATAGAAGTTCCCCACGGTCCTGGCCAAACTCTTCTTAATAGTAGAAATACCACCATGGATCTCCCCTGAAAAGAGGCCACTAACCTAATGAGACTAACCTGGTTAACAAAGAATAAATAAATTAACAAACTGTGACACATTTGTGTGGAGAAACAAAAAAAGAGAGGACCAGGAAGGGGAGACTTATGCCCCACAGGAAAGTGGGAGGCTGGGACATTCCAGGCTTCAGATGTGACCATTATAAACATTGTGCAAAAGTTAGCAGGCACAGAAAATGAAAATCTGGAATGGGTTGCCTGGGAATCGGTAAGGCAGCTTGCTATATTGTCAAACCTTTTCTCTTCATTCTGAATCCTATGCCTTACAACAATGTCAGAACCATGGCCTTAAGCTCAATGCCAAAAAATGTGTCGTCATCCCCTTTGGGAAAAACCCAGTTCCCATGAACTACCACATCGATGGTAGTCTATTGAACAAAGAAGGCATTATAAGAGATCTGGGAACACAGGTTGACAGCAATTTCTCTTTTGACCACCACACTGCCACTGTGATCAGAAAGTCCTTATATGTGGCACATTTCATTACTAAGGGTTTTGCATCCAGGAAGAAAGAGGTCATTGTCTCCCTCTACTCTTCCCTCATTAGGCCAGTCATCGAGTACAATGCCCCATTTGGCATGTACCTCACTAGACACCTGCAATAACTGGAGAGGCCACAAAAGTACGTTACAAAGAGGATCCTAGGCCTTAAACACTTATCCTACATGGAGAGACTCAAAAAAACTCCAACTATTTTCTATCTCATATTGCCTACTAAGAGGCGATCTCTGCTTGACTTACAAAGCCACGTCTGACCCAGCTCTGTTAGAAATGCCACATCTAAAGAAATCCCAATCCCTCCACATCACACACTCCAGAGACCTCAACTTCATTACCACAATCAACAAAACATGCTGGAGGGACAGGTTCATAACCCAGAGACTGCCCATGCTATGGAACAGACTTCCCATACATGTCAAACAGAGCACCTCACTGGCCCTCTTCAAGAGAAATCTTGATGAGTGGATGGGAAATAGAAAATTCACCTCAGGGATCACTCCAGTGGCTCTGCTTGACAGAGGCACTGGAAACTAAGGTGAGGTGGCACAATGCCAGGGTAATCCTATGGGCTAGGGTTGTAAAGGCTCCAGAGCCATTAGCCTAGTACACACCTATGAACCTATGAACCTATGAATAGTTCTGGGCCTTGATGGGGACCACCATAGATGTTGCATGGGTATTATAGACCCCACCTGTAATTATTCATCAGGAAAGGTGGCATTTATCCACAGGGAGTTGGAGATGGAAATGCTGACCAGTGCACACCTGCTGAACATATAAGGAAGTTGTCCCATTATGGATAGAAGCAGGAGAGTTTTGGGGAAAATGAATATGGAAGAAGGAGATGGAATGGGATGGACATGAAATATGAGGTATCCAACTCCTGGCTTGGGAAATGATATGGATGATCACAAATGCTTGGAGGGGAGTGGGTATGGAAATATATGGGAGGGGTGAAGATTTGGATGCAAAATTGTGGAAGGGAGGCACACAGTGGTTAACCAGGAGATTAAAGGGGAGCTCAGGGTTAGTTAGAATGGCCAAACAAAGAGGCAAGAAGGAATGATAGTGCTTGAGTAACTATAGCAACAGGGCAGAAAGAGATAAAAGTTAGTGTACCAGCCTTGGGGTGACCCTTTGATGGATGGAGGGTGAGCAAGTAGAGTACCCCAACTCTTAGATTTCATGCTATAAGAGGGGTTGGTTGGGGAAGTTACAGTACTGTTACATTTTTGTGGGGGATTGGTTATGCTTGAATTGTGAGTGAGCAGACATGCAAGATTACTAGTTATTTTATAATGCGGATGCAAACACTGTGTATTGATGATGTAAAGAATATGGAATATTATAAGTTATATAGGAAAACTGTGCATGGAGTCTGCATGTCCTCCCCGCGGTCTAGTGACCAGGTAGGTGCGTGCGTGAATGGGTGTGTCTTCTTTGAAGGTTGGGTGCAAGGCTGGCAACTCAGCACTGCCAATCATTAGTGGACCGGAGTAACGCTGTGGCGACCCCTAACCAGGAAAGGTTGATAGACTTTCTTATATAGGAAAATTGTGCATTGATCATTTTATATGAAAGTGGCTGTGTTAAATGAGATTGTTGAAAGCTGTTATCTTCATGTCAAAAGTCTTGCTAGAAGAATTTTGTGGATATATTTAAAGCTATACACAACAATAAAAAATGACGGAGTTAAAAAAAAATAAAAATGCAAACCCAAGCGCTTATCCACACTGGACTGTCATTGTCAAGTTCCTACTCACATCGCAAGGACTTTCAGATCCTGTTTCAGCCTTCCCTTTCCTCATCTAAAGATTGTGGTCTCAAGGTCTGTGTGCTGTCTCTGACTGGGTTCTATCACTCAGTCTCATCTATCAACATATCATCAGATGATCAACAAGAACCCTGATATTGGTTCTTATGATACTTCACACAAGGGCCCTTACATTGGTTCTTATGATACTTCACACAAGGGCCCTTACACTGGTTCTTATGATACCCCACTGCTCACTTTCCTTACCTCTGATATCCTCCCTCTACCCATCGCCCTCTGACTTATTCCTCACAGCTATTCTGCCAGCCATACTACAGTTCATCTGTAAGCTGTTCAGTTTACTGAACAGTCTTCATATTGGTACTAAGTTAGGGCCCCAAGTGCAGACAGGCCGTTTCTGGTGGTACTTCTTATCCAGGCCATCTGTTAGTCAGTCATAGAGCTATTCAATATCTGATTGGCAGCTTTTTTTAATACTAAAACCATGCTAATTTGAGTAGTGAGCTAATTGGTAGGTCATTATCTCAGGATCCTGTCCACCACCTTGCTTGCTACTACCATCAGGCTGTTATTTTTTCTTGGACAAGGGGACAAATTAAGCTATTTTCCAGTCATTAATTACTTCACTCAGCAAACGTCTAGCATAGATTTCTGTGAGAACTTGCTATTTTTACATCATTTTCACAATGTTTATTCACTAAGTTCCTCATTTCATCAGCGATCTCCCTCCTTCCCAGAAGAACTTGGACTATTAGCTGGCAGCTGGGATCTCTGTTTTTCCGGTCATTAAGTCTAGCTCTTCCCCTGGACCAAGGTCACCCACCGGGAGGACAGAAGAACCTGGAAGTTGAAACTTACTTTGACTGCTGATGAGGGACAGGAGGGAGTCACAAAGGAACATCAGCGTCAGACAGCCACATGGTCATTATCCCTGTTCCCCCCTGTTGTCGTTGATTCAATAATAATAATTTTCAGTACCCACTAATGTCAGCTCTTTTATGACTGAGCTTTCATGCTGCATGTCCTGCTGACAGTGCATGCACATGGTAGGCAATGTCCGTCTGTCATATCACATATTCATCATTTGGAAAATAAAAAAGGTGCTCTGGTGTGGAGAAAGGGAAGTCATTTGTGCTTAGTAGATGAAATGCCACCTTAAGTCCTCCATGCAGCCAGGCCTTATTAGCTGGTTTGCATTCCGCTATGACTGACGTGGACCTTTCTAAACAAGAAAACCTTTCCTGAGCTCTTAGTTTTTTTCATTATGTCCCCACCCTCAGCCAAGGAAATCACTGTAAAGAATTTCTCAAAAGCCAACTTTGCACTTCTCAAGACTGAGGTGGAATCCTTCAAAGCCCCTGGGCCAGAGGATAATACAGCTCAATCCACAAAATCCTTTACAAATGCATTCTATGAGCACCTGCAGGAATGCATGGATCGTGCTATCCCAAATAAAACCAAGACTCACTCCTCCAAAAACAGGAGACCGGTCTGGTGGACCCCGGCCATAAATAAGCTATACAACAGAAGGAGGAAGCTACTACATGACAGAACAAAATCCCAAAAAGGGAAGGCATCTCTGATCAGTATTAGCAAGAAACTTCGATCCCTCATAAAATCATCAAAGGCCAGTTTCGAAAGAAAAATTGCCCTATACACTAAAGATAATCACAAGGCCTTCTTTAGTTATGTCAGGAACATGAGCGGAAACTCCCAGATATGCTCTAAATTGTTGCATAATGGAACACAATATACCGAACCTACAGACATAGCCAACATCCTGGCAGACAGATTCAGTGCAAACTTCTCCCCCCCTTTCCCCCCAAAGGAGCAAATGCCTATCCCAACTGAATGTAACCTCCCTGACATCACAGATGCACAGGTGAAAGCTGCTCTCTCCAAAGCAATAAACACAGCATCTATGGGACCGGATGGTGTCCCGGGCTGTGTCTTACATGAGCTCCAAGAAGAACTGAACCTTCACATTAAGTCACTGTTCAAGGTTACCCTTACTACAGGATATGAACCCAAAGAATGGTGTACAGCTACAGTAGTCCCACTCCACAAAGTTGGTGCCACAACGGACCCTGGAAACTATCGCCCCATAAGCCTGACTAGTCTGGTCTGTAAAGCTATGGAGCGTATTATCATGGAACTCATAAACAAAGACATTGGGAGCCTCCAGACACTGGACCCTACCCAATTCAGCTTTGTTAAGGGCAGATCTTGCCTCTTAAACCTAGTTGATTTCTTTGAAACAGTTACCAAAGCCATAGATGAGGGCAAGGTTGTCCACACAACCTACCTGGACCTTGCAAAAGCCTTCGACACAATACCCCACTCGGGCATCATAAATAAGCTTACCAGCTTAAATATCAACCCCTATATCACAAGATGGGTTGCAAACTGGCTCAGAGATAGAACCCACATGGTCAGAATCGCAGGTGTCATGTCCGAATCCAAACCAGTTACAGGGCTCAGTTCTGGGACCTCTCTTGTTCGGTATATACTTCTCTGAGGTTCAGGCTAACATGGGGGGATTATGACTGACAAAGTTCGCAGATGACTGCAAACAGGGGGCCATAATTGAATCTCCAGCTGACACAACCATCCTCCAAAAGTGTCTCACAGAGATGGATGCTTTGTGCCAGAGCCACGGCCTCAAGCTAAATGCTAAAAAGTGCATAGTCATCCCCTTTGGGAAAAACAAGGTGCCCACAAATTACCACATAGGTGATAATTCATTAAGTACGGAAGAAGTAATTAGAGATTTGGGGACCAACGTAGATAGTAATCTCTCCTTTGATAATCACGTTGCCAAAGTGGTTAGAAAGACCTTCTATATAGCCCACCTTATCATGAAAGGGTTCACATCTAGATCAAGAGAGGTCATTATGCTACTCTACTCATCACTCATCAGGCCCATAATTGAATACAATGCCCCTTTTGGGATGCACCTTACCCGACACCTGCAGCAACTGGAGAGGCCCCAAAAGTACCTCACCTAGAGGATCATGGGCTACAAACAGATGTCCTATGCAGCTCGACTAAAACTCCAGCTCTACTCAGTTGCTTACTGCCTACTCAAAGGCGATCTATGCCTGACATACAAAGCCATGTCAAACCCAAAATTAATGGACATGCTCCACCTCAGAAAATCCAAGTCCCTTAGAGCTACATGCTCCAGGGACCTAAACCTCAGCACAAAAATAAATAGGACAAACTGGAGGGACAGATTCATTTCTCAGAGGCTCCCCTCTTCAAGCGAAATCAGGACGCGTGGATGGGAAATTGCAAATTCACCCCTGGGATCTCTTCTGTGTCCCTGCTAGACAGAGGCACAGTAAACTAATCTTAAAAGGGTACCTTCTGTGACCTACTTTACAGAGGCACAGTAGGCTAATCTAATAGGGAGGCGGAAGCCAAATGCACTCTGGCTAGGCTTATAAATGCCCTAGGGCAGATAGCCTAGTATCTACCTATGAACCTATGAACTTTTAGTCCAGATACAGTTTCAATACAAAAGGTGTTGCATTTGACCTTTCAACAAAATTAACTTGACTGCAACATATTATATCACCTTAGGCCTCTCACAACTCAGTTTTCATGCCCAGAATAGATGCAAAGCTGATTGGATTGCTGTATTCTGGTACTTCAGCTCTCAGCATGCAGGATAACTTCTGTTTTTTTCTCCAGAACAATGTTTATAGAAATCCAGTTGTAATCCCCACCCACAGTGGTGACACATTTTGACAAAAGCAAAAAAAAAGTGAGTGAGTGTGGCTTTGAAACATCTTGCTGGTGTATATGGTGTTCAGAGCAAGGAAGCCATGATAATTTAATTAAATTCATTTGCTACCTGGGTCATTTGATCCATTTCAGTCATGACCCACAGCATAAGTTTGTCTTTTTGGCTTTTCCTGGTTAGGGGTCGCCACAGCCAAACTCCAGTCTACTAATGGTTGGCAGTCGATTTTTATGGTGCCGAGTTGCCAGCCCGACACCCAACCTTCAGCGAAGGCACACCCATTCACGCATTTCTTTCGTAGGCCACCCGACCGCGGGGAGAACATGCAGACTCCACACAGAAGGCACTCCAGCTGAGAATCGAACAGGAGAACCTCTTGCTGTGAGGCAACAACGCTACTGCTGTACAACCGCTATGACCCACAGCATAAGGACAAGGGTAAATGCAACACATATAGGCAGTACAGAGTAATGAACTGCCATGCACCCAGTTACTAGAATACTCTGTGGGAAAGTAGCAACTATTACATTTTCTGCAACCTCTGAACCATAATGGGCAGACAAAAGTCAAAACCAGAACAATTTTAAATATCATTCTAATTCACTTAAAAAGTTAATAGAGAAACAGGATTTGCTTCAAGTTGCATTTTCTGAGAAATAAAAATTAAGACAGTAATCATCAATAATTTATCAGAAAATCAAAAATAGTATGAGGGATAGGGCAAAATGTGAGACAAAATTGTGAAAATTCTGCACAATTCTGGCCATTTGATGAGCACGATCCTCAGTTGCCATTCTTCTTCTGCAGCCTGACAGTGTGCGAGGAGCTTAGGGTTACAGTCATTACATTTGTTTTCTGTTAATCACACATTCAGGGTCTCTTTGAGGAATTCCTGTGCTAGCCCTTTGGATGAGACATTAAACTGAGGCCCCACCTGTCTGAGTTGGTGGTAGCTCAGGTGCATTAAAAAATCCCTCAACGCTTATTGAAAAGAGAAGCTCCCCAATGTCTTGGCCAATTTCCCCTAGTCTGTATGCAAAAAACCCTGGTCCCTCCTGAAATGAGACCGTTGGCCTAGTGGTACAAACCCAGTCAACAAAATGTAAATAAATATAATAAATAAATAGTCACATATTCCCAATGTGCAGTTCTGTCATTTACTGTTTGAGCTGCATGCCTGAGCTGAGGTGAATTTTTATTCTTAGTGAAGCCTCTCTGGGAAAGCAGCCAGTCTGAGAGGTATTGAAGAGTGACTGGTTTTAAGTTCATTACAGCTGATAATTAATTGCTAATCACTGCTTAATCCTTTACACTTTGTACCTCAAGAGCTGTAATTCAAACAGCTGTCTTAGAAGACCAATTACACTTCTTGCAATAATACGATTAGATGTCTTATTTTTAGATTTGTTTGCAGTTTCCTCTAGTAAAACGCATGCACTAATTCTGGCTTCAGAGTAATCAGCTGTGCGGAAAATAAAGTTAATGTTACCGGACACAGCATTCTGCTTAGCTGCAGCTCTGTGTCCTTTACATCAAGTAAATGTGATTTTTTTTTCATTCTTAGCCATTTACATAATGAAAGCATTAGAGAAAGTTAGCTGTTTAGCACTGAAGACTGAAAAAAAAAATCAAAAAGCACACACTGCAGTTATACATGGCTATGAATATATTTGAAGAATTTACTGAATCCCAATTAGTTTTGTAAAAGAACATATTAGAGACTACAGCTAGCTGGGGGGTGTGGATACAGGTTTGTTCAATAACAAAATATGCCAAAATGTCAAGGACGTTTTAGGCTTTTGATGAGGGAACCTCCACAGATAACGTTTTATACACCAGCAAAATGAAGCCATATAATTGCAGGAGCAGGCAACAGTTGCTTGATATACAGGTACGGAAAAGTGTAAAATTAGAAATATATATTTTGGGAATACGAATAACTTCAGGGATATAAAAAACAAAAATAATGGTGTCAAGGCAGTGAAGGTGTGCTATACCTCTCAACCTCGCAGAGCAAAGCATCTGCATAAACCCTAAAATGATGGGGGACAAATAGGGACAGATTTTAAATACTGCTCTTACAATCATAGAAGGTTGATAGAATAATAGGTTTTGCATTAGCATGAATTTTCTGAAGGATGTGAAGTCTTAAACTCAAATGTCTGTCATTATTTAATGACTTCAATCCTCGCCTGTTTGCCAGAAAGGTACAGATTTTAGGAGGAACACACTAAAAATATGACACAAAAATCTGGACATTCTGTGAAAATCTGTACAGTTGAGAGGTGTGCACCCCAAATGTAAGAAAACAAGCAAAAGTGTAATAAAACATTACATATGCTTTTGTCCTCTTACATGCAGAACTTCATCGGAATTCTAAACTGCTGGAAGCCCCCCTCCCCAGGCCTTATATCGTTCTAGTTTTGGGTAATTTAACATTCTGCTCTCCCAGAGTAAAGCTTGCATGGTTAAAGCAATTCCTTCAGCCACTAGCTTCTGCTGAGATGCTTCTAAACTGCAACAGTGGCTGGCCTCCAGCTAAGGGGACATACTATAAAATCAGCAACCTTCTAATGAAGTTAGCAGACCTCCGGCACAAAAAATAAATGTAAATGTTGTGACTCACCTCAAGCAGTCAGAGTAAATAAAACAAGTATTTTTTACTGCATCAGTCACCCTCTTTATGGCTTTACTTATTTTATTTATTTATTTTACATTTTTTGACTGGGAAAGTCCGACTGGATTCATGTCCATTTTCAGCGGAGGCCTGGGGAGAGAAGCTCCAAGGTGACAGATACAAAAAAAAAAAAAAAAAAAAAACAACAAAAACATATTACAAATATGGTACTGACAAAGAATACATAAGCAAACATGAATAGAAGTTCAACAAGTTAGTTACTCCCTGGTGACAGTCAGAGATATATTAAACAATAATTTGATTAATAGATTTTTCACATTCTTGATGAGAGTTAGCTAGGCTTGTTGCAGTGGCAAAGCCAGTTTAGTACCAGATATCATTTGAGTTTGGTTTTAAACTGACCTAGGGAGGAGAGCAAAGTAATATCAGCTGGAAGTGAGTTCCAGGCTCTGCCTGCAGAGTTTGCAAAAAGGGAATCACCGGCTGCATTGTTAATTTTGATTGTCTGAATTAGTAGTCTGTTAGAGGATCGAAGCAGTCGAGGATTGTTACAGGGGGTGATAATATTTTAAGTGCCAGAGTATTATCCAGATTATAAAGGATTTTATGAGCCATAATCAGTAGGTTATATTGGATTAGACTGGGAAGTTCAAGCCACCCAAGCTAGTTAAGATTGATGCAGTAGTGTGTCCTGAAAGGCAGGCCCATGGCAAACCTGGCAATGTGATTATAACAGGTTGAGAGTTTATTAAGTACAGTCTTGTTTAGATTAGAGAGTAGAGGGATGCATATAGAAGCGTTGAAAGTTGGTGAGAGTGAGCTATGACAACTTTGGCTGGAGGGGTTAGGAAGGCTTTTATTCTGTACAGTGACCCTAGTTTTTTATTGATGGTTTTGATTAATTGGTTTACATGTAGGTCGAATTTTAGGTTATTATCAATAATGACACCTAATAGTTTTGTAGAGGGGTCAGGGGAGATTATTGTGCCATCATTTGCCTTTATGGTAAAGGTAAAAGCAGCAGACCTTTGTGTTGGTGAAAATAACAGCATTTTAGTTTTTTGGGGATTTAGTAACAATCAGCGTTCAGAGAGCAAGTTTTCAATAGTATTGAAGGTTGACTGGGTAGCAGTAGGAGATGTAGCAGAGAAAATCAGGGTGGAGTCATCAGCATATTGGATACAGGTGACATTTGGGATGACAGTATACAAGTTGTTAATAAAGATGTAAAACAGTAGGGGCCCTAGTATAGAGCCTTGTGGTACTCCAAGGGTGTTAGGTAATGGGTTAGAGAGCTTGTTCTGCCAGAGAAAAGCCTGCTGTCTTCCACTGAGGTAGGATTTAAACCATTGAAGGGCTTTAGAATCTAGACAGAAAGTTTGCAGGGTGTGAATCAAAAGTTGGTGGTCAACCATGTCAAATGCCTTGGAAAGATCCAAGAGGAGGGCTGAGAATATGTGATTATTGTTACGGTTATTGTTTATGGTATTGGTAAAAGCTAGTAGGGCTGAAGTAGTGCTGTGGTGTGGATGGAAGCCGTGTTGGGTATCTGTCATGAGGTGATTCTGGATTAGGTGGTGCATGAGCTGTTTGTGTATACATTTTTCCATAATCTTTGCAAGTGGAGAAAGTAAAGCTATTGGTCCATAATTGAAGAATTCAGTGGGGGAACCTCCTTTATGTAGTGGGATTATGTAGGATGTTTTCCAAATGGTGGGAATTTTAGCCTCAACTATGGTACGATTAATTAGTATTGATACTGGGTAGGCAATAGCATCAGCTGATTTTTGAAGGTACTCTGCGGGGAGTTGATCAGCGAAGAGTGTGGTGGGTTTTAATTTTTTGATCAAGGTACGGATAAGTGACATGGATACTGGTTGGAAGCTGAATGAGGGCAGGTTCCTAGGGATGGTACTATCAGGGCCGGGGGAGCTAGGAGGTAATTGGCTAGCTAGGGGCTTGAATTGTCTCAGTATAGAAATGGTTAAAATTGTCTGAAACATCCTTGGGGGGCTTATCAATGGTAGCAGAGGGGATGGGGGTAGAAGTTTTTCCAGGATGAAGTAGATTATTCAGACCTGCCCAGATCTTCTGAGGGTTGTTCTGGTTTGCTGTCTATAAATTACAGTAGTATTGTTTTTTGTCTTGTAGAATGGATTTTTTAGTTTCATTCCTAGCTTGCCTGTATTGTATTTAACATGATGCTGGGGGTCTTTAGTAGAGCGCCATAGAGCCCAAAACTTGTTTCTACTGGTAATTTTTAGTCTAGACTCTTTAGAGAGCCATGGTGCAGTTTTTCCTTTTGTTCTCTTTGAACGGGCAGGTGAATGCAAATCAAGGATTTCAAGAAATGTATTGTTAAAATATGCAACTGCCTCCTCTAAAGGGAGGTGTTTTAGAATAGACCAGTTACAGGAGTTAAGTTCCTGTTGGAATTTGGCAGGGTCAAAGTCTTTTTTGTTTCTGACTTTTCTGAGTAAGGGTTGTTGGGGATTAATGGCTTTTTGCTTAACTATATAAGTGAGAAGGTGGTCACTTAGGTCATCGGGGAGGGTACCAATGGTTTACTTAGATTAACAGTGTTCCAAGACAAAGTTGTACTTTTATTAGATATTCCCCAGTTGTATTCCTCACATCAAATTTATACACAATTTTATCATTATTTAAATCCATCTTCTTTATGTCTCTCTCGTCTTCCTAAATCGCCCCTCTTGGTCCAGCCTTCTCCATTTGCCCACACTCACTCCACTCCCCTACCTTATCCCAATCCAATTTGCCCTGCCCATCTCTAGTCTTATACTGTCTTATCATCATCCATACCCAACCAATAAAATGACATAATTTTACACCAACAACATCCACTTCCTTAACTAGCCCCTCCTCCCTTTACTCAACATTCTGTTCATCCAGGAGTAACACAAACTCCTTCTTCTCTACTATAATATACTAATCATATAAACATTCTTACTATAATATACTAATCATATAAACATTCTTACTATAATATACTAATCATATAAACATTCTTACTATAATATACTAATCATATAAACATTCCTACTATAATATACTAATCATATAAACATTCTTACTATAATATACTAACCATATAAACATTCTTACTATAATATACTAATCATATAAACATTCTTACTATAATATACTAATCATATAAACATTCTTACTATAATATACTAACCATATAAACATTCTTACTATAATATACTAACCATATAAACATTCTTACTATAATATACTAATCATATAAACATTCTCTACTATAATATACTAATCATATAAACATTCTTACTATAATATACTAATCATATAAACATTCTTACTATAATATACTAATCATATAAACATTCCTACTATAATATACTAATCATATAAACATTCTTACTATAATATACTAATCATATAAACATTCTTACTATAATATACTAATCATATAAACATTTCTACTATAATATACTAATCATATAAACATTCTTACTATAATATACTAATCATATAAACATTCCTACTATAATATACTAATCATATAAACATTCCTACTATAATATACTAATCATATAAACATTCTTACTATAATATACTAATCATATAAACATTCTTACTATAATATACTAATCATATAAACATTCCTACTATAATATACTAACCATATAAACATTCTTACTATAATATACTAATCATATAAACATTCTTACTATAATATACTAATCATATAAACATTCTTACTATAATATACTAATCATATAAACATTCTTACTATAATATACTAATCATATAAACATTCCTACTATAATATACTAATCATATAAACATTCCTACTATAATATACTAACCATATAAACATTCTTACTATAATATACTAATCATATAAACATTCTTACTATAATATACTAATCATATAAACATTCTTACTATAATATACTAACCATATAAACATTCTTACTATAATATACTAATCATATAAACATTCTTACTATAATATACTAATCATATAAACATTCCTACTATAATATACTAATCATATAAACATTCCTACTATAATATACTAATCATATAAACATTCTTACTATAATATACTAACCATATAAACATTCTTACTATAATATACTAACCATATAAACATTCTTACTATAATATACTAATCATATAAACATTCTTACTATAATATACTAATCATATAAACATTCTTACTATAATATACTAACCATATAAACATTCTTACTATAATATACTAATCATATAAACATTCTTACTATAATATACTAATCATATAAACATTCTTACTATAATATACTAACCATATAAACATTCTTACTATAATATACTAATCATATAAACATTCTTACTATAATATACTAACCATATAAACATTCTTACTATAATATACTAATCATATAAACATTCCTACTATAATATACTAATCATATAAACATTCTCTACTATAATATACTAACCATATAAACATTCTTACTATAATATACTAACCATATAAACATACTTACTATAATATACTAACCATATAAACATACTTACTATAATATACTAACCATATAAACATTCTTACTATAATATACTAATCATATAAACATTCTTACTATAATATACTAATCATATAAACATTCTTACTATAATATACTAACCATATAAACATTCTTACTATAATATACTAACCATATAAACATTCTTACTATAATATACTAACCATATAAACATTCTTACTATAATATACTAATCATATAAACATTCTCTACTATAATATACTAATCATATAAACATTCTTACTATAATATACTAACCATATAAACATTCTTACTATAATATACTAATCATATAAACATTCCTACTATAATATACTAATCATATAAACATTCTTACTATAATATACTAACCATATAAACATTCTTACTATAATATACTAATCATATAAACATTCCTACTATAATATACTAATCATATAAACATTCTTACTATAATATACTAATCATATAAACATTCTTACTATAATATACTAATCATATAAACATTCTTACTATAATATACTAATCATATAAACATTCCTACTATAATATACTAATCATATAAACATTCTTACTATAATATACTAATCATATAAACATTCTTACTATAATATACTAATCATATAAACATTCTTACTATAATATACTAATATAAACATTCTTACTATAATATACTAATCATATAAACATTCTTACTATAATATACTAATCATATAAACATTCTTACTATAATATACTAATATAAACATTCTTACTATAATATACTAATCATATAAACATTCTTACTATAATATACTAATCATATAAACATTCTTCTGTTATTTCTCCTGACTACCCTCACACACCCATCCTCATCCTCACCATGGTACCTACCTAAAGGTTCTCAGTACCTTCCCCTACCACAAGTAACACCAAACTACTTTAAAAAATAGTAATATCTTTATAATTCCTCCCTTTTTACCCCTTCCTATGTCCATCTGTTCAAAAAACAAGCATGTCTACTCCAGTCACAATTGTAATCACAAGTCAGCCGTCCTATCAAAACCTAAATATATGTGGCTACATCTACTAAAGCTTCATCTCTTAGATGACACCCGTCCCAGTCCAGGACCCCATTCACAAATCCCATCCCTTTCACAATCTCTGCCTCATCCATTATATTCAAAAGTGCTTCTCCTCTTTAATATCAGTGTCAGAAGTATCTGTAACAAACTATCTGAGGTACATGCCTGGATATCCTAGCACCTCCCTGACATAATCATACCCGCAGAAACATGACTAAAGCAGGAAATTCATGATGAAGAAGTGGATCCTCCAGGCTGTAGCATCCTTAGACTAGATAGGAAAAAGAAAAAAAGCAGATGGGGTTGCCATTATATATAAACAAACACTCAATCTCTCTCTTTATCTAAGTACCCCTCCAGCTGAGGAATGGCTAAAATCCTGATGGTTACTCTAAAAATAACCATAAAAACATAACTATTGTAGAAGTATATATCCCCCCATAAATAATATTAACACAACTGAGGAATTCCTCTTGTGGGCTTCTTCATCTACTTGTCAAGAAACCCTCATAATAGGAGATTTTAATATTTTTGGCTAATAGTAAAAATGTATCCTTCAACAAAAATTTTAACCTCTGTCTATTTACTGAAGTTATACATACCGCAACAAGATGCAACAAAAACAGTAACAAAGCACCCTGTACTGGGTCCTCACAAATTTTCCAATAAAAAATACTTGCACCCACCCACTACCATACCCACCCCTACCAATTCAACACTTTCTTCACTCGAACAGTTGCCTCACTCGTAAAATACAAAATAACTACCTCTATACCTATACAAGCATCTTTTCAACAAGCAAATATGATATCTCTCAAACCCATACAAAACTCTTTTATCAAAAACATTTCCTCATACTTAAACCTACCTCTCTTGCCCCAGATAACCTTCCTCCTGAATATATTAAACCAGCACCAGATGCAGTAGCCTACCGAGTAAGGGTTCTAATCAGGCTCTCTGTCAAAGAGAGCAGACTCTCTGCTGTGGAAGAAATCCTATGTTATGCCACTTTAGAAAGGTGGGCACTCTGCAGAATTCACCAACTATCAGCTGACTGATATCCTCTCCTCTCTATCCAAAATACTAGATAAATGCAGCCATCACAAAGTGCTAAAATCCACACTGGAAACTAATCTATTCTCTCGTACCCGACGCGGCTTCCTCACACATCACAACAGACACTGCACTCCTCAGTTTCTTTACTCACAGTAACCAACACCAGAAGTCCAATTGGACCGGACAGTCCATCCCTGTCATGGTTCTCCAGTTACTTATCTGACGTACACCAGGCAGTCATATGGACCACTGACACCCCCTCCTTTCTCTTTATGTCTGTATGGGTTCTACAAGGCTCCATCCTATGGCCACTCTTATTTAATATTTTCATTAATGACTTAAACAAATCAATGAAAAATGTCTGTGTGGTACAGTATGCAAATGATTCAGCACTTCTCTGATGAGCTAAAACTATTGAAAAATTACAGCGACTAACACAGGAAACCCCCCTTCTTTCTATACAGGCATGGCTCTATGATTCACAGCCTTTACTGAATCCCCCAAAAAACAAAATTATCTTGTTTACTTGTAAAACGTTCCAAGAGAACAAATCAGACTTCACCATAATCTCTTAAAATAATACCACAATTGCATATGTGTCACACACCCTGCTGTTAAGAGTAGTAATGGATGAAAATATGAAATTTCATCTCCAAATAAAAGAAACTCACAAAAACACGTCAAACCCTTATTCTCCTCCACAGAATTAACTCATTGTTACTGAAGAAGAACACGTAAGTATAGCCAGAGCATATCTACTTCCAACCCTTCTGTAATGGGCCCCCATATTTATCAATCTACAAACCACCCAACTGAACCTTCTAGAACAGTGCTATAATAATATTATTACAAAATCTGCAGTGAACATACCGTTCACGTCACACCATTGCTTAGCTGTAAGAAAGCTCCTCTGGTTAGAACTCCCTCAATACTTGTCTTACTCTGAACTGAATATGACATAAACTCTAACCCACAGCCATGACAAATACCAACGCTAGCCAATATTCTTATTCGGTATATTCCAAATAGAACCCTATGATCAAGTGAGAAAGCCTTACTAAAGGTAACTAAATCAACTAACTCAGCAGGGGATTGTAGTCTCATGAAAATGTGGACTGCCATTCCATTCCCTGTAAGAGTAGATGCTTCACACCAACCTTTAAAAAAAAGTCAAAAAATGCATCTGATGGATTATTGCAGTTGATCTTGTTCCACTCCTGACTAAAATAATATTTCTTCTTACTTAATCCATTATTAACTGCTCCAGCTTGTCTATTCTTTTAAATCAAGCTGGTATTCTATGCGTTCTCTCTCATCACTACATTGTCTCCTCAGGCTGTTTTATATCCGTGTTCCTTTCTTTTTTTTCAAAATAATTTTTATTAACTTTAAGAAATTAAAACTGTACAGATTCAAACAATCACAAAAAAGAAAGAAAAAAAAACTATTTACCGAAGTCCACAACACAATTTAGAATAGTAAACAAAGCCTTTAATATTTTTCTAATAAATCATTTAGTTTTTGCCAGCATTTAAAGTATAGTAGCAGGAGAAAAGACAGAGATGGGACATTGGATGACAGGTTAAGGAGGAGGAGGAAGTAGCTTAAGTACAGAGTAAGAGTAGATGTGTAAAGGGAAAAGTGTAGTGGATAGATAACCGAGTGCCCTAGCAGTGACATGGGTATTGACTAAGGGGTTAGAATCACAGATGGAACTGGAAGGAAGTTAGAGAAGTGGCATTCTTTCGATGATGAAGCTGAAGTCAGAGGGCCAGAGCAAGGGGGGAGGGGCGGGGTCAGCCAGGTGGTATAGTTACATTTTGCTGATTATGCATTTATAAATTGTAGAATTTTCTGCTTATTTACTGCTGTACAACTGATGGAAAACTACAGTGTAAAATCCTATTTATTGTTTTGTGTAAGTTCATGTGGAGCTTTTCTTCCTGGGCATGTGCTGAAAGGGTGCCTGTCCATTCAGCTCATCCTGTTAAACAAATGTAAATAAATAAATACATGATTCTGTTTATTTTTTCACCTTGCTAAATATGGCTTTTTAAAGCCACACTCAGAAAGGTTTACGTAAAACAGCACGTCCTTATAGTTCAGCCTTTTTTCCACTTTCTAAAAGTGAAGGTGGTTTAGTGATTATACAAATAGCAGGTGTTTGCTTTTATGAATTCCTACTTTATAACAGCTTAATATGTTGCCATGAAGCGATGGACCTGTATTTCACTGGACTTTTACTGATACTCTGCTAGAATATGCTTGTTCTTCAGTCTGGGTGATGCTCATTGTCTAAAAAGCATTTAATAAATACTTACATAGTAAAGTCGACGAGCATTTAATAAATACTTACACAGTAAAGTGGACAAGCATTTAATAAATACTTACATAGTAAAGTGGGTGAGCATTTAATAAATACTTACATAGTAAAGTGGACGAGCATTTAATAAATACTTACATAGTAAAGTGGATGAGCATTTAATAAATACTTACATAGTAAAGTGGGCAAGCATTTAATAAATATTTACATAGTAAAGTGGACAAGCATTTAATAAATACTTACATAGTAAAGTGGACGAGCATTTAATAAATACTTACATAGTAAAGTGGATGAGCATTTAATAAATACTTACATAGTAAAGTGGGCAAGCATTTAATAAATACTTACATAGTAAAGTGGACAAGCATTTAATAAATACTTACATAGTAAAGTGGACGAGCATTTAATAAATACTTACACAGTAAAGTGGACGAGCATTTAATAAATACTTACACAGTAAAGTGGACAAGCATTTAATAAATACTTACATAGTAAAGTGGACGAGCATTTAATAAATACTTACATAGTAAAGTGGATGAGCATTTAATAAATACTTACATAGTAAAGTGGACGAGCATTTAATAAATACTTACATAGTAAAGTCGATGAGCATTTAATAAATACTTACATAGTAAAGTGGACGAGCATTTAATAAATACTTACACAGTAAAGTGGACAAGCATTTAATAAATACTTACATAGTAAATTGGGCAAGCATTTAATAAATACTTACATAGTAAAGTGGACGAGCATTTAATAAATACACAGTAAAGTGGACAAGCATTTAATAAATACTTACATAGTAAAGTGGACGAGCATTTAATAAATACTTACACAGTAAAGTGGACAAGCATTTAATAAATACTTACATAGTAAAGTGGGCAAGCATTTAATAAATACTTACATAGTAAAGTGGACGAGCATTTAATAAATACTTACATAATAAAGTGGGCAAGCATTTAATAAATACTTACATAGTAAAGTGGACGAGCATTTAATAAATACTTACACAGTAAAGTGGACAAGCATTTAATAAATACTTACATAGTAAAGTGGACGAGCATTTAATAAATACTTACATAGTAAAGTGGACGAGCATTTAATAAATACTTACATAGTAAAGTGGATGAGCATTTAATAAATACTTACATAGTAAAGTGGACGAGCATTTAATAAATACTTACATAGTAAAGTCGATGAGCATTTAATAAATACTTACATAGTAAAGTGGACGAGCATTTAATAAATACTTACACAGTAAAGTGGACAAGCATTTAATAAATACTTACATAGTAAATTGGGCAAGCATTTAATAAATACTTACATAGTAAAGTGGACGAGCATTTAATAAATACACAGTAAAGTGGACAAGCATTTAATAAATACTTACATAGTAAAGTGGACGAGCATTTAATAAATACTTACACAGTAAAGTGGACAAGCATTTAATAAATACTTACATAGTAAAGTGGGCAAGCATTTAATAAATACTTACATAGTAAAGTGGACGAGCATTTAATAAATACTTACATAGTAAAGTGGGCAAGCATTTAATAAATACTTACATAGTAAAGTGGACGAGCATTTAATAAATACTTACACAGTAAAGTGGACAAGCATTTAATAAATACTTACATAGTAAAGTGGATGAGCATTTAATAAATACTTATATAGTAAAGTGGACGAGCATTTACTAAATACTTACACAGTAAAGTGGGCAAGCATTTAATAAATACTTACATAGTAAAGTGGACGAGCATTTAATAAATACTTACATAGTAAAGTGGACGAGCATTTAATAAATACTTACATAGTAAAGTGGGCAAGCATTTAATAAATACTTACATAGTAAAGTGGACGAGCATTTAATAAATACTTACATAGTAAAGTGGACGAGCATTTAATAAATACTTACATAGTAAAGTGGGCAAGCATTTAATAAATACTTACATAGTAAAGTGGACGAGCATTTAATAAATACTTACATAGTAAAGTCGACGAGCATTTAATAAATACTTACATAGTAAAGTGGGCAAGCATTTAATAAATACTTATATAGTAAAGTGGGCAAGCATTTAATAAATACTTACATAGTAAAGTGGACGAGCATTTAATAAATACTTACACAGTAAAGTGGACAAGCATTTAATAAATACTTACATAAGTAAAGTGGGCAAGCATTTTATAAATACTTACATAGTAAAGTGGACGAGCATTTAATAAATACTTACATAGTAAAGTGGGCAAGCATTTAATAAATACTTACATAGTAAAGTGGATGAGCATTTAATAAATACCTACATAGTAAAGTTGGCAAGCATTTAATAAGTACGTACATAGTAAAGTAGGTGACTGATTGGATCTGTAACAAACAGTGAGTGACGATTCACAGCTTTTTTCATTCAGGGCAGTAGTTATGGACAGTGTCCCCCAAAGTTCTGTTTAAGGACCCATCTTGCTTTATGTAGTATTTTCACACATCACAACATCTAAAACCTATTGGATATCAAAATATGCTGATGATATCAGAATAAATGCCCCAACCACCAGTAGTAAGAATGTTAACTATCTTATCAGAGTGTCTAATTACCTTAAGATTAAACATTAATCAAAGAAAGAACTGAGTAATGCTTTTAACACATGCAAATCCAAATCCACTAAAAGAATCACAGGCCTAAAGCAGATGCCCTATGCTGACCATCTAAAAAAACTCCAGCTATACTCTGTGGCATATCGTCTACTCAGAGGCGAGCTCTGCTTAACATACAAGGTCATGTCAAACCCTGAGCTGTTGGACATGCTCCAGTTAAAGAAATCCCAATCCCTCAGAGCCACACGCTCCAGGGATATAAACCTTGTCATCACAATGAACAAAACATGCTGGAGGGATAGGTTCCTGACCCAGAGACTCCCCATACTCTGGAACAGACTGCCCATACATGTCAAGCAGAGCACCTCCTTGGCCCTCTTCAAAAGGAACCTTGACGATTGGATGGGAGATAGGAAATTCACCCCAGGGATCATGTCAGTCGCCCTGCTATAAGGGGACCAGGGAAGTAAATATTTTGGGAAGAAATATCCAGGGAATTGTTATGGCTAGGCTTGTATGGGCCGTAGGGCCGACAGCCTAGTAGCAACCTATGAACCTATGAACCAAACCAAAATAATTACGGGCTGTTTACAGCTATCCATGTTAAACAAATATAAAGACCTTGGTATTAAAATCAGTGACAGATAGAAATTAATGCACATGTACAAGCAGCAAGAACTAAAGCTTTGAGTATAACAGGATTAATTATTTTAACACCTTTATTAACTTCACATATTACACAGTGAGAGGGATACATATACAGTTATAATAAAGCAAACATACTAAGGCATAGATTTTTTCCTTTTTATGTGTTATACGTATATGGTTTATTTCTTAACAATTATAAATCAGTAGAGCATTACTTAGCTGCTCCAACCCTGCTTTCCCTGAAATTTCACTCCTTATCCTGAACATTATTCTGCATGTATTGTTCCCACAGACATTTGTTTCTGTGTAGTTTGTTCCTTCCCTTTTATAAAGATCCCATCTCCAGTTCTTTTACCTCCATTACAGCCGATCTTCAGTTCCTTTACCGCCATTATAGCCCATCTCCAGTTCTTTTACCTCCATTACAGCCCATCTCCAGTTCTTTTACCTCCATTACAGCCCATCTCCAGTTCTTTTACCTCCATTACAGCCCATCTCCAGTTCTTTTACCTCCATTACAGCCGATCTTCAGTTCTTTTACCTCCATTACAGCCGATCTCCAGTTCTTTTACCTCCATTACAGCCGATCTCCAGTTCTTTTACCTCCATTACAGCAGTCAGTAATTTTGTTACAGCTGCTTTAACTTTTAATTTCTATTTTCTAGTATTGCTTTTTTTTTTTGGTTACCAACATCAGCAAACTTAGTAGGGCCTTACTATGTCTAGACAATTCAGTTTCTGTACACCAGTTGAAAAATAATTTCTTTAGTTACAATAATTTGCTTCTCCAACATTTCTTACAAAGTAACCCTAGGGAAGTTTTAAAAGATACCAACTTGTTACTCTCCTTAGGGTCATGTTTCCACATATCCTTTTCTTTCACATTACAGCTCCAACAATTGTTGTCTACATGTAGAAAAATGCTCTGAAGTCTACTTGGGTATAAAAACACCTGAGTAAACACTTCCATGGAAAAAACAGAAATCTTCTAGAGTTTGTTGCCTACTTGGGAGCCATAGAAATATCCTCTAATTGTTCTTTTATATAGTGCTTTTCAGTGTCTTTTGCCAGTGTTTTCTAACCTCCTCTGATTGATTGTTGTAGTTATCATGCATTATTTTATATGCTCTGCTAATTATCTCTTCTTTAATTACAGCTTCTGTTTTAGACACAGCTATAAACTCAGCCAAGGCTGCTCTTTTATTTAACACCCCCCCCATCCCTACACAGCTATAAACTCAGCCAAGGCTGCTCTTGTATTTAACACCCCCCTATCCCTACACAGCTATAAACTCAGCCAAGGCTGCTCTTTTATTTAACACCCCCTATCCCTCCACAGCTATAAACTCAGCCAAGGCTGCTCTTGTATTTAACACCCCCCTATCCCTACACAGCTATAAACTCAGCCAAGGCTGCTCTTTTATTTAACACCCCCTATCCCTACACAGCTATAAACTCAGCCAAGGCTGCTCTTGTATTTAACACCCCCCTATCCCTCCCTCTTTTCCTAAACTCGTTATCAATCTCTGGCGAGGCAGTGCAGCCCCTTACCCACTGTCCAAGCTTCTGCTCGGCCTCATCCCACTCTTTCTGACTTCTCCCTCCCTAGTTATGTGCTCACAGTGCCTTGGTTCCTTGGTTAATTTCTCCAGTAAATTCCAACTCCCTCTTGCCTGTTTGCTTTGCCCCTACTTGCAGGCATTGCTTCTGGAAAGATCTCCTTACATCATTCCGATGTTGTTTAGTTTTCAAAATACTTTTTGTGGTTGCAAAGTCTCAGTAACTTAGCAGGCAGAACTCTTGCCTTTGATGGAGAAGCCTGCAAAAGTACAGTTGTGTACACTTACCATAAATGTAGATGTTTGAGTGTCTTCACTGTTGCAGTCATCATTGCAGGGTTCTTCCTGCTGGCAGGCAGCCCTCAGTCGGCCAGAATCCCAAAGTCCGGGTCCAGCGTCGGCTGTTCAGTCATACTCCCTGACGTCAGAGCGCCAGGAGTACAAAGCTGCCAACCGACGCCATGCTCTCCAGTTTTTCTTGCCCCAGATGCCAGGTGCCCAAAAGTGAAGGCTAATAATAAAACAAAAATGTAACAAACAAAAAACCCCATACTCTATAGCAAATACACCTCAGAAGAAGGGTGAAGTAAGAAACCACAGTAATGAAAGTATAAGAGGGGACAGGAGGGTGGGTAACCCAGATTGTAACAGTGAAGACACTCGAACATCTACATTTATGGTAAGTGTACACAACTGTACTATGTTCATCGTGTTTCACTGTTGCAGTCATCACTGTAGGGTTGAATCCCAAAGCTGAGATAAAGGGTGGTGGTTATAGAGTAGAAGGGGCGGCTAGAAGGCCCTGCAAGACTGCAGAAGCAAAGCCTGCCCTAGACTTAGAGTAAAGAGGGAGATTATAGTGCTTAGAAAAAGTATGCACTGAACTCCAAGTTGCAGCTTCCAAAATATCTTTGGTAGGTACTCCCCCGAGAAAGGCAGCTGAAGTAGCAGCTGCTCTGGTAGAGTGAGTCCTAATTTTTCCTAGGATTTGCTTTCCATAATGAGAGTAACAAAATCTGATTCCATGAGCAATCCATTTAGAAATGGTCTGTTTTGAAATAGCTTTGCCTTGAGAATTTGTTGCATAAGAAACAAACAGTTGCCCTGTTTTCCTGATATTCTTGGTTCTGTCCAGGTAAAAACGTAGTTGCCTGTGTACATCCAAGGAATGCAAGATCCTTTCCCCCTTATTTTGTGGATTAGTGAAAAAAGTTGGCAGGTGAATAGTTTGATTTAAAGCCACTTTGGAAACCACCTTAGGCATGAAAGTAGGATTAGTCCTTAAAGAGACCCTGTCTTGATGAAAACTAATACAAGGTTCCACAGCCATGAGAGCTTGTAACTCTGAGACTCTCCTGGCTGAAGTCAAAGCCAGTAGGATAGCCATCTTCCATGATAAATACTTAATGTCAGATGTGGCAGCAGGCTCAAAAGGAGGCAGAGTGAGTTTTTCCAGAACATAATTGAGGTCCCAAGCAGGTATGGGTGGTGTCCTAGGGGGCCTTAAATTCTTTGCTCCTCTGAGATATTGTTTCAGAAGTGGATGTGAAAAGACTGGAGGATCTGTATTGCATTGTGCAGAGATAGCTGAGGCATGTATTTTTATGGAGGAGAAGGATAAACCCTTACGTAGCATGTCTGTCAGGTAAAGTAAAATCAGTGGGATGTTAGGAATGAGGGGATCCGAATCCCGAGCATGCATCCAGGTGCAAAATCTCTTCCATTTACCTGCATAAGATTTTCTAGTGCTAGGCCATCTGGCTTCTAAGATGACATCCATGACCTGTTTGGGAAGGAAAGGATTAATCATAGACCCTAAATTCGCCAGGCTGCCAGGCTGAGAGTTTTGACATGAGAGTGCAGAACCTGGCCCTGGTGTTGGGACAAAAGATTTGGAATCTGAGGTAGAATCCAAGGAGGCTCCTGGGATAGATTCATCAGTGTTGAGTACCAAAATTGTCGAGGCCAAAATTGACAAGGCCAATTTGGGGCCACTAAAATCATCTTGGGTTTGTCCTGTTTAATCTTTAATAACACTCATGGAAGAAGAGGTAGTGGAGGAAAGGCATACCCCGAGAGGTTCCTCCAACTGAATGAGAGAGCATCCACTTTCCATGCTAGTTTGTGATATGTCCTTGTGCAAAAAGTCTGTAACTGGTAGTTGAGGGGAGATGCAAATAGATCTATGTCCGGCAGCCCCAGGCTTCTGTAATCATCTTGAATATTTGGGTGTCTAGCATCCATTCGTGTGGGTCTGACATGTTCCTGCTCAGGCTGTCTGCCAGAATATTTTGTTTCCCTGGCGGGAACTGAGCTTCTAGATCCACTTTGCAAGCTAGAGCTGTGTTCCATAGAGTCATGGCTAGTCTGCAAAGGGGGTAGGAGTGTGAACCCCCTTGCTTGTTTATGTACCACATAACTGTGGTGTTGTCTGTCCATATCAGTAGTTGTCCTGGCTGTAGAAGAGCCCTGAAAGCCAAGAGGGCATTCTGTACAGCTAACATCTCTTTTAAATTGATATTTTGGTGCTTCTGATCCTCTGTCTAAAAACCTTGCAGGCCTTTCCCCTGCAAGTGAGCTCCCCATGCGTAATCCGAGGCGTCTGTGGTTAACACTTGGCTGGCTGGAGGCAGACTGAAGGCTTTCCCTTTGTTGTGAAGACATGCCATGGTCCACCAATGGAATTCCTTTTGCAGGCAAGGCAAGACAGCTATCTGTGTGTCTAGACTGTGGCAATGCTGGGATCATACACTTTTTAGGTACCATTGTATTTTTCTCATATGTAGTCTTGCATTTGGTATGAGAAGGATGCAGGAGGCCATGTAAGCCAGAGCCTGCAGGAATTTCCTTGCAGTTAGCTGAGACATTAATGCCAAGGTTTTGAAAGTTGAAGCCAGCTGTAGTTGTTTTTTGGATGTCAGGAATGCCATCTGGGTTGTTGTGTTTAGAAGAGCACTCAGAAAAGTTATCTGTTGTGTGGGTGTCAAATTTGACTTTTTTATGTTCACAGTGAATCCCAGGTACTTGAGTAGATTTTGAACAAATTCCAGGTGCTGGAGTAAGACATCCTTGCTGTCTGCTTGAATAAGGCAGTCGTCCAGATAAGGGTAAATTTGAATTCCCTGGAGTCTGCAATAAGCTACTACTAGTGCCAGGCACTTGGTGAAGACCCTGGGCGCAGTAGACAAGCCAAAGGACAGCGCAGATAATTCATAATGTTTCGATCCGGCCTTGAACCTGAGGTATTTTCTGACTCCTGTCTGATAGGGATGTGTAGGTAAGCCTCCTTTAAATCCAATGTCACCATCCATGCATTTTTGCTCAACATTGACAGGAGCTGCTGCAGAGTAAGCATCTTGAACTTTGGTATCTCCAGGAAAGTATTTAAAACTGACAGATCCAGGATAGGTCTCCATGAATTTTGTTTTCTGGAAACTAGAAAGAGCCTCAAGTAAAAGCCTTGCCCTGTCTCTGATTGTGGAACCAGTTCTATGGTCCTCATAGCCATGAGGGAACCCACCTGGTTTAATGCCTCTGCCCACTGGTGTTTTGGTAGGTCTGGTCATCCGTTTGGTCTTGGCAAGGCATGAAAGTGGAATTTGTAACCTTTTGAAACTACATCCAGAACCCACTTGTCTTGGGTTATGTAAGTCCAATTTTGTTGAAAAAGAGAGAGTTTTCCTCCTAGAGGGGCTTCCAGGAGAGAAGTTCCTGGAGCCATGCAGGGGGAGTCATTGAGCCTGTTTTCTGTAAGATTGAGGTCTGTCCTCTCCACCCCTGGGGGTGGAAGCACTCCACTGTCTAGGTTTGTAAGAGGTCTGTGCTTGGGCCCTCCCTCTGGAGCACCTATATCTACCCCTCTGAGACCTGTCCGAGCTGGGAAAGGACCAATTTTTAGTTGGACAATTTCTGCTAAATCTAGGGGGCTGAACTTGTAAGAAATCCTTAACCGTTTGCATGGATTTTGCCTTATCCTCCATTTTCTTTATGACCTCTTCAGCCTTAGACCCATACAAAACATTATGCTGAACAGGAGCATCCAGTAACTTTGCTTTCACTTGATCAGGTAAATTTTGTTCCTTTAACCAAGCATGCCTTCTAATGACTGTGCCAGTGGCAGCCACCCTGCATGAAGCATCCAAGACATCAAAACCACAGTGTAAGCCATGCTTCCCCACCTGCTCAGTAGCATGCATCAAATCGTGTAATTCCTTATTATCTACACATGCAGGAATGATACCTAGCTTTTGTTTCATAACAGACAGCAGGAATTTCTGATATTTTAGCATATGAAATTGGCAATTTAAAGCCCTGATAGATAAAATAGCAGAAGTGTACACTTTTTTGCTCCATCTCTCCAAAGCTCTGGAATCCTTATCTGTCGGAATAGGGTTTTTAGCAGAGGCAGCCTTAACACCCTTAGGACCCTGAGAAATGGTTTCTGGATCAGCAGCAGGATTTTTGTAAAGGAACTGGTGGGAGTCAGGGACCCTGTAATATCTGTTAGGCTTAGCAGGGGCTGGAGGAAAGGAGTCAGGAGTTAAATTAACCTCAGAAAAGGCATCATCCACAATATCCAAAATAGGAGGAATAGCCAGGGGTCTATGTTGGGGAAGAAGAAGGAAATCCCTAAGCCTTCTCTTAGATTCAGAGTACTCCTGTCCTTCCCAGTGAAAATGTTCCCTCTTGTCATGTAAAGTTTCCCCAAAAGAAAAATCCTCAGGGGGAGAAGCTGATGGAATGGATTCCTCAGCATCAGAATCCTCATAAGGAGGGAAAGTATATTCCTGTTCAGAGGAAGACACTGAAGAAATAGATGCCTGATCAGAGGATTCAAAATCCAATTCTTGCCTTGGCCTTTTGTCTGGAGGGGGATGTGAACCCCTAATCATGGTTAGTAAGTCCTCCGCCATTTTAAGCAGCTGTTTCTGAGATTTGGGTCCCGGATCAGAAGAGGCCTGGGCTGGTGTCTTTTATTTAGAAGGAGTATTCGCCTTTGCCTTTATCAGAAGCTCTGTAGGCCTGAAAAGCCCCTCGGAAGCCAGTACCTGCACAGCGGCTCCGGACCCATCGGAGGGAGCATTGTCCGAAGATCCTGCAGCTGGACTACATTCAAAGGCCTAGTTGGCTCCTCATGGGAGTCCATTTTGACAATCGGTTCTCAAATGGCCGATGACAGGGGCTGCAAAAGTGCCTCACTAATGACGGCCGAACCTGGAGCTGGCTCTGCTTGTAAACCGTCATCTGATTTGTACCTCGGAGGCCTGTCCTTATCCTTGCGTCATTTGTGAACTCCGGTAGTTGGAAGCGTGTCCGACGACATTTTATAATTAAATCTCCTGCCAAAGTAGTGAAAAGCAAAATCGTACCTCCGCATAATAGTACGTTGGTTAAATCTAGCACAAAACTGACAACTAGCTACATCATGGTCAGGGCCTAAACAAGGAATACAGTAAGAGTGGAAATCCTTATGAGGTATTTGCTTCCCACAAGAAATACAATTATTAACTTTTTCTGACATCGGACTGGAGCAAGAAAAATTAGCTTTGAGAAGAAGAAGTTAGTCTTCGGACTGAAGCACGAAAAAATATCAGGAGTCAGACGACCGGCACTTGCGAACTGCTTCCACCGCACGGCAAGAAAGACTGGAGAACATGGTGTCGGCTGGCAGCTTTGTACTCCTGGCACTCTGATGTCAGGGAGCATGACTGAACAGCCGACGCCGGACCCAGACTTTGGGATTCTGTCCGACCGAGGGCTGCCTGCCGGCAGGAAGAACCCTACAGTGATGACTGCAACAGTGAAACACGATGAACATCTCTATTTACACACCAGGTAGGCAGATTAATTTATAGCACTGACGCTGTAGTTAGAACATAATGGGATGCTGCACTCCTGAGAGGGCCATCCTTGTTAAACCAAGGCCCCAGTCTTCCTGACTTCGATATAAAAGATGCTGTGGTATTTATCAAAAAATTAGGGGTCTTTATGCAAAATAACCAGACAGTTTAAATATTTGCAAATGTACAAAGGAAATTATGTATAAAAGGAGCTCTGTATTACAAATCATAAACAAATAATATCTGTTAATTTTTAAAAAGATATTCCAGATTATAAAACTAAAATAATCATAAAAGAAAAAAATGAACAATAATAAATAATTAATCCGTCCTACTTTTTTGACCATAACCTGATTGTAAGTCTATGCAGAAATTCATTCACACAGCACATCTTATATTAATTCTTGGCATCTTATTAGCTCCATAAGAACAAAATGGCAGAGACAATTACCTATTTTCTCAACATGTGCATCCCATGGAATACCGCAGTCTCCAAATCTTTCAATAGCCATTAATACATGTTTTATTTACTCAAATGGGAATTCCTTCTATAACATACTCCCAAAATTTTAAACTCTGGAACATTTTAAGAAAACATGTTCACCATCATCTGCTACAATGCATCCTTGCCTATGACACCTCATTTCTGCACGAGTTTTATACCTTGTGTTTTGTTTAATGAGTACATTTAGTAAGGGTATCCACTACAAAAAGTCAGACCGCTCTGAAATACCCCAATACCTGATTCTCCCCTTTCTAATTCCCACTGTTTGTTTGCGCTTCTCTTACCATATCCATCATCCTAAAAAAAAAATGTCCATAATACATGTATAATACAGTTTTCTATCAGACATAAAACCATGGAAACTTATTTTCCACCGATGCCTTCTATTTTGAAATTCCGCCATTTCTACTTCTCCACTAAATCTTACCCTGTTTTCTTTTTCATAGGTATCCCCAAATGGCTGATATACTTTAAATAAAAAATAATACATTTAACACATATCTAATGATATATATATATATATATATATATATATATATATATATATATATATATATAGATTCACTTTATAATCTTGAAATACTAAAATACCAAATTTTAGTATCTCAAGACTATAAAGCCGAAAGCCCAAAAAACTGACACCCACAACTGTGAAGTTCAAAATAGTGATCATACACATACACACACCACCACACAAACAAGCACACATACACTTACCTAATGACACTACAACAATCAAAACAACACACACAAACACAACATAATACAAACACAACATAACAAACAAACACACCTATCCTACTTGTAAGCAGGGGGCAAGCCTTCCCTGCGCCCCCCATAACCCCGCTACTTATATATACTAACTCCGAGGAGCACCAAACACACAAACACAAAAAACTCACCACTACACACTCAGACACTCTAAAATCCCTACCGAAAACCCTTACAAGAATACCACTTACCTGAATCCCCAGCTAAATCCACAAACCGCACTTCACGTCACAAACATGACAACACAATGGCGGATTTGACATTTTTGCATTCAATATTATGCAGTTTCTCATAACTGTACATTCGACTTTATAGTCTCAAAATATTAAAATTCGATATTGTATTTCGAGATTATAAATTGAAACCATATATATATATATATATATATATATATATATATATATATATATATATATATATATATATATATAAAAACTGCTGAATGAACTAAATACAACACCCTTTTTGTTTCTTCACTATAAATAGTATTTCTTTGGATGGGATTTAATCATGATCCCCAGTAAAATGAAAAAGAAAATGTCTAATATTTCTTTTCCCCTTTCTTTAGGCAAAATAAAAGTACCAACTACATAACTTTCTACTCCCTTAAGTGTCCCATTTATTAAATAAGATTTCTTCCTAAATGACATTTTGAAAGTTTCCCATTGTCTCGAGCACTTCCAGGCCTTAGCAATAGGGTATGAGTACAGACCATGCCCAGCAAATTTGATAGGTTTGTGGACAGACAGGAGTTTCTGGTAACTGGACCATAATGACCGATTGAGAACATGGTAGTACAGAATGGTATTTAGTGCTCGACAAGTAGATGAATACTGGATAATTTTATAACTGGTAAGAAGCAGTGTATATGTTAGCTGATGGGATAGCTCTAACCAGTTTAGGCTTTCAAGAGCTATACAATGGTGAGTTCGGAAAGGGTGTTTGTTACAGCTGTAACCACTTTTCGTAGCATCGTTTAAGTATTGATTTTTGTGATGCCTGGAGGTTGCTAAGGATGAGAACATCACACAGTAGTGAAGGTAGGAGATAAGTAGTGGCAAGTGTATGTTTAGTTTCATTGGTGAGAACATTTTGGATCTGTAAAGCATCCTTACTTTTTTGGTGATTTTTTTAGGCAATTTGTATATGCAGGTCAAATGTAAGTTTATCATCTCAGATAACTTACTATGATAATTGACTTCAATGGTTGTATTATTAAGAGTAAAGAGAATGATTTGGGGACAAAAAATATTTTTCTGGGTTGAGCATGAGTTGTGAGTTACAAAGCACTGTTTCAGTGACTGTTAAAGCTTCCTGAGTAATTTTTTGTTGATGTGCCAGGTTGTCTGATAAGCATATGTGTGTAGAATCTTCTGCATATTATATTAGGGTGGCCTGTTGCATGGATGTATAGAGGCTGTTGATGAGAATGTTAAAGAGGAGGGGACCAAGGATAGAGCCATGTGGTACACTGGTCATGCCTGGGAGGTATGGAGAGAACATGGAGTGGCATTTTACTGACTGATACTTATCGGACAAGTAGTTTTTGAACCATAGAAGGTGGGCTGAGATAGCCCTATTGAGGACATATGAAGTTCAAGTTTGCTGTGGCAACTGTAGCTAAGGCTTTAGACAAGTATAGGAATAGACTAGTCTGCCATTATCTCTAGCTTTATTGACAGTATATATATATATATATATATATATATATATATATATATATATATATATATATATATATATATATATATATATAGGCTAGAAGTGCAGTGTTAGTATTATGGGAAGGACAGAAGCAAGGTTGTGTGGGTGATAGGAGTTCTTCCTGCAAGAGATTATTTAGCAATTGTTTTTGAATCCATTTTCAAGTATTTTGGGGAATGGGGGTAGGACTGCTATAAATCTAAAGTTCGTGATGTTTTGAATTTCCTCCTTTGTGTTACAGGGATAATGTGTGATTTTTTTTTTCAGAGAGAGGGAATGTACGATTCCTAAATTGATCTTTTATAAGGATTGAGACAGGACCGGCAATGCTATTGGTTGCTGTTTTAAGATACTCACTTGGTAGACCATCAGCTGAAGTATAGTATGGTTCGAGTTTGTTTAAGAGTAGTTTTACATTGGATGTCAGCAAAGGTTTGAAGGTGAAAGTTGATGTGGTGATATGTGACCGTTGGGCAGGTTTGGGATTAGAGATTGGGGAATGCTTGGTTAGCGACTGTATAATATCTACGAAATAAGAGATGAATTCTATTACAGTTTCAAGTGGTGAGCTACTAAATGTATCACTTTCTCTACAGAAGTCAATCCACAAGGAACAGATATGCAATGTGATAGGCTGTTCAGTTTAGTTCAGTGGAGGCAGACATATGGTGTTGCACTAGGAAATGTTTGGGACCTAAATGAAGGAATGCAGTGACCACAAGTACAGAAGGTAAGTACTTCCGCTGGAGGCTTGGAGGTTCTATTACTTTTATAAATTCAGCTAAAATAATGTAATTGCTATTAAATTCAGGGATTATAGCCAATGTTGTCAGAAGTCACCAAGTCCTTCCTAACAGTCATGTGATTAACTTTCTGCAGTTCTGATTGCAGATTGAGGAGGCACAGGAAGTAATCATATTAGTGATATTTCTTTGTTGGATGCATGAAAAATGGAACCCCAGCAACTGTCTGCATCCTTACATACACTATGTAGCAGGTTTCTGGGATTATCAAAGTGTGAGAAAGTCAAATGTCTACACTTATTCATTAGACAATTCAAAAATGTTCTTAAACAGAAATCTCTGAATGAAGCTCTGTGTCTAGAATAAAGAAAGTTGCTGCAAACCTGCCTCAAGACATGGACATGTCATAATTTTTGGTGCAAAGACATCAGCAGTTTTTGTCTGTCTGCTCTGGGCCTTGAATCTTTTGAATTAGCAAGGGAAAAGTGAGGGAAAAAAAAAAAACTACCATAAAGCAACATAAGCCAAACATCCAGAAAGCCAGTAAGTGAAATTCATTTTAGAGTTGCAAAGGCTACCACAATATTTGCACCCTTTTCTTCTGTTAAAAACTGCTCCTTCACAACATTCAGCATTGTTCTAAACCGCTCTGTAACACTGGAGACAGGTGGAGCCTGTTGCGAGATCAGCCTGCCTTCATTCACTGAGAGAGTTTAAACTATTGTGTTTGGCATTCATGAGTCTGATTTATAGTAAATTACTGTACATGGGTGGTTTAGTGATTTATAACTGTAAGAAGTGTGTGTTTGGGGGGTGTGGTGGTGGAGATACTGAAGAAATGTAAGAGTATTTACCGTCCTGGGAATTAAACAAATCATGAACGTTTACTGTTTGGATTGGTTGGTTAAATAATTTACGAAACCTGTCAGAGAAGAATAAATAATAATAAATAATGGTTAATATTTTCCTATGCTGACTGATTCCAGATGTAACCTCACAGAGTAAGTATAGATTATGACCAACTTTCTTTATAATTTTCTCACTGAACTGAATACTTTCAGCTCAGGGTCGCATTTACAAACATCTGTGAAGACTTCTGGTAAGTAACATATCACATTGTAAACACAGAAGAATCAATGAACCAGGAAGCAAGACATCAGATTCTCAGTGCCATGTGCTGAAGTGATTTAATATTGTGCACCATTTTTTTTTTTTTGAAAGAACAGTATGACATTGGTGACTCTGGTTATATCAGAGACATTTCTGTGCATAACCAAGACTGTTGTGACTGAAGAAACCTTCCTCTAAATTGATTATATCTCACTAAACATGTAATTGTGTGAATTGCAGAAGGAGTGAATGCTGAATACACTGCAGATGCTGAGAAGAACACTTTTGGTTGTCAACAAATATTGAAACAATGCTAAATTCATGAACTTTAATCATATTTTAACTTAGGAATGGGGTCCATTCCCGTTCTGGTATTAAAAACCCAAAAGACATGGAGAAATTAAGTCACAAAAACATTTTTCTTCAGTTTCAGACAATACTTTTCTGTAGTTCAGAGGATTCCAGGAAGGGTTCTCTCTCTCTCTCTCTCTCTCTCTCTTTTTCTTTCTGTCTCTCATTCCTGCCTTTCTTTATAGTAAGTTTAAAAAAGATTTGGCAGTGGTGTTTTTATGGTTTCAAATTGCCAGCCTGCCACCCAGCCTTCACTAAGGCAGTAGTGGACTTTCAAAATGACCACAGCTTAATTTTCCTACTTGATAATAACTGAAGACAAGGATTTAGGACATTTCAGATAATGAAACTATAGGATCAATGATTTTGTTTTTAATTATGAGGTTTTAGCTGGCAACTTCCTTAGGGAGGTTATACAGATCAACAGTGATTACCTACAAGAACTGCCTTAGAGGTCTAGTGGGATCAAACTAACGGCTTTACTCTAATCTGAATGAAGAATCTACAGATACTGCTGTTACTTAAGCATTATCATACATTTTTGCAGCTATGTGTAATGAAATCCCAACTACAAATGAAGACCGAAACAACAATGGCACTCAAATTATTGTACCGGAAAGTGCGGACGAAATCAACTAAGTTTTAGGTGTATTCTGTCTAGGATAATCCTTAGAATTATTAAAGATGGAATGGCGTATTCGTTGCTGTGTTAAGTCAGTGATATATTTTGTGCAAATGATTTCTAATGCTTTTTTAAACTTTATGTTGTGGAATAAGTCTACAGAATTACAACAAAACTGAGGACAGGATTAATAAAGATACCTAGTGTTATTCCAGTAACAGAAAACAGACTTGATGTAATACCTTTTATCTGAAAACTGTATTGGTTCAATAAAAGGTATTACATGATGTGAAGGCTTCCAGCCTGAGGCAGGTAGCTAGGGAGGCACCTGATTCTCAAGGAAAGGGGGAATATGTATACTGGGACAAAGGGTTACTATACAGAGAGTGGACCCCTGAGGGAGGGCTAGAAGGTGAGAGTGTACAGCAGTTGGTAGTGCCTAGAGCCTACCATCTGGCCATGATATTCCCTTTGGAGGTCATATGGGCATAAAATGTACAAAGAGACGTATTATGCAGAACTTTTATTGGCCTGGAATTTCCAGAGATGTAACAGGGTACTGCAGGACCTGTGAGCAGTGCCAAAAGGTAGGCAAGGCAGGAGACAAGCTGAGAGCTCCTTTGATGCCTTTGCCTGTGATTGAGGAGCTATTTCAGAGGGTAGCTATGGATATTGTGGGTCCTCTGAGTACCCCAAGTTCCACAGGGAAAAAGTATATCCTAGTGGTAGTGGACTATGCTACACAATACCCTGAGGTAGTGGCTTTGTCCTCCATTGAGGCATAGGAGGTGGCAAATGCTTTGTTAGAGATTTTCAGCAGAGTAGGTTTCCCAAAATAAATACTGACTGACAGAGGTGCCAATTGCATGCCAGACCTGCTGGCTTGTCTGTGGATGTCCTGTGGGGTGAAGCACATGAAGACCACATCGTACCATCCTCAGACTAATGGACTTGTTGAGAGGTTAAACACTACAATCAGGTCCATGCTACAGCATTTGCAGATCAGTTTAAGAGGGAGTAGGACAAATATTTGCCCCATCTGTTGTTTGCTTACAGAGAGGTTCCCCAGGAATCCACATTTTTTTTACCCTTTGAGTTGCTCTATGGGCATAGAGTGAGGGGACCGCTAGATTTAATTTGAGATGAGTAGGAAGGTGAGTGCGAGTCTCACAAGGAGTCTGTTGTGGCAGATGTCCTGAACCACAGGACAAGGCTCAGGGAACTCATGGTCCTGGCCCAGGAGAACCTGGCAGAAGCCCAACAACAGAAAAAGGTTTGGTATGACAGGAATGCTCCAGCTAGAGAGTATACTGTGGGGCAGCAGGTAATGGTTCTCATTCCTGTCAGACACAACACGCTGCAAGTAGCTTGGGAGGGACCCTACAAAGTATAAACAAATACAAACAACTACAAATATAGAAAATGGGAAAAAAGGGGGTCTGATGATGGTGATGATGATGGTGATGATGATGGTGATGGTGATGATGATTATGGTGATGGTGATGATGATGGTGATGATGATGATGCTGATGGTGATGCTGATGATGGTGATGATGATGGTGATGATGGTGATGATGATGCTGATGGTGATGATGGTGATGGTGATGGTGATGATGGTGATGATGATGATCATAATGATGATGGTGAGGATGGTGGTGATGGTGATGGTGATGATGATGATGATTGATGATGATGATGATGGTGATGGTGATGATGGTGATGATGATGACGGTGATGATGGTGACGATGATGATGATCATGATGGTGATGATGATGATGGTGATGATGGTCATGGTGATGGTGATGCTGATGATGGTGATGATGATGGTGATGATGATGGTGATGATGATGATGATGGTGATGGTGATGATAGTGATGGTGATGGTGATGGTTATGATGATGATGGTGATGCTGATGGTGATGCTGATGTTGGTGATGATGATGGTGATGATGGTGATGATGATGGTGATGGTGGTGATGATGATGATGGTGATGATGATGATGATCATAATGATGATGATGGTGAGGATGGTGGTGATGATGATCATGATGATGGTGGTGGTGGTGATGATGATGGTGAGGATGGTGGTGGTGATGATGATGGTGATGGCGATGATGGTGGTGATGATGATGATGATGATGATGGTGATGATGATGATGGTGATGATGGTGGTGAGGATGGTGGTGATGCTGATGATGGTGATGATGGTGATGATGATGATGATGATGGTGATGATGGTGATCATAATGATGATGATGGTGAGGATGGTGGTGATGATGATGATGATGGTGATGATGATGAAAACTGCATGAATTTCAACTCCCACTTTCCTGTATGTTCTGAGATCCTCTTGGATCAGATGATACTTATTATTAGAGCAAGACAACCCTAGCTTTGTTCTCCACACTGGTAAAAGGACCCAAAAGTTGTACCTAAAAATATGAATTTTATTTTTTGTGTTCCAGTAACAGTCTGCCATACACTCCGGAAATAAACTTAAGGCAACAATGTGAGGAAATGTAATCCTCAGTTTCTTGTTAATAAAATGAGGAAAACTTAATCATGAAATTGGCCCTACCAGGAATGCAAATTTCAGCTTGGAGGTGATTTCTCTCAGTCCAGTAAAGGTTCCCTTCTAAGCAAGAAGCTTGTATGAAAATTATATGTCTGCACTATCATGAAATTAATTGTTATGGCCACAATCAGCACACTGAAGCCCCTGTTGCTTATGTGTTATGCCAATTTCTTTTTAAGTACCAGTATAATGGTAGGCCTGTACGTTGAATTCATTTTTAGTTATTGTTTCTTTTCTGGTCACTTAGTCTATCTTGAATGGTCCTGACACAATGCTGTACATGTCTGGTTTAATTTTCTGACCACTTGTAATTCACCAGTTGAACTGGCATTATCATTTCCTGTAATGTGCTGTGCTAAGTGACCCTCAGTTCTATACATGGCTTCCTTGGTCTAACCAGTCAGTTAAAATATCTCAGCTTTCACTGGCCTTTTGTCTTCCAAAAGGCTTCAAGTAGATTTCAGCTTGCTTACTCACATCAGTTCATAACAAAAACACAGGATTTAATAAAAGTTGAAATCTGCTTCCAAACTAAGAATTGAAATCTTTGTTATTCAAAGGGGCTGAGTTCTCCTTCATCAGATCATCTATGGAACACACCACAACCGTGTCAGTGCTGTGGCATTCATATCAGTGTGAAACTTGTTCTTTAAGAAAATATAGAAAAGAATCCTAAAGGCTACATCTGGAAAAAGAAAGCGGAACTTTGCCTTTTAGTGCATCTATAACAATCTGCCCTGAACTCAGGAAATGGACTTGATCCAAAAGTGAGTGGATTTGCAATCCTTATTTTCTATTGATTTAATACAGCAAGGCAGAGGCAAGTGCTAGGAATGTGAATCTCAGCTTGAAAATGATTATTTATTGAATACAAATAAAGGTTTCTTTCTAAAAAAGAAAAACTGAAACTAGCAAGGCAAGACTATTATGAACTGAAGTTTTAGGCTTATTCGGGCTGATCCTGAAATAGGTAAATATTGATTACCCTGGTAAACAAATATAAATAAATGGGTCTCTTTCAAAGGATCGAAATGTCAGAACATGGAATCACTGATCTGTGAAGACCAGGTGATTGAAGTTCTGAAATATAAAACCTTGTGAATGGAGATCGCAGTACACTGTGGATCAGGAACTTTACTGCTCTCTTCACTGTAGTGCAATTCCACAGTTGGTATATTTAAGCAGCAGGGTGGTGAGGGGGTGCATACCACCCACATGAGGGGTGCAAGGGGGCTTGCTCCCCTGCAAAAATGTGAAATATAACGTTTTCACGTTTTAGATTTTTTTTCGTAGGATTGATATTTCAGTACTTTGGTCCTCTGCTCTTCGATGATCCAAGGTTTGGTGTTCTGAAATTTCAATCCTTTGAAGTAGACCCAAATAAATGCATATCAGTATAGCCAGAGCACTGAGCTTTGCTCTACTAATGATTTCTTACCAATTACTTTTCTGAAGTGTCGGAATAACAGTAATGCTGAAAGTCGGGTTCGATTTATTTATTTATTTTTCTGGTCATGTATCTTGAATAGAACCAGGAATTTAGTCTATCATCGCTAGTTTGTACAACACTGAATATGTCAGTTAAATTTGCTGTTTATTTCTAATTCCCCAGTTTAAAATGCCATGATTCAGATCCTCTAAGGTACTACAGCAAATGACACTGTTAGTTCCATACTTAGGTTCATATGTTCATAGGAGTTTAGCAGGCTAATGACCAGAAGGGCCTTTTCAAGCCTAGTCATGCATCACAAATCGTTGACTAGTTTTGGTACCCTTGATAAGTGTAAGCAGGGGCTTGGTAGGTGTAACACTTACAAGCAGGAGCCTGGGAGATGAACCATTTACAGGCTGCCTGTGTCCTTTAGAGTTAGCAGTTGCCTTGCTTAGTCTGATGGACCAGTTTAAATATCTTGATTTTATTTTTTTTTAACTGTTGCTGACTAGGTTAGTCCCACTAAGGTAGTAGCCTCTTTGGAGGGGAGACACAAGCTGGTATTTATACTACTTCAGGGGGATTTGTCCGAGGCATTGGGGAACTTCCCATTCCTAGTGCTGCAGTAGCTGGGAAGATGGTAAGTGACTGTGACAAAAAGAAATGCTATATATTCAGGGAAATGGGTCATGATGCCATGAGATGCGAATTGAAATATTATAAATGTAGTAAAAGCTGGACATTTATGGATGGATTTAAAAAATGATAAAAATGATAAAGAAGGAGAGGAAAAAAAGGAATAAATGAATAAAATGAAGAAGTAGCAGGAGTAGAAGGTAAAAGTGATAAATGAGTAAAATGAACAAGTAGCGGGAGTAGAAGGTGAAAGTGATAAATGAGTAAAATGAAGAAGTAACGGGAGTAGAAGGTGAAAGTGATAAATGAGTAAAATGAAGCAGTAGCGGGAGTAGAAGGTGAAAGTGATAAATGAGTAAAATGAAGAAGTAGCGGGAGTAGAAGGTGAAAGTGATAAATGAGTAAAATGAAGAAGTAGCAGGAGTAGAAGGTGAAAGTGATAAATGAGGAAAATGAAGAAGTCGCGGGAGTAGAAGGTGAAAGTGATAAATGAGGAAAATGAAGAAGTAGCGGGAGTAGAAGGTGAAAGTGATAAATGAGTAAAATGAAGAAGTCGCGGGAGTAGAAGGTGAAAGTGATAAATGAGTAAAATGAAGAAGGAGCGGGAGTAGAAGGTGAAAGTGATTAATGAGTAAAATGAAGAAGTAGCGGGAGTAGAAGGTGAAAGTGATAAATGAGTAAAATGAAGAAGTAGTGGGAGTAGAAGGTGAAAGTGATAAATGAGTAAAATGAACAAGGAGCGGGAGTAGAAGGTGAAAGTGATAAATGAGTAAAATGAAGAAGTAGCGGGAGTAGAAGGTGAAAGTGATAAATGAGTAAAATTAAGAAGGAGCGGGAGTAGAAGGTGAAAGTGATAAATGAGTAAAATGAAGAAGTAGCGGGAGTAGAAGGTGAAAGTGATAAATGAGTAAAATGAAGAAGTTGCGGGAGTAGAAGGTGAAAGTGATAAATGAGTAAAATGAAGAAGTCGCGGGAGTAGAAGGTGAAAGTGATAAATGAGTAAAATGAAGAAGTCGCGGGAGTAGAAGGTGAAAGTGAAGGAAAAATAAAAAATACAACAAGAAGATGACGTAGAAGAAAGTTCTGAAATAAGTAATGAGGAAAATATAAATTGGAAAATAGTAAAATGAAAAAAAATTATATTTATTTATTTATTGGCATTTGTTTACCGGGAAAGTCCACTGAGCCAGGAAGAACCCATTTTCAGTGGAGGCCCACAGAGTAAAGCTCCACAAAGGCAGTTAGTATAACAATTACATAATATTGGAACAGTTTGTATTCGCAAGAAGCATAGTTAACACACATTACAAATACAATATAGTACAGTATTAAAATGTATGTGGTACAGAGAAATAATGCAAAAAAAGACAAGGCATAGAAGGAAATCCCTGGAACATATTCTAGTACACTCTGATGTTAGTGTACACCCCGGAGTAGATTCTGTTGTGAGTGTGAGAGTGCTTAATATAGGTAGAATTACAATAACTATTTAAAGGTATATGTGTTAGAGGTAGGGAGAGATTAGAACTAGGAGTGGAGTGTGAAGAAGTAATGAGTCACATTTTTGGGGAATGAAGCAGAGGAAAAAGGTGATTTGATGTAGAGAAGAGGAGTCAAGTCTTAGGAAGATGGAAGATGGAAGTTAGAATTGTATTGGTAAAAGAGTAAAATATGAGAAAATAAAAGAAAGTTTAAATTAATACATATGTAAGAGAAAAATAAGGCGATGGGTACGTTAATAAGAAAGACTGTGACATTTTCCAAGAAGAAAGATAATATGTAGGAAGTTAAACAAACAGAAAGTAATATTTTGAGTACTTTCTGTAAATGTAAATAGTATTAAGATATAGTTAGAAGCATAGGAGTCTTGGAGTGGTACAATGAGTGTGATGTACATGTGATGGTATTAGATGATGTAAGATTTATAAGAAAGGAACAAAGATTGCAAACAGAAGAGCTCGGGGGAATAATCTGGAATTTGGGAAATGAGTATTTTTTGCATAGGGATGTTTTGTAAAAATCAGTGAAAATATTAGATGTAACATAATGATGTGAAGATTAACTGCTGTAGATCTAAAATTGAAATATCAAGTATATAGAATTAGTTATATGCTTACGTTCCTTGTAAACAAAGGGAGAATTTATTTCATAGGATTTTGGATTACATAGTGATAATAATTATGGATATTATACTGATGGGAGATTTCAATTGTAATGTGAGAGCAAATCAAAAAAACAGAGGGGGTGATTTAAAAAAAAATTAAAAGTAATGAGATGTGGAAAGTTAAGTCTTCGGAATAGTAATTCAGGGTCATATAGTAGAGGTATGTAGAAAACTGAAATAGAATATTTCATAATATCAGAAGAGTTAAATATTGCTAAAGAAGAGTCAATCATAACAGGTTTTCAGACCAGCTAACAACATGGATAGAGATAAAAGCAATAAGGAGTATATAAAATAGGAAAGGGGGTCAAAGGGCAAACAAGAAAGCATGGGATAAATATGAAAAGACAATAATAATACAGTTATGGAAATATATTACGATGAGAGAATTTTATAAAGCTTAGACAGAATGGTGGCTTACTTTTAAAGAACAAAGATAAAAATGCTTCTTAGCATGGCAAATGGCTATAAGAAAAACTTATGGAAGAATATGTAAAGATGCTTTAATGGATTTAGAAATAAATTATAGAGAATATTTTTATAAAGAAAATGATATATATATATATATATATATATATATATATATATATATATAGAAAAAAATCAAGAAAAAAAATTTAAGATAAGTAATGATGGGACCTTGATGTATGCTTTCTCCAAGTCTAGAAATGCCCAATCAGACTCTTTCCTCATCTCTAAATTTAACAGGAGAAAAATATAAAAGCTATAAATGTAAGATATGGATGGTGTAATAAAAAAGTAGAATGTCAGGATTATTTTAAGGAGACTAGAGATAAAACAGTAGATATATCAGCATATTTAAGTAGATTAGTGAAGGAAGATAGTAGTGTAATGAGAGAAATGAAAAACTGTAAAAGGAGAAATAAAAAAACTCCAGTAACAGATTATGAATATTGTAGTAAACTATATATAATACATACTTAAAGAAAAAAAAAAGAAAGAACAGAAGAGACTAAAAAAGTCTTTTGGCTTTTCCCATTTAGGGGCCGCTACAGCAGATCACTTTTTTGCTTATGATTGGCAATAGATTTTATGGTGTTGAGTTGCCAGCCCGAGGTCTATATTATATCATCAAATGCTTAAAAAAGCGAATGATGAATAATCGACCCCATATAAGCGAAAGCTTACAATCTCGAAAACTCAGAACAGCGATTTTTTTCCAAGGGAAAAAAATTGCTGTTCCAAAAAAATAAAAAAAAGAAAAAAAAAATTGAAAGAATATATAAAGTGGGGGGGCTGTGCCCCCCACACTCCCCTACTTAAATATACCAATTCCAAGATCGCATTACAGTCTCAAAAATGGCAAAGTAATGGAAGCGGCCAAGCAAATTCTTTCCCTGGGAAAGAATTCACTTAAAAGCCGCTTCGCTATTTTGCCTTTTTGTTGTTTTAAGTTCGACCAAGACGCATTCGATAGAATGCGTCTTCGGTCATCTAATAGGAACCTGAATGAATGCAGCTGACTGTAGCATAGTCCAAGCAAGACAAACTATTACAAAGGTAGAAACTTTTATTGTAAGTAGATACAAGGCGTACTGCATGAAGTGCTTTTCGTATTCTGGCTGAATACTTTATCAAATGCACACTACGCTATGAATCAAATCATTTAAATAGCTTAAAATTTGATAAAACAGGGAGTGACATCAATTACTAAACCTTCCCATTAACAACAAACTTAACATATTCACGCCCATTCAAGCACACTCATCCATAAGAACTAGTCATGAAAGGCAAAGTTATACTACTGAAGCATACTACAAAAATGTGAGGACTGTTGCATTGTTACATGGAACCATCCTACTTGCAATAAAAGTTTGTACCTTTGTAATAGTTTGTCTTGCTTGGACTATGCTACAGCCAGCTGCATTCATTCAGTTTGCCAGTTTGTAGTTTTGTTTGGTTTGCATCTAATAGGAACCCCCAGCTCGGCGCCCAACCTTCAGAGAAGGCACACACACACACACACACACACACACACACACACACACACACACACACACACACGCACACACACACACACACACACACACACGCACACACACACACACACACACACACACACACACACACACACACACGTAGCGTCTTGCACAGCATAATGTTTAGTTCTGCTACTCTTTTTTTCATTGGATTTTACTGTTTCCTTGTATGCATATACAAATATATTTATGTAAACATAGACAAACATACGCGCGCGCACACACACACACACACACACACACACACACACAGACACACTCACACACTCACACATACTCACACACACACACACACACACACACACACACACAGACACACACACACACACACACACACACACACACACACACACACACACACACACACACACACGCGTGCGCGCGGCACAGCATAATGTTTAGTTCTGCTACTCTTTTTTTCATTGGATTTTACTGTTTCCTTGTATGCATATACAAATATATTTATGTAAACATAGACAAACATACGCGCACACACACACACACACACACAGACACACTCACACACTCACACACACACACACACACACACACACACACACACACACACACACACACACACACACACACACACACACACACACACACACACACACCGCAGCGTCTGCACAGCATAATGTTTAGTTCTGCTACTCTTTTTTTCATTGGATTTTACTGTTTCCTTGTATGCATATACAAATATATTTATGTATACATAGACAAACACACACACACACACACACACACGCGCGCGCGCGCACGCGGCACAGCATAATGTTTAGTTCTGCTACTCTTTTTTTCATTGGATTTTACTGTTTCCTTGTATGCATATACAAATATATTTATGTAAACATAGACAAACATACACACACACACACACACACACACACACACACACACATCCAATTATTCCTATTGTAATTTTTCTACAGCATCAGGAATTTTATTTTCTGTTCAGGTTTCTAATACTTATACTAGCTCATGCGAAACTTACACTAATTATTTTCTAAGTAGTCTCTGTCTGTCTCTATCTATCATCAGTTATAATGCTTATCTAGTGTCAGCTTCTGTTTCTGTATTGAATGTTGTATTTTTTATATGGTTTACTATTGTTTCTTAGAAAGGAAAAACATTTTCCGTTCGGAAAAACAAATAGTAATACCGAAATGAAAAAATGAATGGTGACAATGTCGAACCAAATGCTTGACGCATTTGACTCGACATTGCTGCCGAAACCACCATGTGATAGCCATATAGGAGCTGATGTAAATCAGACTCCTATACGACAAATCATGTTTTTGCAGGGGGCAAGCCCCCCTGCACCCTCAACCCCCCTACTTATATATTCTAACTCTGAGATCGCACTACAGTGGGGATGTGGATGAATTTCTACTCCCCACTGTACCATGACCTCCGTGCAGATAGTTGACTTACACTTATGCGAATACAGTAGTGCATTCGCATAAGCGTAGTCAACTATCTATTTCACAAATGTTTGTGCACTCGACATTTTGATGTTCGGCACATTGCAGCTGACAGAATGTCGTTCGCACAAACGTATGCAAACCTTTTTATATAATGTCAAATTTTGTTTTTTGTATCAAAAGTTGTATTTTTATCTTTTGTCAATTTTTTGCTTCTGTATAGATGATCATATTGTTATCGTATTGTTCAACTATTTGTTTTTTCTGTACTGAATGTGGAGCTTTTCTCTCCGGGCCTCTGCTGTAAATGGACATGTGTCTAGTCGGACACACACACGCACACACAGTAGACCCATATATATATATATATATATATATATATATATATATATATATATATATATATATATATGTAACCCAACCAACGAACTGGTGCACGCTAACCCCCACTGTGCATGAACCAAATCAAATACACACAAAGGTCCAGCAAACCAAATACCCCGACTTCTTATTATGAATAAAATAAAATCCAAGTCAGGAAAATGATTTAATGCAGAGGCAGAACAATATCGAAACATAGTGTGACATTGGTGAGGAATGTGGTGGGAGTGACAGATACATTTAAGGTGGAGGTGGGATTACATCAAGGATCAGCTCTGAGCCCTTTCTTATTTGCAGTAGTGATGGACAGGTTGACAGATGAGATCAGACAGGAGGCCCCGTGGACTATGATGTTTGCAGATGACATTGTGATATGTAGTGAGAGTAGAGACCAGGTTGAGGAGACCCTGGAGAGGTGGAGATATGCTTTAGAGAGGAGAGGAATGAAGGTCAGCAGGGCTAAAACAGAATATATGTGTGTAAATGTGAGGTAGGGTAGAGAAATGGTGAGGATGCAGGGAGTAGAGTTGGTAAAGATGGATGAGTTTAAGTACTTGGGATCAACAGTTCAGAGTAATGGTGAGTGTGGAAGAGAGGTGAAGAAGAAAGTACAGGCAGGGTGGAATAGGTGGAGAAGAGTGTCAGGAGTGATTTGTGACAGACGGG